>NW_027551568.1:16597989-16853923 GCF_008692635.1 Crocuta crocuta | reverse complement strand
GATTTCATTTTATTGTGGAGCTTTTTTTTTTTTTTTTTTAGTTTAATTAAAACTTTATCTTGGCACTGACTTAACCTGTCTTCCTAATGTACATTCAGCTGAAATAGCCCTTCAAGGACAACAGACTGTTCTGTGTAAAAATAAGAGCGTACCACATGACAAATTACAGGTACTTGGTATAGCTAGCTTATTAGAGTCCTTATCTAAATTGTTTACATGTCAGGTTTCTTTACTAGCCCAGAATAATTTGGATAAATGAGCCTCCCCATTGGTAATTACATTTCCTTAACAACATTTTGGTGAATGTACATAAAAGGTAATAATAGCTTCCCCCAGTGCTCTGCCCTGTAGCATGTCACAGCTTGAGATTCTGATAGTGTCTGACACTTATTACTTAAGTCATATATTTCTAAAAGCAGAGGCCTCTGCAAGGTCTTTTCCCAAATGATACTGTCTCAAGCTGCAGTTGAAAATCCAATTATGTCTGCAACTTTCCATGGATGTCATACACATTTATGGGAAAGCCCAAATGTTCTGAATCAGGAATTAATACATGGAGAAAATGAAATAGACTCTCTAGAAGTGTGGAGGGGATTTTTTCCACCTTTCTGCTTCTCTCAAGAGACTATTACATTCCCTCTGAAAGTTATCCCTCTTCGCCTCTCCCAACTGAGGATTTCTGCTCTCCTTGCTCTTGAAATCCATGGTTATTCATGAGCAGGTGTTGTGTCAGATACTTAAGGACAAGGAAATGGTGAAAACATTATTCCATTCCTCCTTTTATCAAAGGAATAAAAGTAAAATTCATCGACTTGCAGACTTTGTACTAGTTATTCCCCATGAACATGCCTTGTTTCCAGATTCCTACCAGGTAGAATTCAGCCATATTATAGATGAAAACATCCACAGATGCTCCACAGGACACTGATTTTGTGACGTGGTAGGTGTGCACGGTGGGGAGAAGCGTCTGTGAGAATAAAGGCTTGTGAAATTCCTCATATAATTTCTCTTTCTTTCAAATTTCACAGAGTAGTATACTATGAGCCTCTGAGAAATCATCCAGGAAAACAGGTGTGTGCTTGTCTGTATGTTTATTCAGTCCACTGTTTCCGCATAAAGTTCCCTGTGCCTATCAGTCGAGGTACACTCAGGAGACAGAAACTACACAGTAATTTGAAGGAGAGAATTCTAGCATAAATAATTACTTATTATGAGAAGATTGCAAGAAAAATCAGATTGGCTTGTGAGCAACTAGAGAACTAAAAAGCACATAGACATTCCAGATGCTAGAAGCTGCCATTCTATAGGGATGAGAGTGCCCGCGGAAAGCCTCATCCTCCCTCTGGGCACTGCAATCCAGATCTCACTGGAAAAGGTGCAGCTGTTGAAAGTTAACCATTTAAAAAAAATGTTTATTTATTTTTCTTGAGACAGAGACAGGCTGAGCAAGGGGAGGGGCAGAGATNTATCAAAGGAATAAAAGTAAAATTCATCGACTTGCAGACTTTGTACTAGTTATTCCCCATGAACACGCCTTGTTTTCAGATTCCTACCAGGTAGAATTCAGCCATATTATAGGTGAAAACATCCACAGATGCTCCACAGGACACTGATTTTGTGACGTGGTAGGTGTGCACGGTGGGGAGAAGCGTCTGTGAGAATAAAGGCTTGTGAAATTCCTCATATAATTTCTCTTTCTTTCAAATTTCACAGAGTAGTATACTATGAGCCTCTGAGAAATCATCCAGGAAAACATGTGTGTGCTTGTCTGTATGTTTATTCAGTCCACTGTTTCCGCATAAAGTTCCCTGTGCCTATCAGTCGAGGTACACTCAGGAGACAGAAACTACACAGTAATTTGAAGGAGAGAATTCTAGCATAAATAATTACTTATTATGAGAAGATTGCAAGAAAAATCAGATTGGCTTGTGAGCAACTAGAGAACTAAAAAGCACATAGACATTCCAGATGCTAGAAGCTGCCATTCTATAGGGATGAGAGTGCCCGCGGAAAGCCTCATCCTCCCTCTGGGCACTGCAATCCAGATCTCACTGGAAAAGGTGCAGCTGTTGAAAGTTAACCATTTAAAAAAAATGTTTATTTATTTTTCTTGAGACAGAGACAGGCTGAGCAAGGGGAGGGGCAGAGATAGAGGGAGAGAGAGAATCCCAAGCAAGTTCTGTGCTGTCAGCACAGAGTCCAACATCTCATGAACCATAAGATCGTGACTGGAGACAAAATCAAGAGTCAGATGCTTAACTGACTGAGCTACCTAGAAACCCTGAAAGTTAAATATTTTTTATTGAAACATGTCATCTTTTCTTAAAAATTTTTAATGTTTATTTATTTTTGAGAGAGAGATTAGTGAGTGGGGTTGGAGCAGAGAGAGAGGGAGACACAGAATCCGAAGCAGGCTCTAGGCTCTGAGCTGTCAGCACAGAGCCCAATGCGAGGCTTGAACTCACAAGCCATGAGATCATGACCTGAGCCAAAGTCAGATGCTTAACCAACTGAGCTACCCAGATGCCCTGAAACATGTCATCTTTAATATCAATTAACTTTTTAATATTTTGGAGTCACTAGAATTGTACAGGAACAGAATAAAAATAGAAAAGCAATATTTTGGGGCGCCTGGGTGGCTTAGTCGGTTGAGCGTCCGACTTTCGCTTAGGTCATGATCTCGCGGTTCATGGGTTCGAGCCCCGCGTCGGGCTCTGTGCTGACTGCCAGCTCAGAGCCTGGAGCCTGTTTCAGTCTGTGACTCCTCTCTCTCTGACCCTCCCCTGCTCACGCTGTCTCTCTCTCTCTCCTAGAAATAAATAAAACATTAAAAAAAAATTAAAAAAAAAAAAAGAAAAGCAATATTTTGAGGTAAGAGTAGGTTTAAACCTTTTTGTTTCCATTTCTTTTCTCCTGTTTGGTGTCCTATGATTTGGATCTTGAGTCTGAGCAGATGCCAATGGACAGGCTATCACTTTTCAAAACTGGTGTCCCTCTCCCCTGATGCCACCTTGATTGGTGACTCCTACATTGAAGAGATAGTTGCTGAGGTAAGAACTCAAGGTCCCGGGTCAGGGCTGATGGGAGGCCAGGAGAGTGGAGGGGTGAGCTCTGAGAGGCTCTGCTGACCAGTAGGATGCTGGGAGTCTGTTTTGGGTGCAGCACATAAATCCCGGCCTGCTACTAAATAGCCACATTGCTTTGGGCAAGATTAGATATTTTAGAGTTACTGTGAGTGATGAGGTAGAAAATACAGACCTTCAGAGGAGCAAGAGAGAAAACAGGTGATGGTATTACTTCTCTTTCTCACTTCTCTGGAGCTCAGTTTCATAAGTAATGAGAGATAGACCGATCACTTAGTGTGCTCTGAAATATACTTTGAGGTCTGGGGCTATCGTTCTGATAGGTTTTTAAAAATTATTTTGCCTATTAAATATCATTTAATCCAAGAATGTGGTGCTAGAAAGGTCTTCAAGCATAATCTAACATAATTTATGAAAGGAACAGAGTTAAGGTAGGATACCAACTTTTGCTAGTTGGTTTCAGAAGAAATCTCATCTTCTGGTATTACACCCATGTTACATATTTTACAAAATGGCAAACTAATAGGTAAGTGATCAATGTATGCTGTAACTAAGAACTAGGTAAAGATTATAAAACCAAGGTGATTCAGTTAAATGCAAGTATATAAGGAATAATTGGAATTTTTGGAATAATGGTAATCTATATATACACATATACACAAATATATATAAAATAATGGGAATATTGGAATAATTAATAGGTATACATATACATACATACATACATACATACATACATACATACAATAAGGAATCCTGTCAGCTCCTAATTTGGGAGTTTCTTATTGAGTACCAGGGTCTGCCCTCTCTGTGAAATGCATTGGCAGGGGTCTGTTCTGAGTGTTATTGTTATTCATATATATCCAGAAAGATTGTCTGGCTCTTTGAACACTTTTAGAACCTAATAAAAGAGAGCAGTTTCGTTTTTGGACAGAATAAGATGATACTATTGTGACGGTATTGTGCAGATCATTGCACCATTAAATTAATCATGACTCATGATCTGGATATCAGACGACTCAGCGAAGTGTTGTTAGTTGGAGACTTGCTCCCATGAAGGCCTAATAGTGCACATTTTCAGATTTTGAATATCAGTCAAATTTTAAGTTTTTTAGCCTTTTAAAATGTCAAGGTGAGGGACTGGGCTGGGGATCAAAAAAGTCTTGATTCAAGAATAACAAGGAGATGAAAATAAGGATGGAATTTGTGGCACATTATTTTTGCCATATAGTATTGGAACTTGCTAGCTCATCTAAAATACTGTGTGGTTAGCCATAAATTACTCTTCATGTAAACATGTTACGTTCATCTGTTCACTTTCCCTCCTCCAGCTCTGCCCTCACCCTCCACCATGGTGAAAGCATATTTCTATATGTCCAAACACAGTGACAGCGATCTGCTGTATCTCTTCTGTAGGGTAGTGTGTGTGCATGTGCACGTGTGCATACAGTTGTGCTTTCTCCTCACATGTGAAGAAGCTGGATTATACCATAAAGAGGGTTTGTAACAATATTCTCTAACAGTGAGGCAGCCTGTCTCACCCATAATGGGCATCTGTCATTTTTACGACTCAGTCGTGAGTTCCATGTCCGTCATCGGGATGGATTCCTAAACTGAGTAGGAGCAAGACCCATGTGACCTGTGTCATGCCTTCCACCTCATGAATTTGTGATTTTGAACAGATGTTCATTTCAGAGCAAATCAGAATCAAAACAAAATTTCAGCTGACCAGGTAACTAAACAACGTTCTTGGCAGTACTGACACTCTTAAGTCATCTTTGCCTACATGGTCATCCTCATGGTTTATTTAATGTTTTTTATGAAATTTGTTTTCCTTGAAGGGATCTTAATACTTCTTTTTAAAAAATGTTTGTTTATTTTGAAAGCAAGAGGGAGAGAGAGAGCAAGTGGGCACACGTTTGCAAGTGGGGCAGGGGCAGAGAAAGGGGGACAGAAGATCCGAAGCAAGCTCTGTGCTGACAGCAGTGAGCCCCAGCCCAACGTGGGGCTCAGACTCATGAACCCTGAGATTGTGACCTGAACCAAAGTTGAAGGCTCAACTGACTGAGCCACCCAGGCGCTGAGGGATATTAATATTTCTAAGCCTTGTAACCTTCTGTGAAAAGACCCCAAGCACTTGAATATGTTTTGCTATCACCTGTGTGATTCAGTGTTTCACTCTAACTAGCTCCACAAACTGCTTGTTCACTTACATTCATTTGTTCCTAAGTGTGCACGAAATGTCCGCCATAAGCCAACACTGTGCTGCTTGGCCGTAAAGTGCAACCCAACATGGGATTCTTCCTTTCAAGGAGAGCCCCCTTGGGAAAGCTTTTAAGTTGATAAAGTTGTAATACTAAGTGGCAGATGTTGATGAAGAGTTACAAATCATTGGTTTCTAAGAAGGAGCCGAATAGCACAATGTTTAGGGCTTGGGACTTAGACTTGAATCTGCCTTCCTTAGCTAGTAGCTAGGTGCTCTTCAGGAAAGCACTTAAGGTGTCTCTAAATAGTCTTATGCTCATATAATAAAATTGAATATTTTTGAATTCTGCTTCCAGGAAAGACAGAGTAACCAGGACTAGATGGACCTCCTACTTGAACAAATGAAACACAAGCAAAACCATAAAAAAACTGTTTTCAAAACATTGGGTCTGAGGCAGTGAAGGGCAGTGATCCTGTGAGATGGGGACCAAGCTAACTTCTGGGAGCTTTTTGAAACAATGATATTAATGAGCCTTACACTGTATCTGATTTATGTTTAGAGTATGCATATATGTTTCTGTATTAACAGCATTTTGTAAGATTCAAATGAAAGTAGAAAATTATCAGTGTGTAAACTAGAGATTTCATTTATTTTATTATTTTTTAAGTTTATTTATTTTTGAGAGAGAGCACAAGCAAGGGAGGAGCAGAGAGAAGGAAAGGGAGAATCCCAGGCAGACTCCACACCATCAGTGCAGAGCCTGATGTGGGGCTTGAACCCACAAACTGAGATCATGACCTGAGTCAAGATCAAGAGTTGGATGTGCAACTGACTGAGCCACCCAAGGCACCCTGAGATTTCGTTTATTAATTCAACTACTGCCATTTAAAGCAGTTTCTTGGTTAAGATCAAAGTTTGCTAAGCCTTCTAATTTCTCTGTTTATTCCTAGGCAATTTTCAGGGAGATAAGCTTAGCCATACCTTTGCTTTAAAAATTCTTTAATTAATTATCTTCATTCACAGCAGTATTGATGTTTATTTAATTAATTCATTAAAATAAGTAAATTTATGCATGTAAAGCTGCACTTGTGACTTCATAGAACATAAAAATCTTTACTCCTTATTAATGTGAAGGGGCATTGTGAAATTCTTGTCAAAAAAAGTCTTGTATTTTGCTTCTGAGAATTGCTTGTAGAATAATATACTTCCAATAAATTATATTCCCTAGATTAGCACTGGGATCAGAAGATTTATGACAGCATCTCTTCTAAGTAGTCACTGGCGTATTTCTTGTTACTTTTTAATTTAAGTTAAGCCTGGAAAATTAAATGTAAGAGTGTTTCTTATAATAAAAAGAAAAAAGGTTGTGTGTCTATTAGGATGTTATTTGTTGAAAGTATGTAACTAGGCAAAAGGCAATCAAGATCACAAATGATTTCTATCCAGATGTAGCTCTACAATTATTTACTTATTTTAAAAGTATTTTTAAAAGCACGGGCCCTGGCACTGTATGAAGTGACAAGCATGTAGCTGTCAGCATAAAGGTCAAAGCGTGTGCACTCACAGATCATAGGTTCTAGAGGGGAGAGACAAACAGCAAACAAATAAATGCAAGAAGAAGTGTGCACACATGTGCGTGTGCGTGTGTGTGTGTGTGGTGTCATATTTCAGTAAGCCATAGAATAAAATAAAACAGCAGAAGTGATACAGGCTGTGTAGTACAAGGAATTCATTTTTGATAGGATGGTCTGGGAAAGCATCAATAGAAAGTTAACTCTCGAACAGAGATCTGAGGAAGGTAAGACAATGAGACATAGGCATGTCCTCAAGAAGAGATTCCAGGCAGAGGGAACAGCAATGGCAAAAGCCTAGAGGAAAAATTGTCAGGTCTTTTAAGGGAGCATCAGATCCGTGTGAACTTGAGTGAGCAAGGGTCAGTAGGGAAGAGGTCAGAAAGGAATCAGGGAGACAAATGACATGAGTAGTTTTAAGATTTTCCTCGAATGGGATGGTTAGTCATTGGAGAGACTTGAGCAAAGATATGACATGATCTTGGTTTGTTTGAAAAGGATTGCTCTGGCAGTTGGGTTAAGAATAGACTGTAGGCATCATGGGCATAGATGCAGAGATGCTAGTTAAGTTACTGTGATTAATAGGCAATAAATCATGGCAGCTTGGACCAACAATGTGCGAGGAAGCAGTAGGAGGTTCTTTGATTTTGAACATTGACCCAACATGATTTGCTGAAGGATTGGATATGGAGTGGGAGGGACAGGTTTGGTTTTGTTTTAACCTGAGCACCTAGAAGAATGGTGTTGCCATTTACAGAGACAGGAAAGACTCTGGAAAACCTTTTAGGCAAGGAGGGCTTTGGAGTTTGGTTTTAGTTACTTTTGAGATTTCAGTTACACCTAATTAACTGTGTTGATGTATGAGTCTAAAGTTCAGGGGACTCAGGTTGAAGACTTATATTTGGAAGTTGTTGCCATTGCCTGGGATAATACTACTTGAAAAGTGAATGTAGGACAGAGGAGGAGGGATGGACTGAGACTTGAGTCTGGAATCTGGAAAACTGAGAAATCGTGGCCACTGAGTGGGAGCAAAAGCAGAAGAATGTGGTGTCACAGACACTGAGGGAAGCACTGTGAGTGACCTGCCCTGCCCCTTCGCTGCTTATGTTCCAGGGCGTGGCTTTCTGTAGGGTGCCATTCTGCAAAGTCTGCTGAGCCAAGGCAAATGACCATTAAAAAATAAGTTTATTTATCAAGGGGGTCGGTGGGAAGGGAGGGTGGAACAGAGGGAGGGGGGAAGGGAGGAAACACCAGCAGGAGAGGAACAGAGGGAAGAGAGAGAGAGGATCCCAAGCAGGCTCCATACTGTCAACAGAGAGCCCAATGCAGGACTCCAACTCATGAACCCTGAGATCATGATCTGAGCTGAAATCAAGAGTCAGACACTAAACTGACTGAGCCACCTAGGGTCTCTGGCAAATGACCATTTTAAATATAGCATGTGACTCATTTTATGTTGTCCAGGAATAGAGAGTATTGACTAACAACAAATTTGAGAAGTAAGTTTTTGTCAGCTTATAATATTTGTTGTACTGTATAGCACCAAATGTAACATATATATGTATATGGATATATCATATATAGAGAAAACTATATATATAATCTTCCTTAGATTAAGACTGCGGTTTGATGGAATTACTAGCTTTTACTTCTAGGTAATGAAAGAACGGACTTTCCCCAGACCTTATAGAAGAGAATTTAGAATTTAATAGCCGTGTACTAATGTATGGTTGACACATGTCAAGACTGAGTTTCTCATTGATTGAAGAAGTATATATTGATTATCTGCTTTGTATCAGGCGCTGTGCTAGCCACCATATGAATAATGGTGAACAGGATAATTTCCTAGTGAGCCAGCATATGAAGAGGGAAATAGACAATTGAACAAGCAGTCACAGCATAGCATAATAAGTGACTTATTTGGGAAAGCATAGGGAATTAAGGGTGCATATCAGGGACATGGAATCTAATCTTATGGTCTATGCAAAAACTTTCCAGAATCAGCACAGGGAATTAAGGGTGCATATCAGGGACATGGAATCTAATCTTATGGTCTATGCAAAAACTTTCCAGAATCAGCACTCTAGTATTGGCATTAAATGTCAACATTCCCTAGGACCACTTGCACACACCCATTCCTGGATCGTGAGCCTCTATCTCAGGATGTTCTGTCTTCCTCACATATGCATTTAGGCTACTCCATAGTTTGGAGAAAATATTACTCAACCTCTTCTGTTACATGAGACTCATTCTTATGCCTAGACATTTTTATGGTTAGTGTTTCACATGCTGTTTTTTTTAGCTCCTTAAAATATAGTTTTCTGCTTCTTTGAGAGAATGTAAAGGCTGTTGAGTCTGGCTGTTGAGGGAACAATTGTTTCATTGCTTCCTCCCAGAAGCGAGTCATTTCACCAGTGCTGTTCTGTTATTTATCCATGAGGAGTCTGAACAGAGAAGTAAATATCTTCAGGCTAATGGTTCTAGCTGCTTTGGAACTAAGCACAAAAAATTAATGAAGTTATGAGACATTGTCATCTGTAGACTTCCTACTGTATAGTTTGCAGATTTTATGAAAATAACTTGTGATAGGAATCAAGCAATTTCAATATGTATATTTTTAACCTACATAGCATTTTTTTATCCATATTAAGAAAACAGACATTGCCAAAGCAGTACAGGTCAATGGCAGTTTTCCTTTCATTTCATTCTTTCCAGAGTGTTTGGACTAGACTTTATTTTCCTCCCTTTTAAATGCATTCCACCTTTTAGTACGGAAGAGTTTTGATTAATTAGTAAATTAATTTCATATAATTTATTATATACCTGCCATATGCCAGGTGCTTTGCTAGTAACAGGAAATCAGTGAGTTAGCAACATCACAGTCTTTGTCAGAATTTAATGATGAATATTGAACAGTCTTAGGCCCTTACAGGAAAGAAAAACATTGCAAGAGAAAGTAGTTTTGGTTTCCTTTCGTTTAGAAGCAATGAGATAGACTATCAAAATGATAACGGCGGTTTGTTTCAGGTGTACATATAATCTATTCACTTCTAATTATGCAGTCATTACTGAGCCCCTTTCCAAAGTGGTAATCCTCCACATCTCTCAGTAAGTTGAAGGCTGTTGTCTACCACTTTGCCAGAAGGAGGCATGTTAGAGATGTCTCCTGTCTGTCAAGGGGTCAACTGGGAGTGGCCTGATTTCATTTTTCTGGATTTGTAGCTGATTTTTTTTTTTTGCCTTTTTACATTGAGTGTTTCATGGATGACTTCTGAGTATGAATCTGAGGTATCCAGTTTTTTCAGCCTTACTCCAAAATACCAGCTCCATATTATTATTCATAAATGGTGTGAATATTATGACAAGGACTCTAAGAGCAAAAGAGAACTGTTTTTTTTTTCTGGATATAGTTTTGAAAGATTTACTGAGAAGTCTGATTTTCTGAATTTGTGTTTTGATGAAGAATCATTGCCTTAACAGAAACCTGTAGTTCCTTAATAATAACATTAGGAATCATAGGATACTCAAGGCAGAGTTGTCAAACAAATGGTAGCCAAGATTTACTAGGTTTAGATACCAAATCAGGTTGAGTAAGGACAGAACTGGAATATTTTGACATCTCGCAGGAACCTTTATGAAGCTAAAATATTTATAAAGCAACTCCAGAAAGAAAGGAGTAAGGACTGAATAGACGAAGCATGAAAGATAATGTGGAGAAAAGAATCCAGGCCAGAAATCTAAAGACCTTCTGTCTCTGATATGGTCTGTATGCTGAGGTCTGTTGTGTAGTGGGCCATGCTATGCACTCCTTGGATCTCTTAAACATGGCTTCCTTGCTAACTTATTTGTCACTGAGCAGCAGATATCTTTTTTAACACTTTATTTTTAAGTAACCTCTACACCCAATATGGGTCTGGAACTCAGAATCCCAAGTACAAGAGTCCCATGCTCTGCTGACTGAACCAGCCAGGAGCCCAGAGGAGCAGATATTTAATGGACATCTTAAAGTCTCCATCTCCTCGTTACTCTGGAGTGAAAATAATATGAAACATTATGTGTAACGTTCATAGATTTACCAAATCAACATGAAATTGTATGCTGAATCCAAGAATTTAGTAGTTTTTAGGCCAACATAAGAAAATACACTGTATTTTCTCTAGAACTCAAAGGTTTGAAGACAACTGCAGACATAAAAAGGCCCTCACAGAGTTTATGTAGGGGAGGCACTAGGAAGTGTTGAGTTCCACATACTATACTCAGAAATACAGCACTTCGTTTCGTAGATACAATTTACCTAACTTCTTCGATACTGTTTATGTAATGATAATTCATGCATGTTGAATGTCAAGAATGTGCTAAATATCTCACATGCATTATTTATAACTCTTTTCACAATACTTTAGGGTTGTATAGATGATCCCAAGACTGAGAAAGGCCAAGAAAATGTTTTGCGGGTGAATAATCAGTAAATTGGCAAGCTGGAATTCAAATTTTGGCTCACATGACTCCACAACTCATTCAATATTTTTGCACCTCATTGGCTCTCAATAATTGGATGTCAGTTGTTACCTGACATCTGTGTTTTCCAAATCTGGTCCCTATGATGTCCATTCAGTTATGTCTGAACAAAGAAAGAGAAATTCCCCAATTCTCAAATCCTTAACCATTGATGATCATTCTTATGGATTCTATCCCAATTCAGGACTTCCAGAAAGCCTTCTCTAACCCAGAGCGCATTCACCTATCCTGATAACCTGCCCTGGTTCCTATTCAAATTGCACCATTATTCAACTCTTTTGGTGTAATACACACATATATTTAAAAGTGGTTGATGGATGTCATTGGCTCTTTTCCTCAAGATCACAGCATGATCATGGGCTATTGAGGCCTTAACACTCTCATAGAGAAAAAGCCCTAAACAAAGGAAACTCAAAGAAAACTATAGTTTTCATAGTTCCAACTCATTTATGTCAAAACAACCACAACCAATAATTTCCCGGGGGAATCTATTATGTTAAATTTGGTGTAAAGCTTAGGAGGAAAGATTTGCCGTTAGTTTTAGAGGATAGATTGTGTATATGGCCAACTATTTACACATGTACATTCTCTAATTGTGTATGAGTAGGCTCCCATAGGGCACCAAACTTTCCTTCCTGAGCTATGTGTTGTATGTTCTTTGTGTTTTTTGTTGTTGTTGTCATTGTTGTTCTAAGCCTTGTCTCCTCTGTTTTTCATTACACCTCTTCTCTGGTAGCCATATTAACCTCAACAGTTCTTCTCCACAGCATTTTGGGTAGGTTATGCATTATTGGAAAGAGATCATGCAGAAATATACCAGGTAAGAGCCTAACATCTGATTTAACTGGCCATGGATTTAAAAAATTGTCACAAGTTGTCTCATTTAAGAACCAGTGATCATTAGCACAATCTTAGTATCCCTTGTTACCTATTATGAATCCTGTCAACTCAGGATGGTCTTCAGATTTGGGAAACACATGAATTTTAGCATCACAGATTTGAAGAAAAAAATTTTGTTGTTGTTGACTGCTCTTTAGTAAGTGGGGACCAAGTCAACATACACCATCATTGTGAAATCCTGTCCCATGTGAAATAAGTGGGGTTGAAGACCAAGGCAGCAAGAGACCCATTAGGTTTTTCTTTATTGTTTACTTTTCTTCTATGAAATCTATGAAAAATAAATATGTAGGTAAGTAGGTAGGCAGGTAAGTGAATGGGTAGAAATGTAGACCTGTAGATAGTAACGTTCCTGTGGAACTTTTGTAGGTTTGTTTTTCATTTGAAGATGCCACTTTCCTCTCACCATGTTGCAAACACTGGGAATCCTTTGACAGCTTGCTCTCTTCAGCACTAGACATACTGGCTGCCAATGTATATCTAGTCACACTACTTAAAATTATGTGTAATCATAGAGTGGTGCAAAAATAGTACCACGGTATGCAGAAATATAAGATGTAACGTGTGCAGTAAATTGGCAATGCTAACACATTAGCAAGCCTTCTCAGCTATAACGTGCTGCTTGGGATGCTGGTGGCAGTGTAGCCAGAAGTCCATCCGTTCTCTCTCGTCAGGCAGACAGAATGGCAGCACCGGCGTGGTCTTGCCAAATTTGCTTTTATAATTTGAATTGACCTGGGAGTTCTCTCTTCTCAATTGAAAATTCTGGTGTTTGCCCAAACAGTGCGTGGAATTGAATCTGCATATACTAACTAAAAATAAGGACACGTTGGGCCGGAGGGAGCCCTTGTCATAGTTTCAGTCCCTCTCCAGGCCCGTTCCTGATTCAGTATTCTTCACGTGCTGCTCTTTCTTTCCTGAGAACCTCCTTGTTTTCTCTCCTAGCCCACTTGCAAAAGACCTACTTGCTTACTTTACTCATTGCAAACTCCTTTTAGTAATGCCTACCCTGAACACATTTTTCTCTTCTCCTCTATCCCTACTTGCGTGCCCAAAGCTTGGGTAGAACAGCCCTGTGATATACCGGGATTGTTTTCCTATATCTCTCTTCCTAACTGGGCTGGGGAAGCCAAAAATTCCATGCTGGCTTAAATGCGTTTTTACAGCTTTCTTCAGCACCTTGCAGTAGATCGAATAAATGAATGGTTTTTCATAAAATATCTCTTGTTTTTATTGGTGAAAAACTGAATAATGAGCTCTGTGGGATAGTAATTTGGCTGAATATGACATTTATGATACTGAGGACTCTAAGTTTTTAGTGCAAATCAGAAAATGGATACCTTTGAAATAAAATAATCTGTCTCTTTTTACATCAGTGATGTACTCCCATAAAGAAAACACATAGGCAGCACTTAGAACACCTTAGGAGAGAAGCACTGTCTAAATGCAGAGTCATGCCTTACAAATATGATATGCAATTTGGAGGAAATTAACTTTAATATGGTCATGAGGGTGATTTAATGTTGGTTTGTTATTATGGAAGAAGGAAAGAATTCTGTAGATGCTGTGAATACTAAGTGCTGAGTTTACAGCCATGCTTTATCAGTGTGGCAGCAGAAGCATTACTGGATGTATTGGGGTCTTATCTGTTGGCTAGATTTAACGTCGTAATGATGAAAAACTGTTTGATAATGAGAGGGTGGGTGAATTTTTATGTGATATTTTTAGACTGTTGATTGAAAACTTCAATTCTGATATGTACCTGCCCCCCCTCCCCCCAGAAATTACTTATTCGCAAAACCTGGGTAGATGGTGTATGCTTTCTGTTAACTGGTTAAAGGCTGGAAACTATGTGGATCATAACTGACATTGAACTTTGTCAAGTATAACACTACAAGGTGGTGCCTAGCCTAATGCTTCCTTTTTACCCGGTGACGTTTCACCACTTAGAGTTTCTCTCTTTTCAAAAGTTTGTTCAGTGTTTGAATCTTGGAAAACTGAGAAACAAAAGCAGGGAGAAGGGAAATATAAATTTCAATGGATCCTCCAATCGTGCATAATCTTTTGTTGCAGAGAAGTGAAGTGACTTGGCCAGTGTTACACAGCTAATAAGGGCAGGGCTAAAATGCAAACTCAGGCATCCGTATTTAAATTGTGACACTACACTGCCTTCAGTGAAAGATTACTTTGTACGTAAACATTGGAAATGGTTTAACAAAACTTTGAATTAAGGCTCTAAAGTTACATAACAGATTTGAATCATTTCCTTTTACTGTGAAGCATGGTCATTTAAGTCTGTGAGAACAGCTTGGTAATTATTGATAGATTTTCCAAACAAAACAACAGCAGCAACAACAAAAAAGTTTCCAGAATTTGGGTATGCAAACTGGTAGTAGAGTCTAGCTTAAATTATCTTGGCCTCCATTAGCTGCAAGGCTTGGTTGTCTTTGGAAGTCTGAATATTATCTTTTGTTGTCTTAATCCTTTTTCTCCACTTACTTTCTCTTTGGAAAAAATGGAAAAAAAATATGTAGTTATCATGGAAAATACTTTTGTGATGTGAAATGCAGCTGGCCTAATGCACATTGCTTGAGCATAAGAGAGAAAGAGAGTTGTGTCTGAACAGAGCCATGAAGATTAAAAGGGAATTCTCATCACCAGCTGGTGGATAAACCGGTGTTAATAGATGCAGGAAAGGTATCAAGTAATTGGACCTCCCATTATTGTTTCTTCTACTTGACACTGAAGGTTCTTTTTTCTACTCCTGATGAGAGGTCACGGTCTATTGCACCTCGGATTTTTACAAGGTTCAGGAATAGTCCCATAAATAAATTCAACAAATGTTTGTCAACTTTTGTTCTGCCTGGCTCCGTTGCACTGGTAACATAAAACTTGGTTCTGATGAAGCACCGTCTTTTCACATTTATGTTTATTCTCAACACCATCACCCTGGGTTCAGATGAAGAGAACATACAAGAATGCTTTTCTCCCCATAGGTTCTCTCTGGGGCGCCTCTTAGCAGCAGCTGAAGCAGCAGCAGGCAGATAATAAATTTAAATAGACTCTGTTATATTTCTTTATGTTTCTCTAAGATGAATGGAGTTCATTTCAGAGTTCCTGGGTATCTAATATAATTAGGTTTCTCTCTGTCTCTCTTTCCTTCTCCTCTCTGATTTCTCCCTTATATTACACATTACGTATTGAAGATGCACATCTCTTATTCATTCCCAGCATTAGGTACCACCAATGTATAGCAACCATGGGGCTTTCACTCCAGAAAAGATTAGTTCTTTACTGAAACTTATCAGGATAAAAGTTTTGCTGTGAAGCTTAATATGTGTCTTTGTACTGTCTTGTCTGTCGGTTCTTAGTGTTAAATGCTGTCATCCTAAACAAGACAAGTGGGCACATGTGCTTTATTATGTTGCAAGAGAGTCGAATCTGAAAAAATGCAGATTTGGACACCTAAAATTAAAATGCACTAACTTTGGCAAAAACAGAAATTTGAGGAGCCAGGATGGGTCCTTTGCAAGTAGATTTGCTCATTAAAATAATCAGTTCTCTTAACTTGTCTAGTCTTGGTTATACAGTCTTGTCTTGTAGAGTGATTCCTCATACTGTTTTGGTTACCAACTTAGAGTTAATGTTTTTGGATTCCTATGATCATAAGGATATCCATGTAAGAAGAAGGGATTCATCAAATATTAGCAAAGTAGAAATGAATTCTTTTCATGAAATTTTAAATATGCTTGCTTTTGAAGGCGACCCTGATAGTTTGTAATAAGTGTTTTCTTATCTTTAGGAACTTCTTAGTGTTGCTTGGGTTGAATATGTAATTGGCAGTATTTACATGTAAAAATAGCAGTTTGGGGTTTTTGAGAAAAGTGTTTATTTATTTGTTTATTTATTTTTGAGAGAGAGAGAGAGAGAGAGAGAGAGAATCCAAAGCAGGCTCCAGACTCTGAGCTGTCAGCACAGAGCCTGACATGGGTCTAGAACTCACCAGGTTCATGACCGGAACTGAAGTCAGGCTTAACCAACTGAGCCACCCAGGCAACCCCCACAATAACAGTTTTGTATGATCCAACCTAATAGTTATAAATACAAATAGGTTAACAAATACTTTTTTTAAGGTGTTGTTTTAAAAAAAAGTGTATTTTTCAGGTAGCCAAAGTTTATCTCAAGTTTTAGAAGTTCTATATGAACCAGTTAATATGAAATTCTTTCAGAGCAATTGTACCTGTTTTCCTCTCTTCTTAAGCAAAGTATATATACTCTTTTATGTTTTTATGTTTTATTTATTTATTTTGAGAGAGAGAGACAGAGCATGAGCAGGTGAGGGGCAGAGAGAGGGAGAGAGAGAATCCCAAGCAGGCTCTGTACTGTCAGTGTGGAGCCCAACACAGGACTCAAACTCACAAACCATGAGATAATGGCCTGAGCTGCAATCAAGAGTTGGATGCTTAACCACCTAAGCCACCCAGGCACCCATGAATACTCCTTTAATAAAGGCACAGAGTCATTACAACAATTATTCTGTTTAATCACAGCTATGTGATATTCTCAAATGTTATGAACTCTGCAAGGGTATTTCTGTGGATGTGTGCTTGGTTTTTAAATTGCTCTCTCTTACTTGTTTATGTTCTGAGTGTTCCTATCATGCTGCAGTAGGAACACATTTCTAACAAAAGAGGAAAGAAGATGCCAGGACTAAGAGACTAGTGAATTGAGCCCAAGTAATGCTGGTGATATAAGACAAAGAAACAAATTGATAATCTTAGGTGCAGAATATAAAGCAGAACTTGGAGTGGGTATTGTATTAAGGAACAAGCTATAAAAAGGAATAGTGGACCAATGGACTGAACAGTGATTAAGTGTCTTAAAGTCAGAAATCAAAGGAAGTAAAGAAATCAGGTTAATGAGTTGATATGTGCAAATTCTAATCAATTCAACCCAGTTAAGAAAAATACACTAGCTAGCAAGAGCAAAATTAGACACTACTGGCTATTGCCTCTTAGGCTTCTGATTGAGTCTAGGTGGCCAAGAGCTTGAAAGATAGGTTTTCCATTGGGAAAAGAGAATCCTGTTGGTGGTGGGCTTAGCCTGAATCTTCCTAAGTCAAAGGCTCAACTTTTCTAGAGGGTCCTAGAATAGTAAATGCATTTGATTTACTGGTTATAATTCACTGGATTCTAGGGAGTTATATAATTAATATATGGTAGATTGTATAATTAATATTACCAAAATCACATATAAAATCTGAGTCAGTGGTGGTCTAGCCAAGAATCCACAGAGATCTCATTAATGAAATTCATGGTCTTAAAACAGTGGTTGTCANGGTGTTTCCCCTGGGAGAACATTAGAAAATGTTAGAAAAGGTATCTGGAGACACCTTTGGTTGTCACAACTTGGGAGTACTTCTCACATTTAGCAGGTAGAGGCCAGGGGTGTTGCTAAACATCCTACTGTGCGCAGGGAAGCCCCAAACAATGAGGATCTGTCTGACCCAGAATGGTGTCTAGGTTGAGAAACACTGGCTTAGGGAACTTGTGAGTGTAAGAGAGGAATGTGGATCTACAAACATTCTTTGGATGAAGCCTGTAAGACTTAATGGTTTTAGAAGTACAGGGGGATATAAACCAAGTAACTCCAGTGTGCTGGTTTTACCTTGGGAAGGACAGTAGGCACACTAACCCACCAGAAGAATTTGCTTCACCAATTTTATCTGGGTTTGGAGGGAAGTAGTTTCTTAGAAGGTATTTCTAAGTATACTTACACTGAGCTCTTGTCAGTCACACAAGAAGGAGGGATACCAGGCACCCTTTGCCCTATCCACAAAGCCATTAAGATGTTGGGAATGAGTCAGGACCAGCATTGGAGGTACGGAAATTTAAATGGGTTAAATCAGACTGGGAGGCAGACAGTGTGATCCCAACTGACTCACTTTTTGGGTTAAAGCGTCCATCAGACCATCTTATAATTATGTTCCCTAACTTTATAGAATAGTGACTTCCTATTATAGGATTACAAGGAACCAGAAGTTTCTGCCCCTTCTCAGAAACTCAAGACTGATTTATGTTGGTCCCATATGTGGGCTGAGCCATTTTGGCTAATAGAGTTGGGCCCCCTAGTCAATTATGTGACCATCAGAGCTGACCAAGAATCATTTGGCTCTTTCTTAGCTTTAGCTGCTCCTATAAAATTGAGGTCATTATAGATGAGCCTTTTCACATGGCAATATTAATAAATTTCGAACACTACTTCCCTCCAGTTACATAGATCCCAGGTGTCTCCACCTTAATGCTGATCTTAAAGAAATCAGAGTTGTATCAGACTAACTTGATTTTACAGTTCCTTCCTTAATAAATGTTTGAATGAATGAATGAATGAATGATGCAGAGTCAAGTGAAATGTTTTTGCACTTATGTTACCAGAAGCACAAAGAAAGGACTGAAAACCATATCATGAAAACTATATCATGAAAAACTATTTTTAAGAAGAAAGCAAATTAATTTTTATAAAATAACTTTTCCCTATTAGTGCTTTTTTGACTGACGCATCCCACTCTTGACATTTGTAGCACTATACCACTCCAGAGCAGATATAATTCTTTCACTTCTTGGGCTTGATAGAGGAAAGCCATAAGACACCCAATCCACATTTGTTCAACTGAACTGAAAATAATTTATCTTGGAGCAGAAATGGCAAAGATACACCATCCAACATTGTATCAAGACAAAAGAGCAAAAATCTAATAGAAGGACTTTTTTTTGGTTTCAGTTCTCTAAGGAGAAGATGTTGTCTCATCCATTCTCAAAAAAAAAAAAGGTTTGGCAACAGATAAAGAAGCTGCACACATCAGTATATAGTAACTTGCTGCTATAAAATATACTTTAAAAAAACAAATCATTGAAAGATGCTACTTATAGGTTATTATAAAATATCATTCTTAAGTAATTTTAAATACTGTGGATCAGAATGCTCTCAATTCTTTTTTCTAAGAGAAAATGTTTTGAATGGATAAGGAAGTTGAAAGAGAAGTTTGGGAGAAAGAGAGCTCTCAGATACCTACATCTTAACATTCTGGAAGCTACTGAGTTATAATCTCTCCTCTTTTTCTCTCTTTCCTTCCATCTCATTCTCACCCTGTTCCTTCCCCCTCCTTCCCTTTCTCTCTTCTCCTGTCTTCTCCATCTCTGAGCATGACCTTATGATCTCTCTGTTTCCTCTTCTTCCCTTCCCTCTCTTGTTCTCTTTTTCCTTCTTTGTCTATATCCTAGATTGCCAGTAGTAAAAAAAGGCTTAATGTTATGACCTTCTCACAAAGAACAAGGGAGGCTGTTAGACAGGAAAATGCTAGGGGAGATTGTAAAGCAGTCACTATGCCCAGATAGGGAGAGATGGACCATTCCCAGCCTCTATGATTTTTTAAAAATGATTTTTATACAATTATCAAAGGTGACAGTCACTTCAAAAGATGACAAAATATGGCACTAGACTATATTCTTTAGGGCATAAATTTGATATATTCCTCAGGTGTTTAGGTAAAAAAAAAGTTGATGACATAAATTATTTACCCCAGTATATCTAGTACAGAATCATATATTATTTCCTATTTGAAACTGTTCAGATTTGAATGAAAGCTTTGAACTCTTTTGTCAAAAATGCATACATACTCATGCCATTTTCATTCAATTTTATAATCTTTTTAAAAGTTTATTTATTTTGAGAGAGAGAGAGAGCATAAGCAGGGGAGAGGCACAGCAGGAGAGAAAGAGAGAGAGAATCATAAGTGGACTCCATGCTCAGCACAGAGCCCAACTTGGGGCTCAAACCAATTAATGCTGAGATCATGACCTGAGATGAAACCAAGTCAGACTCTTAATGGACTGAGCCATCCAGGGACCCCATTGGTTCTATCCATGCTTTTGTACTAAAATGTACAATTGTTCTGGTAATTTTTCTCCTATTGACTGTATAACCAATGTTTACATGATAAAAGAAAGAATGCATATGTCATCTTCTTTTGCCTATAAAATGTTAACTAATTCAGATGGTAACTACTATTATCCAAATAACAACCTCAACAAGATTACCCTAGGTACTGAGAGGGACTTTAGAGCTTTCCCCTGACTGCTATTTGTTTAGAAAGATCTCCTTCTCTCTTTCTGTCTAGTAATTAACAGTAGCTGCAGTGTCCTCCATTGATGAAATATCTCCTATATACCAGATATTTTCCAATGTGTTTTATGCACATTACCTTATTTAATTCTCATAAGAAATTACATTGGGTAGATCTATTATGTACATTATTAGTTCACTTCACACACATGATTAAATTGAGGCTTACACATTTTTCAGTGATCTGCCCCAAATCATGGGCAGTAAGTGAAAGAGCTGACTGACATAGGAAGGTCACATAACCCACGTCTTCGGTCTTTGCTCTTTCTGAGATGTCCAGTGGTTGAGAGAATGACCATGCCATGTTAGCTCCAGAATCAAGAATGCTAAGAAATAGGAGGAAAACGAAGATGAAGTTGGCTAATTGCTTTTATTGTCAGAGTTTTCCAGGTCTCTAAATGAAAAAGAAAAAAATTGCTTTTTACTCCCCTGCAAAAGCCATAATCCGTGGCTATTTGACTGTGCTGTGAGCTCCAGAGCACAAACCTGTGCTGAAGCAAACCTGTGTTTCAGCAACAAAATGAAATGGAGATTCTAGGCTTCCCTCAGGAGCAAGTACGGAGAGAGTTTGTCTGGGGAATAGGCTGCATGAGAGAGGTCTCAGGAATGATAGCACAAGAAAAATCCATCTGTGCCCAGAGAATGTGGGTGAGTCTTCAAAATGTGCCCCAAAACTCAATAGTTTTTTTTTTTTTTTGTTAAAGGCAAAGTTATAAAAAACATGGAGAGGGCACTTCTCAGACTGATGAAACACTGGGGGAAAACTCCGTTTCCAGGTTCACTAACACAAGGAGTTACTCTATAGAACCAGTAATAATAGACAACGAATAAAATAAATAAATCTTGCTCAGTTTGTTAAGCTATGTCTTCTAAAATTCTTAAGTGATGGATGTTACCTAAGCCCCTACCTAAAATTATTTTATCTATGAAAAATGTTTTGGAAAAGTAAGGATAGTGTTATTCAATAATATTTGTTATTATTTTTGTAAGGAATGATATTAGCTTTTGCTTTGAATACTTTTAAAATCTAGGGCTTATCTGTTACGGATTTCATAACTCCCATAAGTAGAAAACGGGGGGTTCAGAGTTCTAACTGAATGTTTGTCTCACTGGATTGCTCAGGAAGTGGAGAGGTGAGCTATCATGTTCTACAATGCTTTAGAGCACCGGCTATAGGGGCAGACAAAGTGGAAAACATTTAAGACGTGATATTTCATATCACAGTGAATTTAGGAGGGGTAATCTTTCCCACCCTCAGTTTCTCCCTCCTTTTTGAGGGATAAGAAGACCTACCTGAAAAGTCTCCTCCAGAGTTTAGATAACAAAATTTCTTTTCAGAACTATGCCCTGCCCATAAAGCATATTTGGTATATAAATATCATTGGTATTTTGCTTAGAACCTCTGAGGGAGTTCATATCATAGACTCATTATTTTTCCTTTTGTCTATATGTTACCTTTTTGCAAAAGCAGTATAGAAATACTCCAAGGAATTCAAGTAAAAAAATTGCCTAAATTAATCATCACTTAATAAGATTAATGCTTTCCTTTAATCTGTACATATTTCGCATAGAAATAGAATTTTCATAAATCTCATAGTTTTATACCATAGGTGTTAGCATTCTATCATGAGAGCTTACATTTTGCTGCCGTTCCCTTTTCTTAGATCGTTAGTTCTCTCCCCGCAGCAAACTAGATTGTCATTCTTTGTAAAGGAGATATGCATGTGTAGAAAATGCAGTTTTATTTCACAAAATTAGGATTATATTATATGCATGTTTTTGTAACTTGCTCTCTCACTTAAACCAGTATGTGATAGACATGGCCCTACGTGAATGACGCAGACCTATAGAGATATAAATAAATGACACAGGCTCGTAGAAATATAAGTAGATACTAGTATTGTCTGCGGCACCCGGACAGCTGAAAGCCCTTGAACTATATGTGGGTGCGGGTCTGGGGAATGGACTGAAGGAAGTCCATACTGTGGAACATTATGTGGCTATTTAAAATATATAGAGAAAACTCTTTTTGTGGATATTTATTTACTTATTTTGAGTTGGAAAAGAAGACAAGAGTTATTGAATCCATCGTCCTCATTTACTTTCTTTTTCCTTTTTTTTTTTTTTTTAAGAGAGAGAGTGTGTGCATGAGCAGGGGAAGGGCAGAGAGAGAGAGAGAGAAATCGAGAGAATTCCAAAAAGGCTTAGCACTGTGAGCACAGAGCTTGGCATGGGGCTCAATCCCATGAACCCTGAGATCATGACCCGAGCCGAAATTGAGAGTTAGACTCTTAACCAACTGAGCCAGGCAGGCACTCCCCCCCCAACCCCCCGCCACCCCGCTAATGCTCTCATTTTGCAGACAGGGAAATTGGGACCTGGGGCAGCTTGCCCAGCTTTGGCCCTTGCAAGATGCAGAATGAAGGCCTGGCTCGGTCCATCGCTCATTCCGTTGCCCCCGCTCCTGGCATGTCGGCTCCAGAGTTCACATGGAGCAGAGGGGCCAGCTGTGAAGGGTCTGACTGTGCATTTGCAGCATGCATTAGGAAGGCTTCTAGTATGACTTGCGCAGGGGGAGTTTAATAGTGCTTCTCCTGTGCTGGAGAGCGTGCAACACAAAAACTGCATTACGTCGTTTTCAGTTACAACACATGGTTAGTGTCACCCGTTGTCACACGTTTGTTCTCTGACTGGTTTTCCTGGAGAAGGTCAGAGCCCTGCATGACTTCGCTCTCCGCCACCATGGCAGGAGCCTGAATATTTAATCACGTTGCTCTGCTGAGACGGGGGCATGGCAGGCAGTTCCAGGGGAGCGTGTGCGGTGAGCCCATCCTCAGACTGCTGTTTGGAAATGAATCCTTAGGGCACACTCAAGGACATTCGGAAGGCACAGTGGATTCTGAGACATTCTTTTCCTCCCGCTAGTCAAAATTGAATTTAGAACTGGGAGATGAAGTCTGGAAGAAGTATTTTCAGCATGATCTAATATTTTGCTTTATGTAAGTCAAGACAAGAATGTATAGTTTTGAGATAATGACAGCACTTGGGTTTCAGCGTTGTTAAAGTGCTTTGTTTTCCATAATGGCACACTCATGAAATCGGAGACTTGCCTCTTCCTGCAGCTCTAGTGTGACGTAGGTAATTATTATCTGCAGGATGATGCTATGTGTTACTGTTTAAGCATCTGGTCATGGTGTTAGCGTGGTTATAAAAGCATCAGTGGAAACTGTAGCAGAAACTTTGTTACAGTGATTACTCACACTAAAGAGAATCATAACCTGGTGTATGATAGAGTAACTATGTTCCTCTGGTCGTCTAATGCCATGACACCTAATATTTCTAACTGTTTATGCAAGTGAGAAGATCTTTTTTTTTGTTGAACAAATTGAGAATATTTCCATTTTAATATCACTGTCATTTCTTATAGTCTTTAGAGTAGTTCTTTTTTTTTATTTGGTTTTGAGTTTAACCTCTTCTTTGATTTTTCAGAATTTGCATCTTTTAAAAAAATTACCTGTTTTATGATAAACAGTATAAGGCAGTTCAGTCTTGAATGAAAAGTAGGGCAAAGCCATTTATAACTGAGACTGTGTGACATGAGCCTTATAGGTCACCTCTGTCTCTGTCAGGGCTTTGTTCCATCTATATTCAGCTTCAACTGTCACTTCTACATGGATAGCTTCTAAGTGTGGCCTCCAACCTTGACCTTTGTTCTGAATGCTAGATCAGCATTTTAGAATGTCCTGTTATGCACCTTAACATCATCTGAAACTTGATTCCTGACATCTGCCTGGTAAGCGATAGAAACTCAATAAAAATTCCGACCACCAACCCATCATTCGTTTATGTTAGGTAGGAGTTAGGGGAAGGCCCACATATTGATTGCATCTTTCAATTTTTTAAAAATTCTATACTGCCTTCATTTAGTTACCGCGGACTCAGCATTGTCTTTTTCTGACAACTCACAAGAGAATGAGGGAGAAAGTCCTGTGCTTAACAAAACAAAACAAACAAAAACAAACTAACCTTACTGGCTGCAGTTCAGCTTACCCATAATTATATTAACCAGATTGTGTATGTATAGTATGATAATTGAAAAAGAAAGGCTAGTCTTCAAAAAAGTGTAATAGAGGAGGGAAGAGAAGTAACGTGCTGGATACTATGGTTTGAATCATGTATGTGGCCTGTTTTCAAATACATCTGCCCTTCTAGTAAAACGGTAGAAAAAGCTGTGTCACCCAGCCTACGTGTGTCCATTAGATTCGAGTAGACACCACAGGACTCCTTGTGGTTGATGGCTTTTGCTGAAGCCAAATGAGCAGCCTAGTTGTTTTCAACCTGCCTATTGATTCTGTTTAATAGAATCAAAAAGGCAGCTTCCTTGACACTTGTGCTTCCATGTGAAATATGCATTGGCAAGACCACACCCCAAGCTCACAGCGACTGTGGGTGGCTTTGGGCTGGGGTCTCTGGTAGATTATCAGAACTTCTATTGATCGGTAATTTTATCATCTTTAACTTCCAATTTACCTTTTCTTTGACTTTGCCCTCCAAGAAGGTAGTTGGCTTCGGTGGCTTTGATGATCAAAATTCTGTGAGAACCCAAGAAATGCTAAATTTGTAAGATTCCCTGCTCCAGGTTCAAAGATTCTATGCTTGCAGGTTGAAGGTGGGGACCACAAAGTCTGTTTAAGCAGGCGTTCTAGGTGGTTCTGATGGAAATCGGCCCCAAACCATACTTTGAGGAAAACCAGGTAGGAGTGTAGTTAAAATTGATGTGGGTATGGGGCACCTGGGTGGCTCAGTCAGTTAAGTGTCTGATTTCAGCTCAGGTCATGATCTCATTCATGGTTTATGGGTTCGAGCCCCGCATTGGGCTCTGTGCTGATAGCTCAGAGCCAGGACCCTGCTTCGGATTCTGTCTCCCTCTTTCTCTGCCCCTCCCCTGCTTTCACTCTTTCAATCTCTCTCTCTGAAAAATAATTTAAAAAAATTAAAATTGATGTGGATAAGTTCTAGAGATCTCAATAAAGGAAAAAAAAACATATGTGAACACTTTAAAATGGCTATATAATTATAGGATCTTGTTTTATTACTCCCAATAACCACATGTGTTTTTTTCGGGAAGGAGATTACAAGGTTGCTTCATAGCTGAGCAAAATGAGTCTGAGTAAATAACTTGATATTTAATTCTAGTGCTAAATTAAAATGCCAGTTCCTTACCATATATGGCTCATCAGAAAGTGGCAAAAAAAAAATAATAAATCATAATGAAAGTAAGCTAATATAAATTCTTTGAGGACACAGTTTTCAACCTAATTTTGTAGAAGAATGGGTCTTGGGATATGACAATTCCTTTTTTTTACATATAATCTGGGCATAAATCTGTACCTGGAAAGGTGGCTCCTTTCCTCCTGAGGTAGACCTCAGTCTACACCGTCCTTCAAAGTTTTGCATGCTGACACAGCACGTTTCCACGCCCACAATCTCAGCCCTATCTCTGCTTGCTGGGGCTCTGCAATATATTTTTATTTTCTTTTAAGTAGTTTGCATTTATCTGACTCTGGCTCTCAAAGCTTTTCATCAGTGAAATGCATCTGTTCCTGAATCCCATAACAATAACAGTAAGGCTTTTACATAGAGCTCCAGGTGGGTGGAACCCCACTGAAGGAGTCCTCAGTTCCAGCTTGCCCGTATTTCCAATAGATCGTTTCCCTAAAATATACTTAGGTCATAAACACTTTTTACTTCTCTCTCAACACTCATGAAGGAAAAATTCCCCCTTTTAAAAACAAAACAAAAGAGATAGAGTTTCATCTTTTGGGAAAAAAAAATCCTCTCTTCAGCTCTCCACCTTGTAAAAGACTCTTGTAATTTGTATTCATGGACCTATTTGCATGTAAATATTAGTATTAGTGATACATAATTTTTGTATTAATAGTTTTGGCCTCATTGTATGACACCATTAAATTAGGATAGAATACCTGAAAAATACATTATCTAGGTATTATCTAGAATAGTAATTAGATGTTAGATGTTTTTGGTTGGTTTAGACCTAGGCACACGAGAGAGGGACGTCTCATGCCAGAAAGTTCGATTTTGACTTGCTTTGTATTCACAAAGCTGTTTCCAAACTTGATGCAGAAGAGTATGTTGGCATGCTCCTTATTTATTGAAGTAGGTGAATAGTGATGTTTCTGGAATAATAATGGACCTGGCATTGGGACATTCCTCTCTAATGGACACTAGCTAGTCTGATGTTTTATCAAGACCCACTTTTCAAAACCTGTGACTTTGCCGGGAGGCTCTGCTCCGTTTCTCTCTGCAGCCCCATGGTGAGCTATTTTTAAGCTGCACATGTTTGATTTTGCAACTTGTGACAATTTGAAAAGCATAACAATGTCTGTTCCCACTGAGACACACAGAATACACCAAGATGCACTGGGAGGAGCAGATTTGCGGGGGAGAACTGTGTTGTGGCAAGTCTTCCCGGCAATCACTGGGTACACTCTTCCTTGAAGGAAAGCCAGCCCACTTCCCTTATCAATCAGTCATGCTTGTTCTAACATTCTAAGAAGTGAAAGGTGACCCAAGTGTATTTAAGACTTGCTTTGCTTGGGCTCAGACTTCTCAAAAAGATCTGATTAAACAAACAAACAAAAAATCATCCAGAATGCAATGAGGAGAAATCCATCTTGGAATGAGCCTGGGCTTTCATGTTGCTCTGTGACTTACTTAACAAGACTAGTGGTTGCTTGACATCCCTCATGAAGCTTTGGTTTGTACCGCATCAGGTGCCAGTTTGTCTTTAAATTAAATGCAGCAGTAATTTGACTGGAAGAAATGTTAGCAGCCTCTGTGTCATGTGCTAAGTGGTCTGCTCATCTGTAAAACCTTTGAGCTTTGTGAGCTGCTGTGAAGTTGGCTCCCATTTCTCGGTGAATGACCATGGCTTTGCACAAGCATTTCTGAAACATTCAGGACACCTGTTATTTTTTTAACATACCACTTTGACTATTGATATTGTTGGACATAATCGTTTTATTAGTCACATTAGCTGATAATTAAGAGCATTTTTCTTTTTTTCTTTTCTAATACTCTGTAACATTTTGTATTTATTGTCTTAATTTTGTCTGTGTTCTCCTAAGGATAACATTAAACAACAATATTTCTCCTACCCACCTCCCAATAATAAATGGATATAGGCAATCCTCCAACAAAAGTGGCCGTTTGTGATGGCTTTCCCTAGAGAAAAGATGGACTAGATCGGTGCTCTGGGCTTCCGCATCAACATTGAGCCTGGAGTGCCTGGGTGGCTCAGTCAGTTGAGGATCTGATTCTTGATTTTGGCTCATGATCCCAGAGTCATTGCCCTGAGCCCCATGTAGGGCTCCATGCTGGGTATGGAGCCTGCTTAAGATTCTCTCTCTGTCCCTCTGCTTTTCTCCTCTGCTTGCATGTGCTCTCTCTCTCTCTCAAATAAATATATGTGTGTGTGTATGTGTCTGTGTGTATTTATATGTATGTACACACACACACACACACACACACACATAATCAAATAAAACTAAAAAACAAAACAAAATTGAATCTTTACAAAGGGCTGATTTCAAGAAAGTTCTTCAACAGAACGACTGGCAGGGTACTGATGGACTGCCCAGAAGCTGCAGAAGGATGCATATGCAGAGAAGATATGCACATGTACTCTAGGTATCCACTCCACATGGCTCATGCTTGCATCTCCTTCAAATCCTTGTTTAAATGACCTGTCAGCAAAGAGTTTTCTGAGCACCCCAATTTACCTCCATTGCTCAATCAGTTGAGGGTCTGATTCTTGATTTTGGCTCATGATCCCAGAGTCATCTCAGAGGCCCCTCCCTCATTTAGCATATTCCATTCTTGCTGTAATTTACTCGTTCTCCCTATTATAATGTAAGTTCTGTGAATCATTGGTTTTGTCTGTTTGGCTTATTTATGTATATTCAGAACCTAAAACAGTAATGCACACGAGGTGCTAGGAAGGTATTTTTAAATATTTATTTAAATATTAAGTAAACTTTTATTTTGAGAAAATGATAGGTTCACATGCAATTGTAAGAAATTATGCAGAGCTCCCACAATAAAGTATCCAGTTTCTCCCAGTGGTAACAAAACCATAGTAGAGTATCACAGCCAGGATACTGACATTGATAACAGTCAGGATACAGAACATTTCCATCATATTGAACTTTTATAGCCACATCCCCTTCCCTGTGTCCCTTACTGTTTTCTTAATCTTTGGCATCTACTAATCTGGCCTCTATTTTTATAGTTTTGTCAATTCAAGGATGTTACATAAATGGAATCATGCAGTATGTAACCTTTTGAGGTACGCGTTTGCCATGAAGCATAATTCCCTTGAATTCATCTGAGTTGTGCGTATCAGTAGTTCATCGTACTGCTGGGTAGTATTCCGTAGTATGGAAGCCTCATGGTTTGTCGAGTCGTTCACCTCTTGAAGGGCATCTAGGTTGTTTCCAGTTTGGGGTATTGAGAACAAGAATGTTCTAAGAATTTATGTCAAAGTTCTTGTCTGAATATAGATTTTCATTTCCCTGGGATAAATGCTCAGGAGTGTAGTTGCTGGGTTATATGGTTGATGTATTTTTAGAATTTTAAAGAACTATCAGACTGTTCTTCAGGGTGGCTGTACCATTTTTCATTTGCACAGGCAATGTATGAAAGTCCCAGTTTCTCTGCAGCTTTGGCAGCCTTTGGTCTTATCACTATTGGTTTTTACATTTCACCCATTATGATGAATGTGCAGTTATACGTCACTGTAGTTATTTTGCATGTCAGTAATGACTAATGAGATTGAAAACCTTTGCCCGTGCTTATTTGCCCTCTGTACAGGTCTTCTTCAACATGTACTGGGGTATGTTCCATCATAAGTTGAAAATATGGTTAAGTCAAAAATGCAGTTACTACACCTAACCAATTGACCATTATAGCTTAGCCTAGCCTACCTTGAACTTTCTCAGAATGCTTACATTAGCCTATAGTTGGGTAAAATCAGCTAACTTAAAGGTGGTTTTAAAATAAAATGTTGAGGGGCACCTCACCATTTGGCACCTCAGGTGGTTAAAGTGTCCGACTTTGGGTCAGGTCATGATTTTGAGAATCGCGTCGGGCTCTGTGCTGACAGCTGAGAGCCTGGAGTCTGCTTCAGATTCTGTGTTTCCCTTCCTCTTTCTGCCCCTCCCCCACTCGTACTCTGTCTCTCTCTGTCTCTCTGTCTCTCTCTCACTCTCTCAAAAATAAATAAAACATTAAACATTTTTTTAAAAATAAAACGTTGAATATGTCATGTAACTTTTTTAGATACTGTATTGAACATGGAAAACAGAATGCTTGTATGAGTGTGGGGTGGTTGTTACTGCTTACTCCAGTGATTGTGTGGCTGACTGGGAGCTGTGGCTGCCCAGTATCACAAGAGAGTATCATAATGGGGCGCCTGGGTGGCTCAGCCAGTTAAGCGTCTGACTTCGGCTCAGGTCATGATCTCACAGTCCATGAGTTCAAGCCCCACGTTGGGCTCTGTGCTGACAGCTCAGAGCCTGGAGCCTTCTTCAGATTCTGTGTCTCCCTCTCTCTCTATCCCTCCCCCACTCATGCTCTGTCTCTGTTTCTCTCAAAAATAAACACACATCAAAAAAATTAATAAAAAATAACAGAATATGGTACTGCATGTCACTAGCCTGGAAAGGGATCAAAGTCAAAATGTGAAGTACAGTTTTTGCTGAATGCATATCACCTTTGCACCATGTAAAGTCAAAGAATTGTAATTCAGGGACCATCTGTGTATCTTTTTTTCAGTGAAATGTCTCTGTTTATCTTTTGTTCATGTTCTAGTGGGATTGTGTGCCTTGTACTGTTGAGTTTTAAAAGTTCTTTCTATGTTTTAGATGTTAGTCCTTTGTCAGATATGTGGCTCACAAATATTTTTACTTACTCTATTGCTTGTCTTTTCCTTATCTGAATAGGGACTTCGAGGAGTGAATTTTTAAATTTGATGTCATTCAACTCATCATTTTCTGCTCTATAAGTGATGTGAGAAGTCTTAGAAATGTTTGCCTAGCCCAAAATCTTGAAGTTTCTCTCCTATTTTTTTTCTTTGTAGTTTTACACTTGAAGATTTTTCTGCTGTTTTTTACTTATAGTTTTACATTTAAGTCTGTGGTTCCTTATGATGCAATATTTGTATAAAGTATTAGATGCTGGTCAAAGTTCAGTTTTTGCCTATAGATGTTTAATTCGCTCCAGTTCCACTTGTTGAAGGGATGTTTCCTTCATTGATTTGTTTTTGGCATTTTTGTCAAAAATCAGTTGTGATATTGTGTGGATCTGTTTCTATTCTGTTCTATTGAACTGTGTGTCCATCTCTCTACAGTTAGCGCAGTCTTGATTACTGTAGCTACATACCTCTTTTTAAACATTTTTTAATGTTTTATTTATTTCTGAGAGAGAGAAAGAGAGACAGCATGAGCAGGGGAGGATCAGAGAGAGAGAGGGAGACACAAAATCCGAAACAGGCTCCAGGCTCAGAGCTGTCAGCACAGAGCCCGATGCGGGGATCAAACCCACAAACCATGAGATCATGACCTGAGCCGAAGTCAGAGGCTCAACCAACTGAGTCACCCAGGTACCCCTGTAGATATATACTTCTTGAAATCAGGCAGAATGATTTCAAGACTTACTCTTCTTTTCAAAATCATTTTAGCTGTTTTAGTTCCTTTGTCCTTTCCAGTATATACTTAAAATAATCTTGTCTATATTAAAAAAAATTTTAATGTGATTTTGAGACTGGAAATTTTGAAGTTACGTTAAACCTGTTTATCAGAGAATTGACATCTTTACTATGCTGAGTCTTCCAGTACATGAATTGGAGTATGTCTTCCATTTATTTAAATATTCTTTTATTTTATTCATCAGTTTTTATAATTTTCAGAATACAAGCTTGCCCATGTTTTGTTAGATTTACACCCAAATTTTCATTTTTTGGAACAATTGTAAATGATTGTATTTTTTTTTATTTTGTTTTATGTTTTATTTATTTTTGAGACAGAGAGAGAGAGAAAGAGAGAGAGAGAGACAGTGTGAGCAGAGGAGGGACAGAAAAGGAGACACAGAATCCAAAGGTAGGCTCCAGGCTCTGAGCTAGCTCTCAGCACAGAGCCTGATGTGGGGCTTGAACCCACAAACCATGAGATCATGACCTGAGGCGAAGTCGGACGCTTAACCGACTGAGCCCCTCAGGCGCCCCGAATTATTGTATTTTATTTTTAAGCATCCGTAGGTTTATGGCTAATAAAATTGATTTCTCAGTAGTCCAATTCAATGTCTAGTATCCTGTGACTTTTTACTGAACTCACTAATTAATTCTAGTTTTGTTGTCGCTGTTGTTGTGATTGTTGTTTTAGTTTCCTTGGGTTTTTCTCTCATTTCCACTCCAGGCCATGCCACCATCATGATGGTCCTCATTGGTGTCTCTTCTGCCACTCTTGCTGCCCTCCAATTCATCCTTTAGATAACAGATGGATCATACAATTTCCCTATTCCCAGGAAGGCCTTTCCAGCACTTAGAGAGTAGATCCGAACTCCTTACCCAGGGCTTCATGACGCTGCATGTAGGCTCTGGCTCGTAGCCCCATCTGTCTCTCTGAAACCATCTCCTGTATGTCTCTCCTGGCTCAGGGTGCTTCAGTGGCACCCCCTTCTCTCTGTTCCTTTAGGATGCCAAACTCTTACCCAGCCTGGGGTCTTGGTATAAACTTTTCACCACACTTGACACGTTTTTTCCCCTAAACATTTCATGGTTGATCATCAGCCCCTTCTTATAATTTTATATCTCAGCTTAATTGTCTTTTCTTAGAAATGTCTTCCCTGACTACTCACTTTCTATTCTGCCAACCTGGTTTCACAGTCTCCATAGCACTTATCCACATGTGCTATTTTCTTTATTTTTTTTGCTAACTTTTTTTCTATCCTAAGGCGTAAGCTTAGGATAATTTACGTAGAAATTATGTCCTGAGCACTTGTTATGTTCCATATGTGGTTCCAGTTCCAGAGATTTATCTTTTTCCATGACTGCTGTGTCTCCAGCACTAGAATGGAATGTAACAAGGGCTCAGTACATAATTTCGACATAAATGAATAAAAGTGTTATGTTTAATGTCACTTCTACCATATCATATTTTACTCTGCAGCAAATGAACAAAATACCCAGATCCACATTTTATAGATAAGGGAGTGAGGCTTTAGAACATTGACCCCAACTATAGAACTGTAATAGTATATTTCGTTTCAAATTTGATGCCATTACTCATGGTAGATACATGTGAGAACTTCAAAGCGTATGTTGCTAAACTTTGTGTATGAAGTTGTTTCTGTCTCAGACACTTTCTACTGAAGTTCTGAAAATTCCTGGAAAGCATGTTTCACTATCCCATTCAAATGATTATACCACTGTGTCTGGGCATGTGGGAGAGTTCTAGAAAGAGTGAGTTACCCCTAAATCTGTTTATGATTCTCAGAGTGCTTCTTTGCTTATTGTAAAAGAACATCATTTCATGCATAATATAGTTGGGAAATATTAGTTCCAATTCAGATTGATGCAACTGTCAAGGAGAAAAAATAAGGCTTATCTGGGTATTTAAATATGAGAGATAATGGTATTCTACGTATACTAGATCTCATGGAGATAATACTTATATTTATACAAAACAAGCAGAAACAAATACACACCCTGGGAATATAAATTAGAGCATAGACAAATCCTAGAAACTGCCCAAGGCAGTCAAGAATAAACAACAGCAACAGCACCTCAGTACCTTCTAAGAAGGTAGGCGTGTAGTTTTCTGGCTGTTACATCAACTGCCTACCTCTCCGGCACTGTCTTTAATAAAAAGTACTTTGTGAAAATTGCAAACTCTCACACTTATTCTCACTTTCAAAATAAGTCAATTGGTAGACAGCTAGTAAGTTGCAGTTTAGCCTTTCAGAAATCTGGGGAAACTGAGTCAGTTCTTTCTGTTAGGATAATGCAGCAAATTAGTGTGGGAGCTCTGTTGCCTAGAGGCAAACACAGGGGCTTAAGAGTTGTGGTTTCCAGACTACTGTGTTTTGATGGAGACTGATTTTTTTTTTTTTTAATTTCCAAATACTTGAGCCTGGACAGTGCTGAAAACACAGCCAAATTTAGGTAACAGCTTCTTTTCCACCCATGAAGCCCATGAAGTGGAATATATTTATCTGTGACAAAACAGCATTGCCTCCATTTGATGGTAAATCTTTAACTCTGTTTGTTTAGAATCAGGGTCAGCTTCTCAAATGTACCTTTTTACTGTTTAGGCTTCCTGAATCTGATTAATACCATATCAGGGAATTGTCTGATGTCTGACCTTGAACAGCATGCTTTTCTACTTCCTTTTTTTTTTCTTTTTTTTTGGGGGGGGGAAATCATTTTGTACAGCTTCAGACACTGAGATTGTTCCCCAGCAGGCTTGATTACATTAGCAGACTTTTTTATTTTTTTTATTTTTTTTGGTACCCGAAGGGTTTCAGCCCCAGTGACCTGTCATCTGTCCCCTCACCTGCTTACATGCTGATTCATTGATGAGCTGGCATCACAGTCCCCGCCTCCCTGTGAATGGTCTGTGAGGTTGCACTTGCTCCTGGAGAGGGGATGCTGAGCTGAAGCACCGTGGGTTACTACAAGTGGGAACCGGCAGCCTATCTGTTGCCACAGAAGAACTTGGTGACCATACTGAGAAGCAGCCCCTTTTCACCACCCTGTTACTGTTCTATCCGTATCCGGCTTCTCTAGCTTCTTAAAGGAATTTATGATTCAGGCACTAACAGCTAATTCCACAGGAGTGTAAGGCAGCCTGTGACATAAACTGAGACAGAAGTTTCCCCTCAGAGACTGTCTTTTTTTTTTTTTTTTATTGGCAAAGACTTCTGGCTCTCATCAGAGGAATACCTTGTTGCTTAAGATGAGTGGCTGTAGAAAACGGTGTAAACGTGAAATACTGAAATTTGCTCAGTACCTTCTCAGACTATTAACAGGTTCTCTTCATACAGGTAATGACTTTTTTTTTTAATAATAGAGGCTGATAGAGCATGGTAATGGAGTTGAAACGGAGTAGGAGAGGCTCACTATTTCTGTGTTGTGTTTATTTTTAATGTTGTCAATAAAATACAATTGTGAGTGTTTGCTGAGATTCACGTTTCTAAAAATGTGTGCAGTACAGCTCTAATTTTGGGGTAGGACTGGATTCTATAGATGTATCTTTTATGTCTTTTTGGTAGTGTTGCTGTTATATGTGCCTCAATCTGAGAAAGCAGTGTCTGCAGAGTAGAAAGATTTTTTTTTTAATGCATGTTTGTGTCAGGGGTTTCTCCCTCTCTCCCGCCTGCTGCAGTTTGGTGGGAAATCCCTTATCTGTTTTCTTCTTGCATGTATTTAGAAATTCTCTAGTATTCTTTGATCATTATAATCCATAGATTATTTCTAGTGGTTGATCACTGAACTAGGCAATGGAAGAGTTAAGGCCATTCCTTTTGGATTCCTCAGTTGCTTGCAAAATGTGAGCAAAATGTGAAAACAGCCCAAGAGTAAAATGTCCATGAGAGGTTTGATATTTGTTTCATTGCAGTTATTTCGATGTTCAAAAATTTGCACTATTGAAATAGAAACTCTATTTAAATCTAAGTGTTGATAGAAAATATTTTTAAGATGTTCCAAAATTATGAGCCTAACCCAGCAGTTTTGTTACCCATGCGATTCCTAGGCAATGCCATCATTAAGATAGTGACAGGTGGGACCCAAACTACTTGGACTCTGACAATAGGTATTGTTAGTGGGCCATCAAACTTCTGAGAGCAAAGCTTGCTCCATAGCATACTGTAGTTTGACTCTGCCCATGAAGGACTATTGTTAGCTTTATGTTTTCAACTTCAATTTGTTTTCTTTAAATAATTAGGAAGAAGGGCTAGCAAGCAAACCTAACATTATGATGCAGAGGTCGAGAGATGAATTTGAGCAACATTTGCTCTAGGAAATAAGCTCTTCAGGGTTAATAACTGAATTACATATACTAGTCTGTCAATAACCCGGTAAGGAAGAGCACTTTTGAGAGAGTAACTGTGAAAATCAATCCATTTCTTGGAGCATCGAGTATTAATAAACATCAATAGAATTGTTATCAGATGCTCATCTTCAAGCAGTGCCGACTGTGTGGTTGTGGTGAGTCCTGACGCTTTGAAGAGTAATCACTGACAGTCTGAACCTGACTTCTGCTGACGTTGAGTTCTGTTGTGTTTCCCACACTGTTTTTCTATTTCTGTTACCAATACACAGTCCCATCAATATGACTTCCCTTGATCAATGATATGAATATATTTGCTTTAAACTTTCCGGTAAGGATGGTGTGCCATTTGTGATATTGTGTCTCCTTGGACAGTGCTCAAAATGTGATCTTTTATCTTGCTTGGAAATGAGAGAAATGTTTTATAAAGAAAGCTTTCTATGAGGTTTCCATGGTAGTCTGTATTTTCCTCACTGATAAAGCAATTTTAAAGTTCTACCTGTTTCTTACTGGATTTAGGTGGATCGCTCTGCCTTTTTTGCTCAGTCTGTGTACAGTGTCCTTAAACTTTCATTTTCAAAGAATTTTATGAAGATGGTAAATGCTTGTGAAGTCGTAAACCATAAATAATGACCCTAAAATACAGCGGTTATCCAATGACTGGAGTGTAATTTATACTATGAAATTTATGGAAAGCTGGTATAGTAGTAATTTTTCGAGACTTATTTGATGCATATTTATAAATCAATATAGGTGGACTCCTTTCTGAGCCACAAGAGAAAAAAATAAGAACTTTGAGAAATAGGACAGATTATTATACAGTAGTAAGATAGATTTATGACCTGAGAAATGTGATTACAGCAACTTGTTTCTTGTAGAAATCTTTTCAGCTCAGGCTCTAACACTGAACATTGTAAAATCTAGCCAGAATCTTTACAACTGCTCAAAATGCAACTTGGAAAAGCCAATTTATGCATTTACTAGGTGCTGTGATAATATACACTGTTCATATTATTGTAGAATCTAATGTAAAATTCATTAGGGCACTTTCAAGTCCCTTGGCTAGTAATTAATGAAGAAGTAGGAAGCAGAGTTGAATTAGTTTAAAAAATTTGCTTTAAGGTTGGATATGCAAGCATTTGCTAATTGTATCCTGAACACTCAGCATATGTCTTTGTAGTTATCAACATTTTGAAACAATACGAATATGCCTTGCATGATTTTCCCCCCATTTTACCAACAAGCTCTTTATTCTCACTTTTTCAATTAAAGATGTGATCTGAGGAAATAGTGATTTTGTTTTGCACTTGTAAACAGGTTAATCCCGAAATACAGATTCTGTATTGTTGGAAGTTGACTTTCTTTGATATCCAAAATGCCCATGCCTTTACACAAACACAGAATATTTGAAGTACAAAGACATTTTCATGGATACAAACCCTCCTTTGATGTGTTTTATTGGTGTTATAACAAGTTAGAGGAAAGCAGCTTCTTTTTCTGAGAGCTTTTCATGTAAGTTTTGGCAATGCCTAGGATTGCTTATAAATAAATAACTAGTAATTCACGTAAAATAATCTTTGCAATAGAGAATATAAAATGGTAAAGACTGGTCCGATAAAATTATTTTATTTTACCAGAAGCATTTTTACATATTTTTATCATGGCAAATCATTTTTCAAAGAGTAGATTTTACAGACACAAAAATTGGCTTACTTATGAAAATAGAGGCATTTTTAAAGAAACTTTGTTATATATAATCCTTGTCAGAGATCCATAAGCAAATGCTACCTGTTAATGGCATGTTCAGTATAGCGAAGTGCATTACAGGATTAGCTATCCCTCATTCGTCTTTGATTTGAGACCTGCATCTTCATCTACCAAATTATGCCCAATTCTAGATGGGGCTCATAATAACCAATATATTTTTACACATATAAAGAAATTGAGGCAATTTATGAGGATTGTAATATGACAATTGTAATGCGACACTGGTAATTAGAGTGGGCAGTTTGATAGGCAATTTGTGTACCCTAGGAACACCTAAAACACCCTATCATATAAATGCTAACCTATTAAGAAAGGGTGAATGAGGGAAGCCTGGGTAGCTTAGTTGGTTAAGCGTCCGACTTTCACTTAGGTCATGATCTCATAGTTCGTGGGTTCGAGCCCCGCGTCGGGCTTTGTGCTGACTGCCAGCTCAGAGCCTGGAGCGTGTTTCAGTCTGTGACTCCCTCTCTCTCTGACCCTCCCCTGCTCATGCTGTCTCTCTCTCTGTCTCCTAGAAATAAATAAAACATTAAAAAAAAAAAGAAAGGGTGAATGATATTACAGATACCATATTTTGAACTGTTTCTTCTTGATGTGTGACATTTACTGTTGAAATGTTTTATGGCACTTATTTGGGGGTTGTTTGGACATTTGTCAATTCTCTGTACATAGTTTTCTTGAAAAGTCAAGACCCGAAGTCATTTTTCTTATTAGCAAGTATGTCCCAAACATATGTCTCAGGTGAATATTGCCTGGGGCTCTTTTTCAGGCTTCAAGACAGCAAGTTACAGGTTTGGCCAACTTTAACTCTCCACGCAAGGGAACCAAAAGCAATTTAAACCAAAATATCCTGTTAAGCATTGAATTACTATTTAACTTGTGGGTTAAAGTATTTCAAATTTAATGAAGTGGTATTATTAAAAGCATGAAGTAAACACTCATCATTTCATCAAGGAGAAAACTTTACATTGCGAGAGAGAGTGTGTGCAAGCAAGCACATTTATTTCCCAGGTTTGTATTGTTTCCAGCCCTACATTTGCTGTTGATGTTACTGTGAATCAAGCCATCCACAAGGCTAGTGATATAAAGATTGAGATATTTTTATGTTACATTTTGCAAGTGTGAAGCAAAAATAAAGGGTGAGCTGTAGCAAAATGGGAGAATTAAGAATGCCTGTTTCTAGCTATATCTACTTTCTTTTGTTTTCCCTTCTTTCTTCCTCATGATTACAAGTCACAGGATCAAGTCTTGACTTGACAGGATCAAGTCTTCAGTCCCCTCTGACCCTCTCTTCTGTCCACATCACTGCCACGTTTGAACACGGGGCAGACACATCTCTTGCAAAGGATATGTTCCTGAAGACCTCACATATTTAAAAATCCACAAAACGCAAATTTAATCCTGGCAAAAGGTGACAGGTGTTTCTCTTTCCCAGTTCACGTGGCCCTGACATGACAATTGAATAAACAGTTTCTACTCGCTTGGCCTGCCGACTCTGACATTATGCTGTTCCTGATTAAATTTTTATTGCTGTAAAGTGAGATTGCACTCCTTATAGAGTATGTAACATTTGTGTTACTGAAATGCACGTCAAGTGCCACCATGATCTACTCTGTTTCCTTGTGCTGCTTCTATTAGAACCTGCCCTCAGGTGAGAAGAGAGCAAAGAAGGATGTTATTTATATTTGACTGCCAAGGAATATATGCCATTGTGTTGCTTTTCCTGGCAGAGTATATCTTTTAAATTTTATCAGAAGAATTATTTTGGCCTCTATTAATGAGTTGAACTTTTCATTCAGGATCCTCAAATTCTGCCATTGCGGCCAAATCTAGTCAGAGGATCTCTGAACTCAGTGGGGGAAAGATACCTGCATATGCAGATATATATTGATTGCCCCTTTCATTTCAGAAGAAAATCTGTATGCTAATGTTTAATAGCCTTGTTTTTATGTTCCTTACCATATAATTAGTATATGAGATAAACTTGTAGGGCTCAAGACTCTATGAAAAGAAGACTGCTTTATCATTGTGAGAGCTCCAAACTAGTCCATGATGCCATCTCAGTCTCAGGTATGCTAAACTCTTTACACTCCTTTGTTGACTGATGGACAAAATTAATCAATATGTTGCATGCAATCTAAAGGGAAGAGCTAATATTCATAGAAACAGCTGTTCTTGCCACCCTTGGTTAAGGTAATCAGAGCTTTCTTAACCAGAAACTTCAGCAATTAGACATCAATATGTCATTGAAGTTCTTGAAGAAATACTGAGAGTTTTACATCATGGAACCATGCCTGTCGAGGATATGATATGTGGATTGTGATAAATTAACAGTTATCTTTCCTGGGAGGAAAGAGATACCATACTCAAGAAGAGAATTTAATAAAGAGACTCTGTATGTGGGTAGGGCGTAAGGGGTGATGTGTTCTCTGAAGCTAGTAACAGCAGACCACTGAAGGGGAGCCTTCTCCAAAGCCTGGAGAAGGAAACTGTTTGCAGGGGGCTGCCTGATAGGAGACGTGGCCTTTAGTCTGGAGACACGGCCAACTCCTGGAGACCTGAGAGGAAGGGAGCTCCATGGGGAAAAATGTCGCCTCTCCTTCTTCCTACCTTCAGATTTATTGCGAGTGCTTCCACTGGTTGACCGGATTCCAGAAGCTAGTGAGAAAACCACTCCAAGTAGGGGAAATATGCTCATGGCTGTATTTATTATTTTATTTTATCCCACCATAGGTATTACCACTGGCAAGACTTCCTTTGTTTACAGTTACTAACATGGGTCATGTCATTTCCCCTCAGAAGATACTGAAAGTGGCTCAAGCAAGCTAATCCTATCCCTTAGGTGACTTGCCAGGTTTCTGTCATTCTATCACGTCTTTCACCATCCTTGTTTACCTTTCATTTTGACCCCACAGCTTCTGTCCAAAATTTCTCTGTGTGTTTCTTTTTTTTTTTTTAAATTTTTTTTAATGTTTTATTTATTTCTAGGAGAGAGAGAGAGAGACAGCGTGAGCAGGGGAGGGTCAGAGAGAGAGGGAGTCACAGATTGAAATGGGCTCCAGGCTCTGAGCTGGCAGTCAGCACAGAGCCCGATGCGGGGCTCGAACCCACGAACTGCGAGATCATGACCTAGGCGAAAGTCGGATGCTTAACCAACTAAGCCACCCAGGCACCCCTTCTCTGTGTGTTTCTTAAACTTTATAAGTAAAATAAACCCATACCTTCAAACAAATTATTTTCAGAGGCGCTGCCACTGTTATCAGTCAAGTTAAGTGGCACAAGAAAACATTGAAGTGTTTGTTATAGGAGAAGACAGTTTTGGAACCAGTATGGTGTGGCTATGGATTGTGTACGCTAGGTAGGATGGTGAATTTTCTGTGATAAACTGTATTTCTTCTGCACGCTCCATTTTCCAGCTTTGGAATGTAATTGTAGGTTGCTTGGTGGAGGAGGCCAACATCTGAGGAACTGCCCTTACTTGTGGAAGAAAGCAAATTCCTGCCGACCATGATAGACATCAGCACGGATACAGTTTTTGCAGTCTCTGCTAAACAATTTGATAAACCAACTAGTTTTTATCAGGCCTCTGCAATGGATGGCCCCATGCCTAACACTATCCATTTCTCCTGTCTGATGGAGATACCACACTAACACCAGAATGTCTCAAAATGTTTTCGGGGCGCCTGGGTGGCTCAGTCGGTTAAGCATCCGACTTCAGCTCAGGTCATGATCTCACGGTTTGTGGGTTCGAGCCCCGCATCGGGCTCTGTGCTGACAGCTAGCTCAGAGCCTGGAGCCTGCTTCAGATTCTGTGTCTCCCTCTCTCTCTGACCCTCCTCTGCTCACGCTGTCTCTCTCTCTCTCTCCTAGAAATAAATAAAATATTAAAAAAAAAAAGAGTCCTGGGGTTTAGTTTAAAAAAAAAAATAAACATTAAAAAAAATGTTTTCTATTTGGGTCCTATGTTTGCTTTAAGTTTTTAAAGGTGAATGCTTAGGACTGTACAGCCAGATAACATTCCAGAATGGCTGAGGAGGGGCAATAATCATGATGATAATCAGAGAGAAGTGGGTCGCCTAGGTGGCTCAGTTGATTAGGCATCCAACTTCGACTCAGATCATGACCTCGTAGTCCATGAGTTCGAGCCCCATATCGGGCTCTATGCTGACAAGCTTGGACCCTGGAGCCTGCTTTGGATTCTGTGTCTTCCTCTCACTTTGCCCTTCCCTTACTTGCACTCTCTCTGTCTCTCAAATATAAATAAACATTAAAAAAAATAATAATCAGAGAGAACCGAGTGGGTATCCGGGTGGGAGAACTGTACCAAGTTTGTTTGGAGGAATAAACTCAGTAAAAATCATTCCATCATCTGACACCCTCCTTTATGCGTCTCCTGTCAGGCTCACTATCTGCCTCTGTTGTGCTTCCCCTAATGTCTTTTTATCACGGTCTTAATGACCATCATAACAGAAATATATTACATTAAAAATGGAAAAAAGACTTCTGAGAATGTGTTCCAGGAGAGCTGTTCTCTCCACCCAGCCCCTACTGTGCTTCTGGAAGCCAGTGCCATGCACAGAGGAAGAGATGGGAGCCTCATGTTGGAACTTCAGACCATCCCTGATCCTCCTGCTGTAAGTCACCCAGCTGCTCTGAGTTGGATCAACTCATCTGTAAAATGGGACTATCCCTACCTATATTTCTATTATTGTGAAGCATTCAGCAAATGGTAACGTTCGTCACTATTACTAATCTAGTATCTGTAGGATGTTCTGTCTTTGTTTTCAATTCTTTTTTGTTTGTTTCAAATTAAATTTTCCCCAAAGGTAATTGGATACCTAATCATCCTTGTGCAGCCTGGTAATTAGAAATAAAGAGAAATCAACCTGTATAAATGACTGCAATTTTTAAACTCTTGCTTTTGCTTTTATTAGTTTTCAGTAACTATAATTGCCACTTATTCATTCAACTAACATTTATTAAGTGCTGGTTAAGGACTGAGGCTTGTGGTTTTATAAACTATTTCTTCACAATTCCTTCCTGCCCTATGTTACCCTGCCAGTAGAACCAAAAAATGCAGGGCATTTAAGTCAAGAAACCAACATGTGCTGATATTTCCAAAAATAGACGGGAGCTGTCTTATGTGGTTTCAGCCAAGAAGAGGCAAGCACAGTGGGCAACCTAAGGGAGACAATAAGTCTTTAACATATATTCCTCTGAAAGAATTAGAAGGAGAGGCTGGTAAAGGGGGAGCCAAGCAAGAAAGGTGAGGAAGCAGCTGAGGAGGGAGAGGATCAGTGGGATTATTTGTAGAAGGAGGAAGTTTTGCCAAAAAGTGAAATAGCCTACAACACCAGATTGCTACAGAAACTAGCAAAGACCACCAGAAGGTTCTATTCCTTTTCCAGAGAATACTTCTGTGGCTTGTCGAGCAATAGTGAATCTTGCATTTCTGACCCACATCTTGGATTAGTCTTCACTGTCTGATGTGCATTGACTTCTTTTCTTTTTGAACTCTCATAGTACAAGTTGTCTGTCTCATATTGCTCAGCATTTAATTACTCATCAATCCTGTATTATTTAAGAGATTCAGGTGTTAGAGTCATAGCTCAAGTAGATCTGAATCTTCCAAAAGACATTTAAAAAATTAATTCTCTAGCTCTCCCCTAACACACTGTCTGCTCTATTGTATCTGCTTAAAAATGTAATTTGAGGGGAGGATATCATAATAAGTATCTATTTTTTCATGCAATTTAATGTATTCCTTTCTGAATTACATTATTGGGCTTAAGCAGTATCACTTGAGCATCCCATGAACTTATCCCAAGGTGCCAAATCTAGGAAGCAGTGGGGCTAAGATATAAAACTAGATTTGTCAGACTCCAAACTATATCTTTGTTTCAACACACAGTTCTTACTCAAACTCAAGCTCACTTTGAAATGCTCTATGATGATTTTAATACTCAGGTCAGATATCACCTTAGTGAGCCATTTCCAATCCAAAACAGCCCTCCTGCATTACCTATAATGACTTTCTTTTATATCATCTTTTTGAAATTTATTAGGTGGAGAGGGTGACCAAAACAGAAGCACTTTTGAGAGTAAAAAGGAGGCGTTGTTAAACACAGCACAAACATAAGCCTGTCCCAGACAAATTGGGATATTTGGTCACCTTCCCCATAGAAATTACCACTATCTAAAATAATTTTGATTATTTACAAGTGCCTACAAAACTGGAATGTAAATTCTTTTTTCAGGACCATGTTTGTTTTTTTCATTATTTTAATCTAGTGCCTGGACCATGATCACTAGGTGGTCATCAGATATATGACTAAATTGCATACCAGTGCTTTTTAGGGGCCCAAGCTACGCTTCTGTTTTCCTGCATGTATTCCCCGATTTGGTAGGATTGTTATTTGCCTCTATCACTCTGTGTGATCTGGGTCGTGTCAGCTCCCCGCTCTAATCTCTGCTGTGGTTCTGCTTTTTCTTATCTCTGCCCAGTACTTCTTCCCATTATAGAAACTGTTATAGATAATCCAGAGCCCTGAAGGTCTGAATTCTCTCCAATTGTACACAGAGGAAGTATAACTACCCATTTAAAAATGGGGGTAGGTACTGCTTACTTGTCCATTTGCTTCAGAAGTCGTGTGACCTATGAGTGATTTATGCATACACGTCTATTATTTTCTCATTTTCCTACAATGAACATATTATGGGTATAATGATTGCATTTTAATATTTTTAAGGTAATAAAGTAGAAAATTATAGGTTCTTCCAATCTTTAGCTACAGTAAACCTGCTGGAGATGAAAATATGCCACCTTGGATATACTATAAATTTAAGAGTATTAGAAAAAATATATTATCATGATTTCAGTTTTCTGTTTTTTATCTACAGTTTCTTCTCCATCTGGTTTATAACTTGAGAAAATTGTAAGTTCCCTAGCTCAGTATTTTCACCTCTACAATGGGAATATTTCTGTTGTTCAAGGTCACCAGTTTAGGCTAAGAGGCTTAAAGCCTGCCAAATCACTCATGTTCTTCTCCAATAAGACATTGTTAGGATACATAGTGTCTGTTTTATTACAGGGTATACATAGAAGAGTTTCCTACCACCTTATCATTCCCTGAGCCAAACAAGTCCAAAGGCATCAAAGAGCTATGAAACTAGTTCTATAAAAAGCCTTTAGAACTTTAAAGATCAGTTTTATGCTGTGTCTACTAAAGTCTCCCAAGGGAAACTATACAGCCAACTGCTGGGCATTTACCCAAATACATGCAATTGTGCCTTCCAATCAGGCCTTCCTCACGTGTCTCCAAGCAGAAGCCCAGTGTGTGATCTCTGAAGGTTAAGAAATTTTTTGGAGCTCTATTAGTGAAAGTGCACAACACAATGACATTAAGAAAGACAATGTGATGTATGTCATGCTACTTGTCGGAATATTTGTATTGGAATAGATTATTGGATCACAGATATGTGAACTCTCAATGGACCATAAAAATCATTTGGTCTGACTAACTTGTTTTCAGAAGAGAATACTGAGGGCCAAGTAACTGGAGTGATTTTGCCAAGGCCATGAGACTAGTTAGTCTTAATACTAGTCAGTCCATTATATCCTCATTGCAGGAGCACATTATTCTCTCAACTTTACATTGTGATAAGTGCCTGTGGTGGTGGCTTGGTCTGAGAAAAATGCCTGGTCTTGGCCTCCAAGAAGTCCTGAACTGAAGTCTTAGCACCGCTTGGTCTTAGTAGGAGACCTCGGTCAAAGTTACATTCGGATATCCCATGAGGTCTGTTTCCTATCAGAAAAATTTAGTGATCCTACTTCAAGCTGCCACCAGGGACTTTTTGAAGTCAGCATTTTTAAGGGCAGTGTTGGGCATCAGTATTCATTCAAATAGTCTTAAGCCCTGTTTTGGATACTGATAAGTCATGTGAAACTTAGCAGCTAACATCATTCAGTTGTTTTGGTCAAAGTGTGTTTGGTTTATATCAATTTAAAATTTTCAAAAAGTAAATAGAATACCTAACTTAAAGATCTCCTTCAAAAATGATACAGTGTAAAATCTGTATACTTAAAGAGTTATATTCAGTGATGCTTTAATACTCTCATCAAAAATCCCCTCTGACCTAAAATAAAAATTGAAGATAACTTGTATATTGCTATAATATATGCAACATATGTTTTTGCTAAAAATTCATGAGTATGAAGTACTTAACTTTTTTAAATTATTTAATAAAACTTTTTTCTTCATCAATTGATAAAATTAATGACTGTACCAATCCTGCTTATTTCCTGGAATATAAAATGTAATAGAATTAAAAAACAATGAGAAGTAGAGATTATCTATTTCAGAGGTCAATACTAAGAACGTGCTGATTTCTTAAATTCTTTATGAAATTTTATAAGGAGATAGGAGGTATACATAGATACTAAAATCCTATCTTTAGGAAGCCCAAATCTATTTAATTTAATTTAATTCATTTATGTTTTAAGACTTCAATTATGACCAATAAAATAAGATTAATCTTGAGAAGTATTTTATTATAAAATAATGAAATTTAAAAATCTAAGAGTCTGTACATAAATTTAAAGGATATACAAGGACTATACTCTTAGGGTTCAGAACAAGAAAAGCAGTAATTAGAAATGTGAAGTCAGCCCATTCAAGCCTCTAAAAATTTAGGTAAATGATATTTCTTCCTTTGTTTTTGTTCCATTTAACATGATACTGAAATTTGTATTTCAAAGTAAGCACTTTTTTTTTTAATTTACTCCAGATACTGACCTCTACAGAAGGACAGTCCTCTGCTTGAAATCTGTCTTCACCAGTCATTAGCAGCATGACCTTGGCAATTTTCTTTACCTCTCTCAGGCTCAATGACCTCATCTGTAAAAGGGGATAATGACAGGGCCACCTTCAAAAAGATTTTGCTAATCATGCAGATAATATGTAGACTTAAGATAGAGCCTGACACAAGGTAATTGTTCAGTGATGGGATTTTCTAATAATAATGTGTATAAGTTCATCAGATGTTTATTGGCCTCTAGTATGTGTGGTACAATAAGAAGGGTATGGTGAGGCATATGAACGTTCATGAGACACCAGCCCCACCATAAAGAAGCTTAACATTTAGTAGAGGAATTAGAATATATATATAAAACGTGAATACAGACTTGAATAAGTGCCAGGAGAGAGGGTCAGACAGTGTATTAGTAGAATCTGAAGAGAGCATTTATTTTGTTTTGTGGCAAGAGAGACATTTTAGGGGTGATAATGTTTGAGATAGGTTTTAGTAGCTATGGGTTTAAAGATGCTGAGCAGGTGATTGGACTTCCCAGTAAGAGTAGAGAAAGAGAGGAAAGGGAGATAGAGAGAGAATTATATTGCTAGGTTTCATTCATCCAGCAGATAATAGTTGTGTGTCTACTCTCTTCTAGGTAGTATTCTGGGAACTTGGAATTAAGTACATCAGTAAACAAAGATGTGTTGCTGTCATGGAGTGGGGAGGTAGATAATAATCATATTGAGTTGACTAAATAGCATGTCAGTGGGGGATAGATATTCTGGGTAACAGTGGAATAAGGTAAATGGGTTTGGGAAGGATGTGGAAGTTGGGGTGGGTATTAGTTTGCTATGGCTTCTGTAACAAAAAAGACTACAGGTTTGGTGTCTTAAACAATAACAATTTATTTTCCCATAGTCCAAGATCAAGGTGTTGGCAGGTTCGGTTTCTTCTGAGGCCTTTCTCTTTGGCTCGCACATGGTCACATTTTCAGTGTGTCCTCACACAGCAATTCCTCTGTGATGACATGTCTCTGACATCTTCCTGTGTGTCCAGATTTTCTCTTCTTATAAGGATGCCACTCAGATTGGATGAGGGCCCACTCTATAGCCTTATTTAACGGAATCACCTCTTTAAAGACCTTATCTGCAAATATAGTTACATTGTAAGGTACTAGGGGGTTAGGGCTTTGATACATGAAATTTAGGGGAGCACAATGAGCTCATAACAGAATGGTTACAGTTTAAATAAAGTGGTTAGGTCAAAATCTTGAAGCAAGCAAGAGAGCCATAGAGATATATGGAGAAACAGATTCCAGGCAGAGAAACTTCCAGTGCAAAGGCCCTAAGACAGACTTGTGTTCAGTATGTTCAAAGAACAGAAAGTAGGTCAGTTAGCTGGAGCAAAGAAAAACCAATGAGAGTAATTGGAGATAAACACAGACAAACAAAGGAGATCAGAATATAGAACGCTTTACAGGTCATGGTGAGAACCTGGGCATTTGCTCTGGATGACACTGACAGCCCTTGCAGAACTCAGCAGGAGTCAAATGCAATCATGCTAATCTCCGGCTGCTATCTGAAATGCACAATAGAGTTGGAGTCAGACTACAGCCCATGGACCAAGTCCAGACCGTTGCTGGGTTTTGTATGGTCCATTAACTAAGAATTATTTCTACATTGATAATTGATTGATAAAATATTTCACGACACAGGATAATTACATGAAATTCAAGTATAGCACCCAGAAATAAAGTTTTAGTTGGACTATACTCATTTGGTGACATGTTACCCATGGCTGCTTTTGTGTTATAATGACAGAGTTGAGTAGCTGTAAGGCCACCTGCTCGGACTACAAAGCCTACAGCATTTTCCATCTTAGTCTTTCAGAGTAAGTTCTCTGACCCCGATAGAGAGTGTCAAGGATTGAACAGTGGGGAGGCTGGTGACTCTGGCCAGGACTGCAGCAGTGGAGACCATAATGGTGGGGGTGGGGGTTGGACAGCATTGCTAGTGAGGCAGTTTGTTTGGGAGAAATGATGGGGAATGTGGATTGGGGAGAGGTTGTGGACTTGAATGCATTGCAGTTAAGCAGGTATCCTACAGACCTTTGAACATAGACGTGCCGCCATTATTCCAGCTTTGCTTTAGGAAGTCTGATTGGTAGCAGATCATATAAGGGGCTGACAGCAAAGGTAAAGTCAAGAGGTATGTCGGTGGCCTGGAAATGGAAAGATGAGGACAAGCAAAAGGTAGATTTAAGAGTCCCCTGAACACATCAAGCAGCGTTTCCATTTTCTGTGCCAGTAAGGAAACTTCTGTGATAATATAGCAGTTTTGCAACAACTTTAAAAATATCTTGAAGTGCTAGAATACTAGTATTCTAATTATATACCCTTTGAGTTAAAATAGCGTTCTTCAAGTGAATCAGGCCGGATGCCTTTTACAATTTAGGCCCTTGGATGTGTAATACTGAAAATATGAACTCAAAAGAAGACCATCAGGGAAAAAAAAAAAAGAAAAAAGAACCATCTGTAATCCATAAGTGGTCAGAGGAACTCCCAATCTAGATTTCCTTCCACCTGATTAATTAGCATTTATTGGTAAAAAGTAAATATTTTGAACTTTACATTTTTATTTTGTTCTATGAGCTACTTTTATAATCTAGGTCTGCAGCTTTGGTTCTATAGATATCCATTATCTTTGCTTAGATACCTGAGTCATGTTCTTTCCAATATATATTTGGAAGATTGATGGGTGAAAAGACACTTAATTCAATTTTATGTATTCCTTAAATCATCTCAATCATATTTTTCATGTAGAACTTTGCTTCTTCCTTAAAATAACCCTTTATCATTATAAAAGGTGATTATAATATTAATTATATAATTTTAGCTGATAAAGTTAAAGCAGTGCTCAGTGTTTCATGTATTATGTCCAAAGTTATCCAAGTTTACTTTGTAACATGTATTTTCCAATCTTATTTTGTCCATCTTTCCAAATTCAGGTGATGATAAAGAAGGCTAAAACACAAAACAGTTGACATATAGGAAGAACAGAATGAGCTAAAATCTTTTCAATCTTTAAGAAAGAAAGAGCTACATAGCATAAAATAGACTTCAAACCCAAAGCTGATTTATTCATATATGAAGGAGTACAGCGTTCCTTGAATGAGTATATTTCTGTTGATGGGATCTTTCAGACATAGCCATATTCTGAATTTGGATTAGTTAAAAGAAGCATGAAATATCTCTGCTGCAATGAGGAGAGGAAAGTAGGATCTCCTGTTCATCTAAAAATAATCATTCTTTACCAAGAATGGAGAGGTGATTGAGTATCCTCACTAGAATTTCCAAGTCATTTGTGGACAAGATTTGAGGATGACTTATACAGGTTCTGATTTAACTTCAGAAATGTCACTGAAGTTTATATGCAGGTAATTGAGTTAGGAAGATGATAAAATTCATTTCCTATTTTTGGGTTTATTTTTCTTAAAAGGGGAGTTCTTATTATGTTTCAAACTCTGAGAAGTAAAAGTTTCCCAAATATTGACAATAAAGAGAGCTGGTGAAGACAATGAACTCCAGAGTCTAGTAGTGGGAGGTAGTGACTCTTGAATCTATTCCTGTCATTTTTCAGAGGAACCTGAAACCCCAGGAGGCCAGGTTCATTGATTGCCCTCTAGCTAGGCATTGTTGTCTCAGTATGTATTTATTGTTGGACTGGACTTACCTAAAAATTCAGTGGCCATGTTTGGCCTGGAACCCCATTCTCTAGCTAAGAACCCCTTTCTCTTTCTGCTAGGGTCCAGACTAGAGGTCTTTCTAGTGTCTGATTCCAACCTTGGTGTAAGTAAGCTGATTTTCTGTGGCACTTAGACTTGCCATTAAACAGCAGCTGGGTAGCCCTTTCATAATTTCTTACATTCTTCTGATAGTGTCAGTGGACACCCTGAGCTACTGTAAATATGTCTTTATCACCACTCAAAAACCTATGACCCTGTTTTGAACAAGAGAGCAGATCTGAGGCTCAGTCTTCAGGAGGGCAAGAGGAGAAACCTAAACTTTGAGAACATACCCACATTTGGTTAGAAGGTATTTTTTATGGATTTATTCCATTTGTGGCTAAATCATTTTCTTTTCATGAAAGAATGCACTTTTTTATTTTATAATATGATTATTTAACTAAAACTGATTTATTTTAAAAACATAAATCCGGAGGTTACACGGATACAATACAACTGATTAAAAATAAGTCCAGGGCAACACACATACTGCACAACCATGAACAGGGGCCACAGATGACTGAGCTTTGAAGACATTTCCCTAGGCATGACCTCGGCTGTAATATCTGGAAACGCAAGCGGCACAGCATATGGTGAAAACCCATGGAATGAGAGCAAGAAGACACATTGTGGTTTTTGATTTGTTAGGTGAGGATACTCCATCCAAGCTTTGTTTCTCCAAAGTACAGTGAGAAAGATTACAGTTGGAAATGGCTGATGTACTGCCGCTCTGCATTGTGAGGTAAGTTTGCAAAAGTGAGGACACTGCAGTCTCCAAGATGTAATATTCTAACCAATTAAGGAACATTACCCACTCATCATAACCATTAGGGGCTAAATTGCCCAGTAATCACCATACACTATTACCTCTTCAAAGTTGTTTTTACCCGGAAGCATACAAATCAATTCCACCCTGCAGAAAGCTTATTTGAATTACATGTAGAGAAAGCCCACACTCAGGATCCTATAGAAGAGGTAGAAAAGTACACGCTTGTGCATCCACAGATACATGTTAACTCTTGCTCGTTATGTGAACTTTCCTGTCTGTCAGAGCCAAGTTTCCGGTTATTACTCTAAGAAAAGATACAAATAAGGATCTAACTCAATAAATACAGCAGAGAGCTCTATTACTTTAACTCAGCTGACAAGTCATTAATATTCTCCATTCTAAATCTGATTTGTTAGAATTTTTAATCCTGAAGTATTTAGAAGATCGAATCTGCTGATAGGACACAGTTTTATCTTCATTTCTGTTTTTCTTTTTTTTTTTAATAGTTTATTGTCAAGTTGGTTTCCATATAACACCCAGTGCTCATCCCCACAAGTGCCCTCCTCCATGCCCATCACCCCCCTTCCCCTCTCCCCCACCCCATCAGTCTTCAGTTTGTTCTCAGCATTCAAGAGTCTCTCATGGTTTGCCTCCCTCCCTCTCCCCCACTGTTTTCCCCCCTTCTTCTCCCCCACGGTCCTCCATTAAGTTCCTCATTTCTGTTTTTCAATGCTCCCTGCAAGGAGGTTCTGGTGTCTAAAAAAATGAGCTGGGATGTTCAAAACCAAGTATAAAAGCATGTGCACAATAATTTGCCAACTAACTTCCATGTAAACTTTAACTAGTTCTTTAGTAACATTGACTACAACTCAGGTAGAAATGATAGAGCAAGTAATGATTTGATAATGTTTAAAGCATTTGCTGAAATCAGCTGTTTAGGGGAAGAAAAAGCTCTTTAAAGTTGGCTGTTTACTTGGAAGAGCATAGGAGAATAGTCATTATGCATCATCATCAGGTCATTCGGTAGGTATAACACATTAGAATAGGAGGCTCGAACTGCCAGGAATTTACCCAAGGGATACAGGAGTGCTGATGCCTAGGGGCACATGTACCCCAGTGTTCATAGCAGCACTCTCCACAATAGCTAAAACATGGAAAGAGCCTAAGTGTCCATCAACCGATGAATGGATCAAGAAGATGTGGTTTATCTATACCATGGAATACTACATGGCAATGGGAAAGAATGAAATCTGGCCATGTGTAGCAACATGGATGGACCTTGAGGGTGTTATGCTGAGCGAAATAAGTCAGGCAGAGAAGGACAAATACCATATGTTTGCACGTATAGGAGGATTAGGAGGAACTTGACCGAGGAACAAGGGGGAGAAGCAGGAGGGAAATGGTGGGGGAAAGGGAGAGAGGCAAACCATGAGAGACTCTTGAATGCTGACAAAAACTGAGGACTGATGGATGTGGGGGGGAGGGGGTGATGGGCATGGAGGAGGACACTTGTGGGGATGAGCACTGGGTGTTATGTGGAAACTAATTTGACAATAAACTATTTGTAAAAAAAAAAAAAAGAATAGGAGGCTCTAGATTAGAATGATAGTTTTACAGACAGTCAAATCAATAACTCTGCTGTCCCACTTGTTTTCTATTTATTTTTTTGAAAATTTTGCCAGAAATAAAAGTTAAATTTTTAGAACCTGATTTTGGAATAAGACCCAATAATATTTTATTAAATAAAATTTCTCCTTTTTGGAGCTTCCATTTTTAATAAAATTTTTCTTCTTATTCTGATTATATGTTTGAATTAACTTTCTGCCTTCCTAATTAAGCTTTGCATTTTATTTATATTTTTGTTATTAAAAGTCAATCTTGTGACGGTTATAATTCCATCAAAATTAAAATTCCATCAAAATTAAGCTAAGTGGTATCAGGATAGAAGTTGTAAAGTGCCGATGGTCCTTTCATGGTATCTGAGCTAGACAGAACATATTAAAAAAACAAACATAACTACCCATAAATATATGGAGACTGACAAAAACAAAAAAATATATTAAATATACACTGACCTTTCTGTTTCTCCCCAAGTGATGAGTAAATTATGATCAGAAGATTATTACCTCAGTCAAATTTCCCAGCAGCTCTGGGAATGGGTGTTTCTTTCTCCCTTCTCAAAGGAAGAAACCAAAATTGACAGAGGTTAAGGAATGATCACAGGGCAGATGTGTTACAGAGCCAGTATCTTAAATGAGATCCGTCCTATCCTGCTTTGTGTATTAAGTAAGCATCAATCACACTTTAAGTGAAGGTCTGTGAAGTACACAGCTTTACTACACAAAGCTTTATATTCAGGGGAATTTGTTTCCTTTACTTGAGGCTTGAGGACTAGGTTCCAGGAGGATGTATTTTCTTGAAGTTAAGAGGTTTGAGTCAAAGGGGCATTGCTGGGGTATAATTCAATTGTATAGGTATCTAAGTTTCTTCCTGGGAATCATTAGACCTTGACAGTGAATATTTATTCTTGCAAGCCAATAAGGTTATGTGCACTGCAGCATAGATTTCAGGCAGGTGCTCTGGTGTGGAGCTCAAAACATCCTAACATCCCTGCTTCTGAGTAATGGTAGCAGAAGGAGACCTGTAAATCATACAGATCCATTAATAGTTAGAGGAAGTGGTGAAGTATAGCCAAGAGAACTGGATTCTGCTGACACTTGAAATGTGATGAAGATTCTGTGAAGCAGAGATAATGTAGAAAGGATGGCCATGTAGAAAATTGTTCTACATGTGCCAGCCATGGGGATTTTCTCCACATTTATTTGGCCTCCATTACAATTCTAAAGTAGATCCAAATCGCTTTGTGATGGGAATTTTATCAGACAGCATGCAGAAGTAAGAGTCTTCCAAAAACAGGCTATTGGCTTCTGAAATATTTGCATGATCTCTCTCATGGCAGTTCAGAATCTTCTAGATCCCTGTAAGAATTCCTTAACTGTGGCTTGCTACATTTGAAGAATCTTTGTTTGCTTTCATAGCTAACCATTCTTGTTAGATTTTTGGAATTCAATAAGCTCTGACTGTTCATAATTCAATATTTTAGTGACACATTTTTAGGTTTCGAAATCAGTTTTATGAGGCATGTAATAAAAATAAAATCAGTCTGTTGAACAGTTATGGTGCTCAGTCAATTCTGAGTATGACCTGTAGAAAACAGAGTAAAAACAAAATGACACTGAGTAAGCCATTTTTACATCCTTTTTATTAAAAGAAAAAGAATGACTAAACCAGTAGAAAACATAAAAAGCTATTAAAAGTTTTAAAAACCTTTTCATTCATAAGATTCTGTGTACATATTTTACCAGATGGAGTTGGGGTGTGAAATTTAAGTCACATATGATAGATTTTGTTCTCTAAATGTAATGACATGTTACAGTCGAGCATTCAGAAATATGTTTCATGTATTGATTCCTATCCCATTTCAGATGTGTGTCTTGTTCGAATTGATTGCAAATCCTAAATGAGGGAGGGTATTATTTTTCTACATAGCAACAAATGGAATCTTATCTCTCTTGTTGTTTTTTAGAGATGGAGATGCTATGTGTACATGTGAGTATGAAAAAAAATGGAGTCCATTAGTTCCAAATTTGACATTAGCTCTCAAATGCAGCCAGATTAGCAGACCTTTGGCCTTCCCTCCAGGATTTCTCAATTATTGAGAGAAACATGCTCTTCTTGAGCTCTTAGAGATAAGTTGGCTGAGGCAGATTCCTCAAAAAAGGTTAATGTTATTTACACCATGCTTTGACTTAATATTTTAGAACCACCATGGCTTATTTTGAAATGTAGTATCTTCTTTAGTTGCATTGTCATTTGAATCATTTTAGATCTATTTTGACAGATGACTAGGTAACCACTCAACCTCTTGCAAGTACGTTCTTTATGCATTCATTTTCCCAGGCCCTTTATTCAATCCCATATGGAAACAGTAGAACACAGATTTGACATCTGCCTGAAGTGGTTCACTGTGATCAGTGACAGTGGTCATCATACTATTGGTTATCTGCTATAGATAGATAGATAGATAGATAGATAGATAGATAGATAGATAGATAGAGACAGGGAAACCTGGGTGGCTCAGTCAGTTAAGTATCTGACTCTTGATTTTGGCTCAGGTTATGTACTCATGGTTGGTTCATGAGATCGAGCCCCACGTCCAGCTCTGCACTGACAGTGTGAAGCCTGCTTGGGATTCTCTCCCCCTTCTTCCTCTCTCCTTTGCACTCTCTCTCTCGATCAAAAAAAAAATATTTTTAAAAGAATTAGATATAGACAGATAGAAATACCCCTTAATATGTGTTTATTTATAAATTATACACATGCTCTACTAAAATATCATTGAAATTATAACACATATACACACAAAATGTAAAATAGAATGATAGATATAAAATAAATAAACATTTTTATTAGTTAACACATCTCAAACTTTTTAAAGTGTTAGAATAATATATATTAAATTATGTTATTTATACTTGTATATAATAACAATATCTATAATAACTTTAGTGGGAACAATCACTATCTTTTCTCTATTATTTTTGAAAATCTCAATTTTACTTTTTTCTTTTTCATACTTCAAGCTTAGTTCACATACTGAGGAATACGTACTTTCAATGGTTGAAAAAGTTATTACATATGCAAGTTACCAACAGAGAAGCAGCACGTCATGCCACCTACTTACGGAGACATAGATGCATTTTCCCTCCAATCCATGCCTTAATACAGAAATTGTTAAAGGTCCACTTAGTTCATACGGGATAAAGTTCATTTTTAAGATATAGAAGGTAACTCTGATATCTGATAGCATCTTGATAATTTCACATTATATTAGAGGCTCATTCACATCTGATCTGAATATATCATCATTTCCTTTGCCTGCCATTTGACTGAGACTGAGGCCTGCCAAGGAGCAGAAAAATCACCTGTACCGTGTCCATGTACTGGGCATGCATTGTGCATGTTTGAGGTCTAAGGTTTCTTTTAATGAATCATCTGTTTCTGTTGTCTCTTTTGTGAGAGTGAGTCAGAATGGGCTAACCCTGAACAGTGGGTTCTAGAAATCTACCTAACCAGACACACAGTAGTTCTGATGTTGCAGTATGTTGAGTGTGAACTAGTGTGTGTTAGTGCCTCACTGTGTTTAGCCTGTGCCGTTATAGGACTTTCTCTCCTTCCATTGAATACCTCTGTACTTTAGAGACATACAATCAATGTGTTAAGAGTTAGTGCAACTTAATTCTCTCTACAAAAAATAAAGGCATTATTCATGATATTTTAGAATATTTTCTTCCCACATTTTATTCCATTCCCACTGTGGAGATCACCAATTTATGGAATAAGGAAATGATAATTATTTCATCTTCTTTGTGGAAAAAGGCTTATCTGTGCCATTGTACATAGCAGTCATTATGAAGTTCAGATTTTTATACAAAAACATAAAATCATGTCTGGGTGCATTATTAATTGAATAGATTTGCAGAGCATTTGAAGCAAACTCCTGTCACAGCACTACTGTGATATTCTAATTTTTTAAAATAGTTTTTATTTATTTTTGAAATGGAGAGAGACAGAGAATGAGCAAGGGCAAGGCAGAGAGAGAGGGAGACACAGAATCTGATGCAGACTCCAGGCTTTGAACTGTCTGCCCAGAACCCAATGCGAGGCTTGAACCCACAAACTGCGAGATCATGACCTGAGCCGAAGTTGGACGCTTAACCAACTGAGCCACCCAGGCATCCCTGTGATATTCTATCCTTACCCTTTCTCCAGAGTCCTAACCTAAACTTCCCAACCCCAAGACTATGAGTCCAATAAGGTTGGTGATCACATTGTTTATGTACCGTGTTTTTAATCTTAGCATAGTATAGATTTTCAGTAGAAGGTTTTTGGATTAAAGAATATGTGAAATAGGGGTGACTCAGTCAGTTAAGCATCCAACCTCAGCTCAGGTCATCATCTCACGGTTCGTGAGTTCAAATTCTGCGTTGGGCTTTATGCTGACAGCTCAGAGCCTGGAGCCTGCTTTGAATTCTAGGTCTCCCTCTCTCTCTCTGTTCCTCTTTCTTGCTCTGTTTCTCTCTGTGTCTCAAAAATAAATAAACATTAAAAAAAATAAAAACATAGGTGATAGAGAGACTAGAGGCGGTTGGGACTGTAGAGGAATATATGCTATCCTATAGACAAGTGTGCAAAGGAGAATTTGAAAGCTAAAGTGAGATGGACAGGGTATTTTGTTAGGGTCTGGCGGTTTGTGTCCACGGCCCCCGCCCCTCTACCCCTGCCCAAAAGCACGTCCCAGTCTTAATGCCCAGTGTGATGGTATTAGGAGGTGGGGCCTTTGGGTTTGGTTCTGAGCAGGGGAGCCTTCAAGAATGGGATTAACATTCTTTATAAAAGAGATCTAGGGAGTCCCTAGCTCCTTTCTCAGGAGGCACCAGGAAGTTAGCTCTCACCAGGTGCTACACCTAGTGTGCGGGCTCCATGACCTTGGACTTCAGAGAACTGTGAGAGATAACCCAGTCAGTGATATTTTATCACAGCAGCCTGGACAGTCTCAGACGGGGCTGTGGAATCACGGACGCTTTCTGCAGCTTTCCCCTTTCTTGTCCGACCGTCCATTCATCTCAGAATTGTTGGTTTTGGGGTGGGCTTTGTCCCTCTCCTCTTCAACTGTTTCCTCGGGGGGCGGGTACAGTAGGGGGACATCACTGGGTTTTGTAATGATGTAGTTGTCTTGTTTCCCACCCAGAAGTTTTGGCATGATGCTGCTGTTTGTTTGTGTTTTTTGTTTTGTTTTATTGTTGTTTTACATCAATGAGTGGCTGTCCAGTTTTCCTTCTTCTTCTTGTCATTGTCCTCCCTTCCCTGTTTACGTCTCACTGGATAGTGGGATCTAGAAAAGTCTGGAGTTGAAGAAAAAGTAAAGGAGGAAGAAAAACCTATTCACTCCCCCTAGCTAAAGTATATCCTTTAAAAGACCTGAAGGAATGTCTAGAGGAGTTTCCTTTAATGCCTTTTATCTAAAAGACAGCTTTGGCATTTTCACTTAATGTCTGTAAAACTGCTCTGAGTAAGTACCATGTGAAACACAGAGATTAGTATTGTTAATTTAATGCAGTAAGCTTCGAGTCTTTATAAGATACAATCTCCTTTTGAACTTTATGTTCAAATCAGTGGAGACCAGAGCAGAGTTTTTCAGAGGCGTATTAACTTTGCTACTTCATATGTTAAGCAAATAGAAGAGCTGGAGAAAAATACAAATACTTGGGCTTTAACACCGGCATAAATCACACTGATATATGGGAAAGTAGGCCTTTTTTATTTGTTTTTTTTCTCCCTCATAAACTGCTAGGGAAATTGGATGAACTTCCTCTATAGATAATGGATACAGTAATGTGGAGAGATGATCTGTTGCATTGCTGCACTTGGAAAGGTTCTAATGAGGTAAAGAGCCGGCTCAATTGATGACTAAAACAAAAAGCCAAAAAACAAAAGTTATTATGGACAAAGTACTGTATATTTTATCATCAATCTGTTCCTCTAAATCACAGAGAGGCAGTGTTACCTCACTAAGTGCATTATGCTCTCATCTTAAAAAAGTAACAAAGCTGAGACATTCCAATTTTATTTTTATGTATTCCCTTTCAAAGGTTATCTTTTATTTTGAGAGAATCTTTGAAATAAAATGTTTGAAAGGAATGTAATATTCTTCTGTAAGCAGGAGCAATAGCTGTATATGTACAGTCAGAAAAATGCTTGGAACAACATGGTGGACAAAGAATATACAGAGGATTTAGCCAGTGGTGGTTTTGATATTAATAAATCTATCATTTTAAAAAAATATCATTTAAGTTTTTTAATGTTTATTTATATTTGAGAGAAAGAGACAGGCAGATCACGAGCAGAGAAGGGATAGAGAGAGACAGAGAGAATCTAGAGCAGGCTCCAGGCTGTGAACTGTTAGCACAGTGTTCGCTGAAGGACTTGAACCCATGAACTGTGAAATCATGACCTGGCCTGAAGTCAGCCACTTAACCAACTGAGCCACCCAGGTCCCCTTAAATCTATCTTTTATTATGTAAATGAAAATTTTTAAATGTTTGTTTGTTTTCGAAAGAGAGACAGAACATGAGCAGGGGAGGGGCAGAGACAGAGAGGGAGACAAAATCTGAAACAACTGACAGCTCAGAGCCTGATGCAGGGCTTGAAATAAGGCACAGTGAGATCATGACCTGAACAGAAGTCCAATGCTTAACGGACTGAGTCACCCAGGTGCCCATTATTATGTAAATTTTAAATACTTATTTTGAGAGAGAAAGAGAGAGAAAAGCACATGTGCACACAAGCAGGGAAAGTGCAGAGACAAAAGGAGAGAGAATTCCAAGCAAGCTCCGCATTGTTGGTGTGGAGCCTGATGTGGGGCTTGAACTCATGAACCATGAGATCATAACCTGATCTAAAATCAAGAGTCCAATGCTGAACTGACTGAACCACCCAGGCACCCCTACTATTTACATTTTTAATAAATGTATCTTTTATCATGTTTTACTATGTTAAAATTCATTTTTACCTTTCTCCATCCATAATTATTCAAAATGACAAGAGACCAAAAGAGGCTCCAAGTATTGTCAGGGGAGAATGAAGACCTCAGGGTTATAAACACTTGGCTGCAGCTGAGCAAGCATGCGGGAATGCAGACCAGGGTAAGGAGGGTTTTCTGCTGGAAGGTTTGGAGTAACCACACATGTTCTGCAAAATGGCTGATCTGACTTTATGCTCTACCTTCCTGTCCATTGCAAGTAGCACTGCATAGTGCTCGGAAAAGAAATTCCATCACATGCAGGGCCATCTGGCTGTGTGCCTACTTGTCATGGGGATACTCCGTCTTAACTTTCCATCTGCAATTTTCTTGAAGCCATCACTTACATTTTTGGCATTCATGTAATTAGCCTCTATAGAGAACCTGGGTATGTTTATTTAAAATATGGGGTTGAGGGTTCTTTGATGAAAAGAGTAGCTTCTCCTGGCTTCTTTCCAAGTTTGCAGTTGTATCTTGGAGTTAGGTTTATAACTATGTATCACTTACTATGATATTTTCAGTCTCACACATTGTGTCTTAAATGTCCATTTTTATCTTTCATGGCTTCCCTGCCCACTATCCCCAACTATTCAAGAGAAGGAAGAATTAACAAGAATAAATCTTCATCTTATCCAGAGAGGCTCTGGGCATGAGACAGCTCTATAGAAGTTTATAAAATTTTCACTTACTGTCCCTTTCCTGATCTTTGAGAGTATGCTGGCTAGTAGGAGCCTCAGTAGTAAATCTTAAAAAAAAAAAAAAAATCCTTTCTGTTAAATGACAACTGCAGTAATTGATTGAGGACCCACTGTGTGTCAGGCACTGTGCTGGTCCTGTATATATGCTATTTTATTTCATCTTTACTAAAAATACCGTATGGTATGCCTTAATAGCCAGCCATGTTATAGATTAAGAAATTAAGCACCAGTGAATTTAAGTCAAGACTTTCCGAGGTCTTGAATGCCAAGGCATGTCCTTCTTTATTTTTCCCCCTCTTCAGGATTTTGGAATATTAAAAATCAAATACTACCAAATAAGGTCACAAAAATTATTGTGATGATTTTGAAATTGTATGTGTAATAAAGTAAAAATTTTTACACTAGAACAGTGCAATAAAGTCTAACATACAAAATGTATGATAAATTAAAAAAAATTAATCCAGAGTGTATTAAAGATGGCATGGTTAGATAAAGAAGCTAGACTTAGATTTGTATAATGAATGTCATTTTTAAGTCCCTTGTGTGTCTCTCTGGGAAGCATTTGAAACACAGGGGGATTAAATAACCTGCCTGTGGCCACACAGCTAGTAAATATCAAAGCTAAAAGACGAACTGAGGTGTCTCACCCTAGAGTTTAATGCTTTTAATGACCTTGTTAGTCTGTTTCCCTAGGTAGACACACATCCCAACTTTTAAAAAAAATGTTTTTAATAATTTTTTATAGTTTTTATTTATTTTTGAAACAGAGACAGAGCATGAGTGGTAGAGGGGCAGAGAGAGAGAGAGACACAGAATCTGAAAGAGGCTCCAGGCTCTGAGCTGCCTGCACAGAACCTGATGCAGGGCTCGAACCCACGAACCATGAGAAAATGACCTAAGCTGAAGTTGGACGCTTAAACTTTGGTACTCACCGTTAGGAATTTCCAACTTTGAAATAACAAGATGAATAGAAATATTTATTTGGCTTAAATATATTTTCATAATAAATACTTTATCTGTTTCCTACCATCTTTATTCCTGTATAGGTACTAGGTTATGGAGTATCTCTTTTGGTCACCTCTGCTTTTATCGACAGCTGTACCTGCTGAAGCGTGTTCATAGAGTAGTTTTAAGGTAAATAGCGCACTGCACACCTACTAGCAATGGATGTGAGCTCAGAATACCGGGTTTGAATCCTAGCTCTGATTTCTGTGTCTTGGATTTCTTACCTACAAAGTAGTGGTGGTGTGGGAACAACATTTCAGAAACTCTCTAGGTGTGTCTTACAAAGCCACTGCAATACATCAGATGTCAGACTTTTCTAGAATAGATTTGGTTACAGGCGATCACAAAGTACATGCAGAAAGTGCCTGGGGGGAGGTTAGTAGGTTCTGAAGGAGCTTTCACTTTTAGAAATTACGCAATGTTATACTCAATGCAAAGGTATTAGGCCTTAGAATAAGCAAGATCGTGATCACAGGTTCAAGACCCATGTGGGTCAATTTGCAACAACACCCAGAGGATAGTTATAAGACCATTCCTCTGCCTTTGAAGGCATGGAGAACACAGGTAAAATAGCCTTTATTTAATCTCGCTGGCCCCTGCACAGAGGCCTTCACCATCAGAGTGCTCCCCAACTCCTTTACCTCCCCTTCCCTCACACCCCCGTGGTGTGCCAGGGTCAGCTTTTCATAGTCAGGAGACTATTATCAAAACTCCATCTGTACACTTTGCAAAAAAGGGTTTTTTAAAAAGAAGGTGGCAGTCAGCTCGATATGCACTTTAATGTCATCTGTGTATACTTTCTTTTTTCGGAAGCATCAAGACTGAAAGTAAGTTAGAAGTCAGTACTGACAAGGGCTATCCTAACAGTTTAATAACTGATTTTCAATTATTTTATACATCTTGTTGAGACTAATTGCTTTTGCTTTTCCCCTGATAATTCTAAAATAGCCCTCACTCTGGGGTCTTGACCTTCTCTCACTTGTCTGCCACAAATAAGACAGTTTTGAAACATTTGCTGGGTAGCTATTATAACAACATTTAAAAAAATAGTCAATATTTCTTCTCTTTCATAGGGCTTAAATTACCAATGCACAATGTATTGACTTTATGTTTGATTTTCTTTTCTGAGCCCTAGGAACAAATTATTAGAGTTACTGTTTAAGTTTCCTATTAGAAAGAGAAAGTACGGAGGATGTTGGTATAACCTTTCTCCCTATTCCTCCTGGCTCTTTTCAGATGTAATAAACATTTATCTGTGCAATACCAGCCGGAGTGTTTTCCTTGGTTAACATTTTAGTCCTTCTGTTAGGTCTTTGTATAGGATCTGTGGGTTTTTAGAGTGAACATATGTAATTGCAAAGCTGTTACAATAATTTTTATATAGAAACAATTATTTTAGACCACAAACCACAATTACATGAAATGTTACGTAGGAGGCCTAAGTAGAAAGAAATAGGGTCCTAATTAATGCTGCTTTTGTGCTATTATCATTATTCTGGGTGGATTACATAATGGTACATTTATATCAGGAGACACGTTCCTAATGCTGTTTAGCAAATCAATTTGGAGGCAGATGTGATGACATCCCATCTTTCAGGCCAGTGGGCAACTTTTATTTTATTCTGTGGTGTTGGTGGGTAGGGAAGAATATCTTTTTGTGGACTGTGGGAAGAGAAATGTGTATTCAGATAGTAAACCATGTAGCTCTGGAAATATTTTTGTGGGGAAAAATGAAAAATGACTATGTAGAAATAAAGAGAAACCATATTTTCCATTACTGGAAAAGGTTTTTAACAAAAATACAACAAATGTCAATATCTCTGCAACCTCAGGAGGCCTGGAAGTCAGAAATCCCTGAAGACGTTCCCAACTCAGGTTTCTGTCCTTTAAAGTTCAGGATGAAGGTGATAGTGTGTTTAAAATACCAGAAAGAGTTGCACTCCAGCTACTTGCCATTGGTCCAAGTGGGGAGAGCAAGCCCTACCAGACTTCCTAAGACGAGCTGTGGACTCAGCCTTTCTTTTGAAGTGTCTGCAAACTACTTGGATTGTACTGTATCACCCCCTCACCAGGAGCTGAGGATTCTCCTGCACAGCTGGACAACTGTCCCTACTCAGATTAGACCTAAGCTGTTCTTTGTCCCTTGGGAAATGAAGGCTTTAGTAATTTATTACACCAAAATTGGACATTATTTCTCCCCCTCCCCATTTTTTGCCACTGGTCTAAGATTATTACAGATCTGCTATTTTATGTTTTTTATTTTGTCACCCACCTCTCAATAATTCAGGGATGCCCATTGTAATATCAAGGATAAGAAGAATCTTTTGAGTGTGGGTAGTAGAAGGAGGGTGGGAATTGGGAGTCAGGAAAAGAGATTCTGTCTGGAATCTTCTATCCTGTGGCTATATTAGTAACTTTGAGTTAATTTGGTTAGTCACAAGGTCCTTATAGGCAAGACAGATTTATTGACCACTGTCACATAGAATGGAGTTGCAAAGGAAATGGGAAAGTGAAAATGGTATACCAGTGGGAATAATAAGTATCATTATGCTTTATCACTGCAGCCAATACTGGAAAATGGAACTAGGTTTCAAGAATAGACCTCCTTTGAATCTCTGGTTAGGGACGGGGTTAACAAATTAGAGTGATGGACGATGAAACCCGTGCCCTGTGAGTCGACTCTGACCTTCATGTCCAAGTTGACAGTGCTGTCTCTTTACTGCTGTGATTGTTCATTTTGCTTGTTCATTTGTTTAATGCCAGAAGTGGAGTATGCCAGTCCACTCTTAAAATTCCCCTGAGCTACACTTACTCTGATCTCCAGCTGTCTTCTGTGACTACCTGTGTTCCCACATCTTCAGGGAAAATTTAAAAGGATGTGTGGGTTGATCAATAGCAGCAAGTTAAGTATGTTATATATTCTGCCTGCTGTGAGATGGTCCTAAAAGCAGAAATTGCTTTAGATGGAAAGTGAGGACTTATATAATAAGTCTCACATGTATAGAAAAATCATAATACAGTCAACTGAAGTTTATTAAATTGTTCTTCTGTGCAAGGCACTGGGGTAGTTAAGTTAAGAGACATGAAGGGGATAGCATATCTCCCCTGCCTCTTACAGCTTTCAGTGTAGCTAAGGAAAGAGGTATATATACATAAGGAGACTACATGCAGGTGTCATATTTGGTACGATACCGGAAGATATAGAGACAACAAAGATATTTCTTGGAAAAATCCTAGAATTTTCATTGAGGAAAACATGTGAACTGAACTTTGTATGAAGGGTCAAGTATCCATAGATAGAACTACAGGAATGCTAGTTGAAGGATTAGCTTGAGAAAAATTTTGATGGCAGGAAAGGAACAGATATAGTAAACAAATGGTGATTAGCCTGAAGCTAGAGTATACAGTACATATAGGATGAAAGAGAAAGGAAAAAAACTCTCCTTGGTGCTTTTAACTAGATTACTCTCATCAATTACTTAATCTAATTTCATCCTTTTATCAGCCCATCATCTATTCTCACTACTTTACAGATAAACCAGAGCCTAAGGAGATTGATTAACCTGTCTGAAAACAGAAAGCTGGCAAGTTAACATTTGGGATTAGAAACTGGGTTTGCTTGTGTTGCAGTAACTATACTCTTTCTAGCATTGGGACTCAACAATAACAATAACAATAATGAATAATTGTGATTTATTGAGTACCTACTGTATACCGAAGTTTTCATTTTCCTTAATCCTCAGAAGGACCTAAAATGTAGTGATTATTATCCAAATAGCCAGACGAGGACCCTAGCTCATGTTCATTTGATCTATAAAAGTAATGAAAGTTAAGAGGGAGAAGGAAAAATGAGGAGAGAAAAAAGATGTGCTTGAAAACTGGCAAAGGAATCTATATTTCATATGAAAACGAATATAATGACAATTAAATGTATTAGTGCAAAGAAGGTAAGATCAGAATCATTCTTGAAGAAGATTCATCTGTTGGCTCTATCTGGACCAAATAAAGAGGTAAGAGATTTTTAGTAAGATTTTAAAAATTGATTAATATCCAGAATAGGCAGAGAGCTCTTAAAACTCAAGAATAAGGACAGAAAAGACCTGATTTTAAAAAAGTGGAAAGACAGTTTGACAGTTTCTTACAAAACTGTAAACATATATTTACCATATGATCTAGCAATTAGATTCCTTGGTATTTACCCAATAGAGTTAAAAATTTATATGTGTAAAAAAAATCAACCAAATGTTTTCAGTAGCTTTATTCATAAATGCCAAAACTTAGAAGTAACCAAGAGCTCATTCAGTAGGTAAAAGGATACATAAACTATGTGCAGCTGGACAGTGGAGTATTAATCAGTGCTAAAAGAAAAAAAATGAGCTATTAAGCCCATGAAAAGACATAGAGGGAACTCAAATGCATATTATTAACTGGAAGAAGCCAATCTACAAAACATTAGATATTGAATGATTACAACTCTGACATTCTATAGAATGCAAAAATATGGAGACAATAAAAGATTAGTGGTTGCTAGGGATGGGGGGGCATGCGTAGGATGAACAAGCAGAACAGGGAAGATTTTTAGGGAGGCAAAAATACTGTATATGATACCATAAGGATGGATATATGTCTTTATGTCACCCAAACCCATAAAATGTATTAACACAAGAGTGAACAGTAATGCAAACTGTGGGCTTTGGGTGGTTATGATTTGCCGGTGGAGATTCATTAGTTATAGGAAATGTATGTACCTCTCTGGTAAGCGATGTTTATAATGGGGCAGGCTAGGTGGGAGAGGGGAGGCAGGAGATAATGTGAGAAATCCCTGTACTTGCTCCTCAATTTTGCTGTGAACCTAAAGCTGCTCTAAGAAAAATAAAGTTCTATTTGGGGCACCTGGGTGGCTCAGTCGGTTAAGTGTCTGACTTTGGCTTAGGTCACAATCTCACAGTTTGCAAGTTCGAGCCCCACGTCGGGCTCTGTGCTGAAACCTCAGAGTCTGGAGCCTGCTTTGGATTCTGTTTCTCTCTTTCTCTCTGCCCCTCCCCTGTTTGCACTCTTTTTTTGTCTCAAAAATAAAATAAAGTCATTAAAAAACAATAAAGATCTAACTTTAAAAAACGTATTGAAAAAATAAAGGTGATGGACCAAAATATTGGGAACCAAATTTCAGCCAGGATTCAGGTTTTAAATATATTTTTAAAGTTATTTTTAAGTTTAATAGATCTAAATTAAAATATAAACTAGTATTCTTTTCTTCTATCTTACATGATTAGGAAATGAGATGCTCCATTAAACTAAATATGTGCACTGAAATGCCAATCATACACATATTACCCATTTTTAATGAAAATATAGTACTTTATTTTCTCCATAACCATTTTTTGTGTGTCAATGGCATGCATATTTCTCTGCTGAGTATAAAGTGTGGTAAGATACCTGGCTTCCTAAGGATGTAAGATCTCAGCATTCCCAGACGTTTGTTTTGTGATATCCATATATATTTTTTTTTCCTGTCATGCAGATAGTAGGCTTTCAATAAAGTTGTTGATTGAATACATCACTGTGTGAGTGAATCAGTAAACCAGTCGATGAATCATTCAATCAGTCACTGTTTCTGGTGGTTATCTTTTGCTGAATAGTCATGTTCTGTTCTCAGTGGTGTTATCAGTTCTGGAAGATGAGGTATCATCACACCTTGGAACATATATATATATGTTATTATCTTTCTTGTTTTTGATAATTGTTTTATTTTTTAAAGTTTATTTTTTGAGAGAGAGTGAGAGAGAGCATGTGAGTGAAGGAGGGGCAGAGAGAGAGAGAATCTCACTCAAATTCACAAACCATGAGATTATGACCTGAGCCTAAATCAAGAGTTGGATATTTAACCAACTGAGCCACCCAGGCACCCAAATTATATTTTAAATAACTCTACTTTATATGTATTTAGTTATCAAACCAATTAAATGGATTCATAAAAGACCCAGTGGTGGGTTTAAAAAGAACATATTTTTATAACAAATGTTAATAATGAGCTTCTAGTGTACCATACTGATGAAATCTTTAAGCTTCAAGGAATGTTAAATTTGACTGAACATTAAGTCAGCAGTATTTTTAAACTATTTTAAGAAGTAATTTGCCATATATGTCAGTCCAGGCCATAGTGTCTAGCTCATTAATTTCCCTTTTCACTTGCTTTCATACTAAAATACAGTATCTAGAACATTTTTTATAATGTCTTAGTTACCTTTTTTCCACTGAAATGAGTTTAGTATATAGGCTTTATTCCATTTCTTATACTCACCCTTCATTATATTAAACCACCAATTGATTGCAAAGCAGCTAAAGTTAATTTTTTTTCAAATAGATTTTGAGGTGAAATTTGTGAGGCTAATCTAATAATCAGTGGACTACTTTGTGAATTGCTGCATAAAAATTATACGTATTATTTTGAAAGACCTTGGTCTATTTAGTAGTTCAGCTTCGAAATTAGGGTACATTTGCAAACTGACTGTTGTAATTCTTTTGCATTACCAGCCACTTTTTGGAGAACACTTACAGAATCATTAAAGTCCTAAAGCACAAGAGAAGATTTTGACCAACTCTGCCATTTCATGAGAGACAGAGGTCATGTGCCAATGCACCAAGGGAATTAAGGCCTCCTTCCCCCAGTCTGGTGCTCAGGACACTCTGATGCCCCTCACCCCTGCCCACTGAGACCAAAGTATGTTGTACTAAAGAATGTGTATCCTGTGGATACTCTATAGACTTGAACTTTATTATGTCTTCCTGTATGTAGTAAAGCACAGATCACATTGCTTAAGATAAAGTGATGGGTTCTTCAAGTTAAATAAGCAATGGGCTTACTTTCCCTAGAAGCAAAGTGAGACTGTGTTTAATAAAATCTTTCAATGTTTGCTTCTGGAAAGTTTACTTGATAGTTACAGGATTTTCCTTGTTTTCAGTATTTATCTGTATGCTTATGCATCTTAAGTAAGACTATTTGATAATATATTAACAACATTGTGCTACAGACTCAAACATCAAATTATGGGCAAAGACAAGTAAAAAGAGATTCCAAGGGATGCCAGTGGATTTCATAGGCTTGTGGACAAAAGCTCACATATTGACTCATATCATAGAAAAAGCCTCATTCAGAGTCCAGTTCTTCTCATGTTACACATAGATCCAAGAGATGTGCTTTTCTACTTTTGGTGCTGCAGACTAGGAGAAACATTGTGGACTAAAAGAAACAGTAATAATATTAATTTTATATAATAATGATAATCCTAATTAAAATACTTATTAAATAATGAGTTCCTGAGTACTTGTCATGAATCAGGCACTATCCTAGGTGTATCTCTAACTCTCACATCAATTCTACAATCTGAGGATTGTATCCTGATTTTATATATATGTAGCTTTTAAGAGTGAGAATGTGCACGGGAGAGGGGGCAGAGTAGGGGGAGAGAGTGAGAGCGAGAGAGAGTGAGAGAGAGAGAGAGAGAGAGAGAGGGAGAATCCCAAGCAGGCTCCACACTGTCAATGCAGAGCCCAACGTGGGGTTTGACTCATGATCCTGGGATCATGACCTGAACAGAAATCAAGAGTCAGATGCTTAACTGACTGAACCACCCAGCCACCCCTGTATATTGATTTTAGGGATGAAGAAATAAGGGTTAGATGTGTTTTTATCTTGTCTGGAATCAGTCACTAGTCTAGAATGTAGAAAGCTAGTCATTATGATGATATCAGACCTATAGATCTGTTGTTGTTACAAAATATGAACCCAGAAAAATAATAAACTAGCAGAGGTAACACCCTAATGTTCAGGAGCAGCCTTAATTGTTTTTTACTTTAAAAAAGATAAAAATGTTGTAAGACAACTAAAGAGCAAGTAGAAACCAAATAATTACAGAACAGGGTTGGAAAGACTCAGGAGTGCTTTCTATCACTGCTACCTGACTGTTCAGTGTGATCATAATATGCCTTGCTATTACTTGTATTATCATTAAAATCTTGTTTATTTTGAGAAAGAAAGTGTGAGAGTGAGCAGGAGAGGGCAATGAGAGGGAGAGAATCCCAATCAGGCTCCATGCTGTCTGCACAGTGCCTGACGCGAGGCTCTAACTCATGAACTGTGAGATCATGACCTGATCTAAAGCCAAGTGTTGGATACTTAAACAACTGAGCCACTCAGGTGACCCTATTTGTATTACTTTTCATATTATTAGCTGACCTTTGTTGAGCTGGGCTACGGAATGCTTCTTGTTGAAGAGAAACGGTAATGATGACCTGAACAATTCATTAACCAATTGCAAAGAGCACGGGAGAGAGGGAGACGATGGTGGGCAAGTGTTCTGAGTGTGGAGAACAGCTTACCCAAAGGCTTACACGAAATATGAGACTGTTGTGGGTTCATGTGTCCCCTAAATCATATGTTGAAGTTGTAAGATCAAAATGCACCCTTATTTGGAAATACAATTGTTGCAGATATAATTAGTTAAGATGAGGTAGAGTGGGCCTTTAATCTGACTAGTGTCTTTATGGAAGGGCAGACTTTTGGACACAGACACACAAAGAGAACACCACCACATGAAGGTGAATATAGAGAGAGGGGTGATGTGATGCATCTATAAGCCAAGGAACACCAGTGATTGCCAGCAAACCACCAGAAGGTATTGGAGAAGCTTGGAACAGATTCTCTTTCACAGCCCTCAGAAGGATTCAATCCTGCCGCTGCCTTGATCTTGGCCTTCTAACCTCCAGAACTGTGAGACTAAACTGTTTTGTTGTGTAAGCCACTCCATTGGTTACAGTAGCCCCATGGAACCGATACAGAGGCTGAGGAGGAGCAAAAGACACAGATTGGCTCATAACTCTCAGTTGTTAATGAAGGGCAAACTGTCCTCTCAAAACTAGTGAGATGGCAGAGAAATGCCAGAATATTTTAAAGCTGTTCCACTCACAATATTAAATATATTTTAAAAAGCCACCTGGGACTAAAAGTTATGCATTATGATTTGTTAAATTCACTTAATGACCAAAAATTGATTTCACTGTGTTATATGGTTATTCAACAAACGGATATTTAGCCTCTGTGACATGCTATGTTCAGTAAGATAGTGGTCAAAAGTTTGGGCTGTCAACTAAGAGTAAACACCACAATTTAGAATGTAGATTTTGGAAAATATGCTGCCCTCATTAGGTATCAATGTCCTCCTCAACTCCCCCAGTGAGAGGTGATAAGTAAGATTACAGTGGTAACATATTTAGTAGATTGCATGTTTCACAGCAAGCACGCTGTAATGGAGCTGTACAATTATTATTGTTGTTATTTTATTATTTTTTGTTAGGGTGGGGAGATGTGGGCTCCTGCCTTCCTCATGCCTGTGAGATGTGTTGGCAAATTCTGGCTATGTTCCCTGGCCCCTCATTGCTGGCTTTTGATGGGGCATGAAGATCAGATGGCCACGATTAGTTCTTTGGCTTGCATTGCAGATTATCTATTAAGTAGCAGTCTCCTCAGCCACTGAGGCATATGGTCAGCACTTCCAGGGCTTAAAATAAATCTGCATTTTAACATGTGGGATTTTATTATGCAAAAGAGAGCCCACATGGGGTCTAATCTTGTTATTATGCTGCACACGTCTACTTGTACGTTCAGAATGGAATAGTACATTAGGCCCCAGGCCTTCCATTTTATGACGTTGCATAGATATTCTGGGTGAGGGCATCCTAGGAAATAGCATGAGCCCTGAACTGTGGAGGGTGAAGGAAAGAATAGAAGGGAAAAGAGTAATTTTCCCTTTCTCCTTTTTGCAGACCATTGTTTTGTTTTGTTTTTGTCTTAATTTAATTTAATTTAATTTATTTTTTATTATTTTATTTTATTTTATGTTTATAGTATAATTTATTGTCAAATTGGCTTACATACAATACCAGTGCTCATCAGATATTTATGTAGAACCCACTATACACCACCTGTTTCCCCAAGTACTTGGTTGGGGTGAGGGTGATCAAGACGATACAGCTGTGGATGCAAGAATTGCCTCTTCATGCTGATTAGAAAACACACACCCCTTTCTCCTGGGTGGTGTGCTGTCTCAGGACCTCCACCACTGGGAATGGAGTGTGAAATGGATTTCAGATTCCACCCTTTTGACTAAGTGCCGTTGCACCAGGCACAAAATTAAGGCAATGAAATGGACAATTAGTAAAGAGCATACTCAGCAGATAACAAACAAGATGACTAATTCTAATGGCCTGAGGGCAGCTGGGTTTGGGAGGGGTGTGTGTATCTCAGAGAAGTTTGTTAAATTTCATTCTGTACCCTTGAACTATACATTGGCCATTTCTTATGTGAATGGGCAAAAAGTAATGGTTTATGCAGAATTTGACTGAGCAAATACCTCAGGTTTTACATGTTAACACTAGCCATTCTTTGTTCTAAGATTTTCGACAAATATTACTATTCTAGGATCTAAATTCAAGAGATTAATGGCAAATAAGAGATGGCTTTAAGGAAATTAACTCAAGTGTATCTTGTATTAATAGAACTTGTTTGAGTCTTCTAAATGAGGGGTATCTTTTCAGATATGTCATGTGACTTCAGTTAAATAAATAGCACAAAGGTAAAAATAATAGAATCAAGCAGAAAAATTTAGGCTCTGAAGATTGAAAGAATTGAATTTGGATTCTAATTCCAGTTACTCCACCTACTTGTTTTGTTACCAAGGGCAAATTACTAGGTTTTAATAGGGCTCATTATAATATGTCATTATTTGGTCACTGTAACAGGTAAGCAGGGTAATATAAGTAAAAGCATTAAGCACAGCCCAGCACCTAGTAAATATTTAATAAGTAGGCTCTGTTGTAGTTGATGCTGCTGGTACTTTATAAAATTCACAAGGATTCGCAACATGTACACCAGCATTAGTCAGGACAGTTGGCTTTCCATTTATCTACACAGAGAGAGAGGTGTCCATAAAGCCATTATTTTGTGCATGCACAATTGAGAGCATATTTACTTCTGCGGCATCGTGCAAATAACATTGGCTAACACGTATATGACTGTGGACTTCCTAGTAACTACCTCACAGCATCCTTATCATAATCTTGTGGACGGATTTTATTATAACTGTTTTGCAGATGACAAACTGAGGCCCAAAGATGAGCCTGCATAGCTCTTAAGCTGCAGAGGCACAATTGCAATCCAGGCCATCTGCCCTGGCTTTGTGTTTGCAACATCAATGATATTCTGAAGTTTAGTGATAAACAGGCTAATGTGTATATCCAACAGCACACATAGACACTGCAACACACAGGGATGTGTGCGTGTGCATGTGTTATTTGCCTGAAACAGCTAATGCATGAAGACTTTGTAGGATATTTTTTTCCCGATTCTTCCCTTGAGGTCTGTAGCTGTGCTTATACTTTTCTGCTTGTGGTTCCCTTTTCCGTAGCAGGCTAGTTGAATTATAAGGACATCATATGCACAATGAGATACTCGACTGAGCCTCTCTCTGTTGCCCAGCAATGGATGATTGCTTCACGTTGCTTGAAGTTATGCTTCAGCACATCCTTAGGCATTATTCTCCTTGTTTGCTTCCTCTCTCCCCACTCAAGTTATTTGTACAGTGGCTCTGAATCCAATTATGTGTCATCAAGTGGCAGAAGGATGGCATTAATATGAATTAACTATTCTGCAAGCTCTTTGGTGATCTTTGGCCTTCAATGCTAAATAAAGTGATATATCAGTTAAAATGTGTGCCTGGCTGCATTAACAGAAATCTGACCATTGTAGCTTCACCCAATTATTTTTCTCCCGTATCAGGAAGGGTAGGGATACCCTGTCAAATATTAGTGCAGCGATTCTGAAATCCTCAGTGTCCCCAGTTCCTTAGGTCTCTCCGCACTGCCATCCTTTGTTCATTTCCTTTCTAGTGTATACCTCAAAGCCACAGAATAGCTGCTCCATCTCCTAACTCACAACTTCATTCCAGTTGGCAAATCCTCTTATATCTTTTGGACAGGATTATACTGCAAGGGACAGTGGATCAGTGGGCCTGGCACCCTGCTCCCCTGAACAGAATCCATATTGTGTTAGTAAGAAGCGTCAGTGTAAAGTAGGCAGGTCTCAGGAACTGCCATAACTGAAAACTCACACTGCAGAAGTGAGTCACTGTTCAGGCAGATGTGATATCGAAGCAACTTATTTGTCCAAAATGTCTCCAATGGGTCTAGAGGATTAGAGATTGGTGAGAAGTATGACTCTGTTTCCTTATGAAAGCCTACAACTGCCTGGCTCAGTCAGTAGAACATGCAACTCTTGATCTTGGGATTGTGAGTTCGAGCTCCACACTAGATGTAGCGATTACTTTAAAAATACAAAAATAAATAGATAGATTAGATAGATAGATGGATGGAAGGGAGGGAGGGAGGGAGGGAGGGAGGAAGGAAGGAAGGAAGGAAGGAAAGGAGGAAGGAAAGAACTCACCACCCAGATTAGATAGATAGGCGAGCAAATAACTACAAGGTGCTATGATAGAGACATACCCATTGAAGTATTGAGATATCAGTGGTAAGGCCAAAGTTTGCAAACTTTAATTCTGGGTAGTATGAAGAGGAATATGAATGACTAATGGTAATGATAATGACTGGCTTTTCTTGCATATTAGCTGTCAGGCATTTTAAACACATATCTATTAATCAAACCAACCTGATATCTTTCTATCCCCCTATTTACAGCCAAGTTATGTGAAGCAAAATGAAGTGGGATAACTTTCCCAAGGTTGAATAGCCAGTAAATCAGGGAGATGGAATGGAAATTCAGACAGTCTACCACCATAGCCCTCTTAATTTGCACTCAATACCAAGGATGCCGAGAATACTTCATTTCGCTATTTGCTGTGTTGTTGCTTTAAAAAATAATACAGAGAGGTGCCTGGGTGGCTCAGTTAGTTACATGTCCGACTCTGGTTCAGGATGTGACCTCACAGTTAATGGCTTCAAGCCCTGTGTCTGGCTCTGTACTCACAGCTCAGAGCCTGGAGCTGGCTTCAAATTCTGTATCTCTCTGCCCCTCCCCTGCTCAAGCTCTGTCTGTCTCTGTCTCAAAAATAATTAATAAGCACTAATAGAGAAATTTCTTTGGATATTTTCAATGCTATAGAACCCTTGACTATTTCAGCATTCATCATATTTCACAAATTGACTTATCCAGGATTGACAGACTTTACCTTGGTCACCCAATAGCACAGAAAGACACTGCTAGAATGTTTTTGGTTAGGGAATGGTAAATGACAGATATTCATATTTGTCTAAATATTATGAAATGGAACAATTTTGACTATGCCTTTCCTTTTTCAAAATATCCCATTTTAATCCCTAACCTTAATGAAGATTTAGTCATCATTTACCTGTATTTCCAGAGATGCCCTCTTGCTGCCCTTCTGGACAGCCCTCCAGGAGATAATGGCTTACCTGTCTTGGCTCAGGTTTTGGTTTTGTTATGTTCTCGTCAAAACTTTATGTGGTAGACAGAATTCTAAGATGACAACCTCCCCACCCCCAGAGACCCACATCCTTGTATAACACCTTCCCACTGACTCTGGGAAGGATCTGTGATGATCATGTCATATTACAGCATCACTCCCATAATTAGATTTTGTGATTTGGGACAGTTAACTTTAAGAAAGGAGACTATGCTCAGTAGACCTGACCTAATCAGACTAGCCTTTAAAAGGGCAAGGTTCTTCCTGGCAACAGAGTTTCAAACTGAGAAAGGAATTTAACAGAAGGGAGGGTCTCTATTGGTAGCTTTGCAGATAGAGGAAGGGGCACAAGGAAAGGAACTGTGGGTACTTTGAAGGACCTGGGAATGGCCCCATGTTGACAGCCAGCAAAGGAATAGGGACCTCAGTCTTACAATTGCAAGGAATTAAATTCTGCTATAAACAAATGAGTTGCATAAGGACCCTAAGTTCCAGATGAGAAGAGAGCCTAGTTGGATCTGTAAAGTTGAACCTATGAGACTGTCAGCAGAGAACTCAGTTATTCTGTCCCTGGACTCCTGACCAGTGGAAACAGAGATGATAAATCCATGGTGTTTCAAGCTACTAAGTTTTAGAGAATTTATCATGCATCCCTAGGTGGCTAATACACCTTGGCACTGATTCCAAATATCTAATACTTCTTCCTTGAGCTCAAACATGTGTAAGTAAAGTCACGCAGGTCATTTAGTGAGTACTAGAATGTGTTTGGCCCAAACTATACTAGAGGTATTACCATCATGGTGAGGAATATGTGACCCAGTATCATAGGAATAAGTGTGCTGATTTTTGTTACTTTACAGTGCGTACTGGAAAGATTTTACCAGTGTCCTCTCACGTGCCTACCTCTTAACACCCCTTACTGTGAGTGCCACAAAAATAAAAATAAACACCGTAGGATACACTGATTAGAAGTCACAGTTCAGTGGAACAAGGACAGAGTCCTAGGTGAAATAAAATTTTAAAAAAATACAAAATTAGTAGACCAAGCACTAAGGGTTTTCCGCATAGTGAGAAACACAGTTTGATGCCCCTTTTCTTGCTGAGTAAGGTAGAGACCCTGTGGATTGGGCTAGGAAGGAAATGCATTTTCTGTTGGTTTCTGATTCATGGAGTACTCTAGCAGTCCTTTTAGTTTTCGTTAATATATGAAGATTGAATTCAAGGTTAAAACATAGTAGGCATCATTTGTCCAGAACACACAGTGGTTCTGCATGGGGCTAGAAAGGCTAAAGATCTGTGGTTGTATGCATTTCTTTGTAACTGTTTGCGAAGCTGGAATGAGGCACCTGCCTGTGATAAAATATGACCCTCCTTCACTCTTGTAAATTGCTCTTGCCCATTCACATTTAGAGGTCATTAATCTTGTTTCCCTTTATGGATGGACATTCAGCACATTCCCCCACAATTGATTCAGCTCTCAAGTTCAGAGTGGTATAAAAAATTCACCAAGTGCAGTTGGAGAAAAATGTCACATTACAAGTGTCCCAATAAGAAGGGCTATCTTTATCTTCCCTGCAGAAAAACATAGGCATTTCCATAAGGGCCTGTGAAAGGATTGAAGGAATGAGACAAAAATAGGCAACCAGTAATCATAAATTTTTCACCTGGAAAGGACTTGTTAAGTCCTCCACAGTATAGGAATCCCCTTTGCACTACTGATAAGGAAACAGTCCTGTAACATATGATTGAAAACATCCTGAATGTAGGGAAACTAGCTTATATGACATTCCATTCTTTTCATGATCCTTTTACCACCCAAGACAGATGCTTACTTTGAACATATATTACATTGCAATTGTGATACTTAGTTATATTTCTTTCTGGTTTTCATATCTTCCTCAAGTTCTCAGTATGTAGTAAAATACACTGAATGTTTGTAGATATTTAGCATATTTTTGTTGAATGCAAATTTCTAGTATATTCTGGCTCCAGTGATGACAATTCTAGATACTGTCTACTTATCATTCACATGACTATAAAAAGATAGTGAAAAATTAGCACTGTGCACGTGGCTAAGGTACTAATATTCTTTGTATGATTGTTCTTTTCTGATGCTTTTCCTCCAGACCATTGACATACCACTTGACAATTATGTCTCCGGTATACTGGATGGCTATTCAGAAATAAATGTGAGTTAAAGCAGCTGGTCACCTAGAATCAAAAGTGCTTCAGACTTAAATGTAAGATATAAAGTCAGGAGGGGAGAGAGGGAGGCTTCAACCTCCTGGTCTTTATCTTCCATTTAAGTTGGTTGAGAATGTTAAGCTATTATCAAGTCAATACTGAACAAAACCTAGAGTACATTAATTACAACAAATATAACATTCCATAAAGTGTTTAATCAGGAGGAAGGAAGTGTATGTCATTGAGCAAACACAAGGGGATTTAAAATAACATCATAATCAAATGAATAAATATTTGATTTTCTGTCATGTGCAGGCTCTATTCTCACTGGTGTACATGGAAAATAAATCTGGTGTATATGACAGTTCCCCTCTCCAGACGACCTTACTTTGCTACTACAGTCAGGACAATGCACGATTACATTATTTCCTTTAGAAATGGTCTATATGTCAACTGCAGTGTTGACAAACAATTTTTCAACGTGTTTCTGTGGTCTACTAAATTTGTCTCTGATCACTACCCTTCATGTTTGAAATTGATGTGAACTCCTGGATGAACAGAAGTTGGGAATGTGGAAGGTGTGTCTGATGGTAATTTCCACTTGAGACAAGGTATATCCATGTTTGTAAACTGCATCTCCTGTAATTTATGAGTAGAGGACTTCTTACACAGTTTCTCAAGAGCCCCACACAGCTTTAGAATCTTAGCTCTTGGAAATGTAGAATATTTATACCAGGTCTTTCCACTTCTCTGCATATTTAAATTTTCATTTTACATAATAATTGATGACATGGGATACATAAAAATTGAGATACATCATAGACCTAGGCCTTGGGCTGAAATATGAAAAAGAGATTTTTAGTCTATACTCTGTATAGGGGAAGATGGGAGGAGCGATGAATATGTGGGAGGAAGATTTGGGAAACTCAGGACTAAAATTGAAATCTCAGAGAGGAATTTGACTAATTGTTCTTTTCTGTGTTGGGCACTGCGAGCTCAGTTTTCCTCTTTCGGTAAATTTTTCAGCCAACTGTCCACTTGGAGAAAGAAAATAAAATGAGGATTATGGTCAAATATAGGAAGAGAGTAAAGGTCTATGGAAGTTGCCCAAACTTACCCTCCGCCCCCCATAAGCAATCATATTTGTCTCATATTTGGATCAGAATAGGAGAAAAAGATTGAAAAAATTAGGTATTTATGATAATCCTAATTTTAGAGAAAAAAACATTAGGGGAAACAATTTCCCTCAAGAATTCTGAGAACATTTATGTGTACTATCATTCTTATAAAAAAGTATGTGTGTGTATTATGTTTTCTGTAAGGTTAGCAAATATGACATTATGGCTCATTAAGATATATTTTTTAAATTTAAGTTCAAGTTAGTTACCGTACAATGTAGTCTTGGCTTCAGGAGTAGATCCCAGTGATTTGTCTCTTACATATGACACCCTGTGCTCATCCCGAGAAGTGCCCTCCTTAATGCCCATCACCCATTTAACTCATTCCTCCAACCCTCCCTCCAGCAACCCTCAGTTTTATTCTCTGTATTTAAGAGTCTCTTACAGCTTGCCACCCTCTCTGTTTTTATCTTATTTTTCCTTTCCTTCCCTTATGTTCATCTGTTGAGTTTCTCAAATTCCACATATGAGTGAAACCATATGATACCTGTCTTTCTCTGGCTGACTTATTTCACTTAGCATAAGACCCTCTGGTTCCATCCATGTTGTTGCAAATAATTAAGGTATATTTTAAATGGGGCTTAAAGAGAATGAGATTGAAAGTGTTAATATTAAATATATATTTTTAAAAAAGTGAAATTGAATTTTTGTTTTAGAATATAATTCACAATTCATCTTGAAATCAGTAGTATTGTCTTGTTTATTTTTCCTTAACTTCAAAACTCTTTTGATTTTAAAGAAATAGGAATGAGTAAAAGGAATCAGAAGAAAATGAAATTATAAATCTGACCTTTATCGTCTCATGTGAGCTGGTGCCTTCTGAAGAATGATTCTTTAATTCACCATTCAGTGAGAGAATAAAGTTGTTCATGGTTAACGCAGTGGGTAATAGAATGGTGATTGATTTATCATAGTTTTAATCCATGACATGTGTTAAATAACGTGCTATCCAGTGCTAGAGGGAGTATCGTGCAAAGCGAGTGGGGGCCACCACAGCTGACTGCCAGAGAGCCCATCACATATCACGTCCCCATGCATGTCCCATGCTCTTGTACTTAGTCTGTTATGGGGCCCAGGGCTGCATACCTGGGTTCTTCAGTGGCTGTTGGATTGCAATGTTAGTACAACAATGTTTGAGAACTATTTATTTCTTTAAAATAGTGTAGAAAAGAACATCTGATCACCAATCAAAATTTATGTTCAGCGATTATTCCTACAGTTATTCAATACAGGGATTTACTATCTCTACTCTCATAATCCTACAGCTTTACTGTGTGCTTCCTATTTCTTCTTACTTGGGCCAACCAGGACAACAACATCAAGTCATTAATGAGAGGGACAGGGCCAGTGAGGAATTGGGCTTAGCTGGGGTAGGGGAGCACATTTAATAGGATAGCAAGAAAGAGATGAGATTGGGTAAGATGCTGGTGTGGGCAGTGGGAGCTAGAGAGTCTGCCCAGTCAATTGGAGTTCAGTTTGGCATGGGCAGCATTGTAGAGCCCATGATACATTTAGGGTCTGCTATGCACAAGGCCCTTGGGGAGTTCTGGTGTAGTCTTTACTCTGTAAGATATTAACATCGGGATGGATAAATTAAGACAAATAGCAGAATAGGGTGATAAACGTAGTGATGTGAAAATTGCTCATTACAATTCAAATGAGAGGATTTGGCAATAGGAATAAGAAAAAGTTTCATGGAGTAGGTGAGATTTGGCACATTCCTGGAGACTGGATGATATTGGAACAAATAAGAAAGGACATCTGAGGTGGTGTGTACATTGACAGCAAAGACAGAAGAGTTTTAATGCAAAATGTGTGATCAGATTATCTGAGTTAGTCATCTAATCACATAGTCCTCTGCTCTTACTTTAGTACTTGGATACAATGACTTACTAGTTGTGGTCTTTACTACCCACAGCAGGAGGAGGCAGACTCTGTTTTTGAAGAAGGCATGGTGGGTCTCAACTGGGCAGGGCGTCCCAGGCAGATGTGAAGTAGTAGAGACAGGCCCCAGGACTTTGTTCAGGAACTGAGGATAGCGTGGGGTACAAGGCACGTACGAGGTCTCAGAACACAAGCTGTCCCAAGTAAAAACATAACTAGAATAGGTCTGTTGATCCAAACCAGGGAGCTGGTGGGCTCTGTTCATGATTCTAACTAGCTTTCTGTGGGCACATTGACATTTCAAGGTTTTTGTAACAAGAGGAAAGTGCACTAGTATCTCAGACACTGGATCTTCTCTTTTCATTGAGTAACATCATCAAGTATTTTTCCATTTGGGTTCTACTTTTTAGAATCTATATGACTTTGGCATTGAATTAGATGGTCAAATGGCATTTCTTAAGAGAGGATAATAACTATGTATACCTTCTAAAGAAACTTTTAATCACTTAAAACGGTGGTTAAGGACACAAACTTAGGAACTACTTACCAGTTTGATTTTCAGTTCTACTGTTTATTAAGGTGTGCCTCTGGCAATTTGTTTAATTTGTTTAACTTCTCTGTCTCAGCTTACTCATCTGCAAAATAGGGTCAATAATGGTACAACCTTATGGGGTTATCTTGAGGATTAAATGATTATTTTTAACATACTTAAAACACTTCCTGGTTTATAGGAAACATGAGCGCTTACTTTGCAAAAAATAAAATATTTCATAATTACTAATTATTATGACTTTAAACTAAAGAAGATAATACAGTATTTGTCATAGAGTAACATTCAATAAGAATTTGTTCTGGTATGGGGTCCCTGGGTGGCTCAGTCGGTTGAACGTCCAACTTCAGCTCAGGTCATGATCTCACGGTTCATGGATTCAAGCCCTGTGTCAGGCTCTGTGGTGACAGCTCAGAGCCTGGAGCCTCCTTCAGATTCTGTGTCTCCCTCTCTCTTTGCCTCTCCTCTGCTCATGCTCCGTCTCTCTCAAAAATAAATAAACATTAAAAAAAAGAATTAGCTCTGGTACTCTGGGATAATTTTACTATTTAACTTAAATATTCTCTGAGTCCAGTTTCAGGAAACTATTAGAAAATTATTACAAATTAAGGAACTTAACAAAATTAATTAACTAGACCAATTTGTATATGAACTTAGTATTTTTATTTCTGGAATCTTAAGGTGCTTTAAGGGACTATAAATCAAAGTTCAAAAATCAAAATAAAGTCTTCTACAAAGTAATTATAACATTTTAATGACCAGAATGAAATAAAGCTAAAACAAAAGACCTAAGACCCAAATAGATTACTAAATCTGCCAGGACAACTGTGAGAGAATTTATAAGATCAACTCAGGATTTCAGAGGACACTGAAATGCCCACAGGAAGCCTGGGCCTTATTGTAGTAACCACAACGCGCAAAGAGGGTGTTAGATCAGGGGAGTTTTGAATGGGGAAATACCTTCTCAATGTTTCCCAATTTTACCCACAGTAACTCCCTTAGCTTTCAGATGAGAAAATCAGAGCTTAGAAATAGGAAGTCTTAAGGTCATAAAATTATCTTAAATCCAGGCCGTGCTCCTCCTAGTGTGCATCCCTACCCACTAAACCACAGTGTGCCTGCTATCAATCTAGTTTCTTTAGCATTTAGTCCATCGTGCCATTCGATAATATGGGTTGGTTGAGTGTTATCTAACTTTGTCCCGTTAGAATTCCCTAATCCTTTCTCTCCAAAAGTAATATTAGATTTGACTTGTGATTTATCAGGTAGAAGTTTATCCTGGTTATGTATTTGCTGTTCTAGAATCCAAAGTGACTCTGGACATCTGTAGATAGTAATTTTCATTGCATATGTTCATTTAGTTCATGGAGATGCTGGAAATCGAAAGATTGGAGCATTCAATAATTCTTCCAAGATTTTGTTTGATTTTAATTAAAAAACAGAGAAAAAAGGGGTGCCTGGGTATTTTGGTGGTTGAGCATCTGACTCTTAATTTTAGCTCAGGTTGTGATCTTGCAGTTTGTGAGTTTGTGCCCTGCATCTGGCTTCACACTGTTAGTGAGGAGCCTGCTTGGGTTTCTCTCTCTCTCTGCCCTTCCCACCTGTGCAATGCTCTCTCTCCCAAAATAAATAAACTTAAAATAAGATTAAAAAATAAAATTAAATTTAATTAAATTTAAAAAAAAGCAGGAAGTGTACCTGTGGTGACCCACATAAACATCTTAGAAGTCTCTTTTTTGATATACATTTGACCTTTGAATAATATGGGCATGGGGCACCAACTCCCTTTGCAGTGGAAAATCAACATACAGATTTAACTCTCCAAAAACAACTACTTAAGTTCCACATGAGTGAAATCACATAGTATTTGTCTTTCTCTGACTCAGTTCACTTAGCATTATACCTCTAGAGCTATCCATGTTGTCACAAATGAAAAAAAATCTCACTCGTATTTATGGCTGAGTAATATTCCATATGTATATCACATAGGTATAATTTAAGAAACAAAACAAATGGACAAAGGAAATTAGGGATGAACCAAATAACAGACTCTTAACTCTAGAGACCAAATGGATGGTTACCAGGGGGAGGTGGGTCAGGGAATGAGTGAAGTAGGTTAAGGGGATTAACAGTATACTTACATGATAAGCACTGAGTAATGAATAGAATTGTTGAATCACTATATTGTGCACCTGAAACTAATATAACACTGTATTCTAATAGTACTGGAAGAAAAAAAAATTAAAAAAAACTCCTTAACTACTAGTAGACTACTGTTGACTAGAAGGATTACTGATAATATAAATAGTTGATTAACACATATTTTGTATATGTACAAATTATGAATAATATATGTTGCATTCTTATAAGAATATAGTGTGTCTCATATATATAAAATATGCTGTATTCTTAAAGTAAACTAGAGAAGAGAAAATTTTATTAAAAAATCACAAGGTAGAGAAGATACATTTACACTACTGTAGTGTACTTATTGAAAAAAAAATATTTGTAGACCTGCAGAGTTCAAACTCATGTTGTTTTAGGATCAACTGTATATAATTAGAAAAAAAACCAAAACAAACCATCTAAGGCTTAATGAATAAACCATTGAGAATTGGGGGACATGTATTCAGAGAAGCATGGCCCCACTGCCATTCTTCATTTGCTGTGACGTGGGTTCTGTGATGAGAAATGTGCTATGTGGAATACATGCTGGTGGGTAAGGCATTATGCAAGTCCACGGCTGGTAGTTTGGGCAGAAGTCCCCTATGCAGGGAAGGTAAATCCTAGTCAGAGTGTCGATTCCAATAGGAACACAATGCTGTTTTTTCTTTTCTTTTCTTTTCTTTTCTTTTCTTTTCTTTTCTTTTCTTTTCTTTTCTTTTTAATGCTGTTTTTTTCATATTGGAAGTGGTCCATTATAATCAAGCTGCCCCCAGGTGACTGGCTGATCACCTCAAGGAATGGTGCCATACTGGGGACTCAGTGTCAGTCTCTACTGCTGGCAGATGGGGCATATAGCCGCGGCCATGGCAAGATAGGCCTTGTGAAAGGAGGTCCATGTTGCTACACCTTTGCAAAACCTTCATCCCTGTCTCCATGGCCACTTTGTTCATGAATCCTGTATGATAGTGGTCAGTGGGGAGAGCAGGACTGATATCCACAGAATGGGTCATCCTATCCATTTATTAAAATCATCCTGCTTCCTATCGCTTTGGTGAACATTCGTGTAGGACACAAATATCTTCACACTTCTTACCCACTCATGGAAGTCTATACACATGCCTCATCACCTGACTCTTTGTCCTCAATATTCCAATCATGTTCCTTTTAAGTCCCTGATTGTCTAGCCAAATGATTAGTCACAAGCCATGACTCAGTATGTAGTTGCACATCTGGCCATTGCTTCCTCCAAGCAAAATGAACAACCAGGTGCACTGCTCCAAGTTCTGCTTGTTGGGAAGGCTTCCCTCACCCCTGTTATTCAGGGATATTTCCCAAAAGGGCCGTGGTGCTGCACCCGCCTACTTTTGGTTGGTTGCTACGTATTGTGCAGAATCACTTGTAAACCAGGCCTAAGTTTTCTCTGTGAACTGGTCACAAGACTCCCATTAAGGTTACATGTGAAGGCTGGGAGAAAGAAGGGGGCACAACAGGAATGGGGACCATGGGCATTTGGGTCACTTGTTCACTTAACTTACTTGTATCTTTAGGGCCTGCGTAAGCCCGATCATACATACATTGCTTCTATTGAATGATCACGTGCTGCTGTGCCTGCCCAACTTTGTGGATCAGTTTTGGGGGTGTTATTAACCCAGATAACACTCAGATCATGACAGGCAGTCCAGGTCTCATGGTAACTTGGTGGACCATGGATAAGCGTTGAGTCTTTACTAAGGTCCAGTAGTAGCAAGTCAAAAGCTATTTATCCAAAGAAGAGGACAGTCATCTGCAAAGGATAGCAGGGCTTTGATCTAAAATCCTAAGGACCTGTGTGGCAGTTTAGCTATAGGGCCTGTCACCAACTCCAAACAGCATCCCTATCTGCTGCTGATACTTTAAACATCATTGAATCTGCTGGGTCATATCGCCCAAGTGGCAGAGCAGCTGCCCAAACCTGTGACAACCTTCTTTTGTTCTGGCACCCACTCAAAACTACCAGTGTTTGGATCATTCAGTAAACAGGCCAGAGTAACACACCCAAATCAGGAATATGCTGCCTCCAAAACTCAGAGGTCCAGTAGGCAGACATTCTAGATTCATTGTTACAGTTCAGGAAATTAGATCTGTAGTAGTTTGGTTGGATTGTTGAAACATGGACCAAAAAGTGGCCCATAGTAAACTTAAAATGCTAGGGCAGTTCTGGTAAACAATAGAGAGGATTCAGAGGTTTGGGAAGCTTGACATTCTATGATGGATTTGTCAGTTAATATCTGCTAACCCAACCTACAAGGGTCCAGAGGACACACCTTTCACCATGACTTTGAGAAATAAATTTGTGAGGGGAGACACCAGCAACCTTGAAGAGCTTTCTGATCACTTTTCTCCGTAGGGCAACTGCTCTTACTGAATTAGGAAACCAAAATGCACTGGGTGTAATCAGATCCTGGGGTGGCAAGGGCAAGGTGGAGGCACTCAATGGCTCAAGGTAAGATGGGTGCGATTACTGTAGTGGTAGGTAGAGTCTTGTAGTAATCAGAGTAGTCTGGCTCACAGAGACCTCTGGCATTGGCTCATTGATCATGGTGTTTCTAAAGGTTAAAATATGGGATGCCTACTAAATTCTTACTTGATCTGTGTAAAGAAAAGCTTTTTAGGCCATGTGAACAAAAGTCTAACTTGAATCATACAGTCACAGTCCCTCAATCAATCCTCAGATTTGAGCCAGTTTTCATGCTCAGAGCCCCTTGAATGAAGGTGAGGCCAGTCCCCTCATTAAAGGACCTTGTCATACTACCAAACATTTTTTTGTTAATCTTTTCCCATCCTTTCCCAAAGTGACTTTTGATCTTTTACCAAGGTAACCGCAATGGAGAATAAGAAATATTCAGGCCTTTCAGGGATTACTGGACACTGGCTCTGAATTACTGGACACTGCTGTTAATTCCAGGAGGCCCAGAAAGTCACTGTGGTCCACCAGAGCAGGGGCTTATGAAGGTCAGATGATGAATGTAATATTCACTCAGGTGTGTCTCACAGTGGGTACAAGAGTCCTGGAACCCCTCATGTGGTTATTTCCCCAGGTCCAAAATACACAATGGGAGCAGGCGTATTTAGCAACTGGCAGCATTCCCAAATTGAATAAGAATTTAACGCTCTGCTTAACCCTCAAAGAACCCATGAATTAAAGAATGAGGCATTTTCTCATCTATGTACAATGGAGTAAGTATTTTTTTAATGTTTATTTTTTAGAGGTAGGGGAGAGAGAGTGAGAGAGAGAGAGAGTGAGTGAGCAGGGTAGGGGACAGAGAGAGTGGGAGACAATCTGAAACAGGCCCCAGGCTCTCTGAACCATCAGCACAGAGCCTGATGTGGAGCTTGAATCCAGGGACTGTGAGATCATGACCTGAGCCGAAGTTGGATGCTTAACTGACTGAGCCACCCAGGTGCCCCATATTTTCAAGTGTTTTTAATTCTGAAATTCATCACAAAATTTTCTAAAATGTGGTTATATTATCTTTGAAACAAGAAGAAATTTTATTTGTAGTTTATCAATATTCTCGTCAGATTGATGTTTCCTCCTTTAAAGTTTTGTCTAGTTAATGAAGGAGAACTCTAGAGTTTTGAGATATAATTAACAAGTTTTTGATGGAAAGGTAATCAATTCTTCTCAAAATTAGTGAATGACACAGATTGCCTCTTTTCACTGACAATTATATATATTTGTTGATTCTCAATTTCTTAGGAGCTTCCTGTCCTATTGTTGTGGTTCAATTTTATCATTGCCATTTTGCAGCTCTGTAATTAGTTTTGCTGGTAGTTTTCTTCAGTTGAATAGTTAAATGTGATTTGAACTTAATATGATTAAGTCTAATGGATTGCATTTCCTGCTGCCTTCATTTGATTGGCAATGTAGAGAAATAGAAACAAATGCAGTTGAGGAAAGAATTCAAACCATCATTTCATATCCTGGAAAATCTCAGCATCTAAATCTTCTTACTTTCTCGTTTCTTGGCAATACTTCTATCAAGGACTTCAAATTCAATTCCTAATTTATATCATTTTTTACCCAATAAGCAGAATAATTTATATTAGTGGCCCAGCAAACCCCATAAAATTATTCTTTCCCTTTTTTGTTTCTTAAAAAGATAATCCTTCACTTAACCAGTACATCAGTAAATTTAGGTTATTTTAAGAAAAAAATGTTATCAGAACTGCATATGCCGAATACCTCAGAAGTTCTTGCTTGGTTGGCTCTACTATCACAGTGACTTATTTTCCTTGTGTCAAAAGAGTCTCTCACAAAAGGATCCTTCTTTCAAGATTAGTGAAATTTGGGGGGTTGGTTAAGCGTCCGACTTCAGCTCAGGTCATGATCTCATGGTTTGTGAGTTCGAGCCCTGCATCAGGCTCTGTGCTGACAGCTCAGAGTCTGGAGCCTGTTTTGGATTCTGTGCCTCCCTCCCTCTGTCATTTCTCTGCTCACTCCCTGTCTCTCAAAAATAAGTAAACATTAAAAAGAATAAAAATTAAAAGAAAAAAAAGACTGGCAGAATTTTCTGTCTCACAAGTACACACAATCAGACGTCCTGGGCCATAACACAATAAATATGTGTATTTAGATGAGAGTTTTTTTTTTTATGAAATATACAGAATTCCTTCCAGCACATCTGTTTGGCTGTCACAGCCTCAGTGACAACAAACTAGAACAGAGTTTCCAAAATCCGGAAGGCAGAAATTGAAATCTCTGGTGCCCGAGGAATGTCACTTTTCTGGGACTGTGCTTGTATTTGCAGGAGACTTTGCCAAGATCATGTTAGAATTTGCCTTGTAAGGGTAGACCTTTTACTACTGTAATAAAAATATGGCAACATTAGACATGACAGGATGTTACTGCACTCTTTTTTAGTGTGGTTACACAATTTTCTATTTCCAAAGGATGCCTAACAAAATAAGTGCAGCCAGAAAAAAAAAAAAAGTCATTGAACCTGGAATGTGCGTTGAATGCCATCTGAAACAGACCTGAATCTAGAGGGCATGTAGCATTGCTTCCCATTGCCTTTACCTCCACACTGACTGTCTCTAGAGTTGCTGATGAATTATCACTGGTCTTGACATGATCCTGGTTGGGGAATTTATTACAGAAGGATCATCAAGATAGATGCAGTTCTCTCTGAAAGCTCTTATATTCTTCTAGAAAGCATTTCCTTTGGCAACTGAAATGGACCTTTTAGTTTGGCTAAATTATGAGCATCTTTTGAACCTCCCAAGGCATTAATGTGTTATATCATTTACTGTTTGGGGAACTTGATGAGAGGAGGAGGAGTAATGAAAGTCTGAATTTTACTGTGGTGGTTGTTTTGAATTTCAGTGTTTTTATTTTGTCCCCGAGTTATGTAGAGGCAAGAGCATGGCCATTCAAATTAGCAGGCACTATGGAATACTTTCAGGCTTGGGATTGGTGTCAGGCAGCCTCAGTTTGAATCATTGTTCAGCCTCTTATTATCTATGTGATGACAAGTTTTTAAACAAGTCTAAATTTCTGTCTTCTCATCTTTTAAGTGAGTAAAATGTCAGCACCCATTTTCGGTTATGGGATGGATTTAATGAAACGGTCCATGGAAGTTGCTTGGCACGGCACTTGGCGTGTCATAAATCCATGGGAGCAATCAATTATGCTGTTTGAACCCCAGTGCCAGCAATTAATAGGTGGGTGACCTCACCCAAAGTATTTACTCTCATACCTGTTAGCTCATCTTTAAAATGAAAATAATGGGGCAGCTGTGGCTCAGTCTATTGAGCATTCAGCTTCGGCTCAGGTCATGATCTCACATTTGTGAGTTCAAGTCCCACATTGGATTCTGTGCTGACAACTCAGAGCCTGGAACCTTCTTGAGATTCTGTGTGTCCCTCTCTCTCTCTGTCCTTTCCCACCTTGTTCTCTCTCTCTCCCTCAAAAATAAATAAACATTAACAAGTTTTAAAAAAATAAAATGAAGATAATGATGTCCCACCTGGAGAATTCTTGAGAAATAAAACTGGTAGGAGGGGCCAAATATTTGACATTTAGTAGTTCATCAGTAAATACTAGTTTTCTCCCCTCTTCACTGCCACTCACAGTAACAACAAAACAATAGAAACAACGACTATTTAAATGCTTCCTAATTGTCAGTCACTATGTATCCTACATAAAGTCACTATATATTCTTGTAGTAAAGTAATATGAGTCAGTGGCATGAATTCATAATTTTGTCAAATTTCTGGATGCCGTGGCTTTGTGTGAAGTAATTTGTATCTTTTGTTTTGGACCCATGTGCAGTGGTTTCCATTAAATTATTTCTTATTTGCCCATCATGAAGAAATCAATTGTTTTCTCTTTGCTATCCAACTTCTGCTAGAAGAAAAAGTAAAATCTGATCTAAAGCTTTGACTGAAGTTATATGCCTTTTCAAAGTTCTTAGGTGAACTTTCTACCTCTACAGAGGGAAGACTTTAGTAGACCCTGGAGTGTTTCAAAGAGAATGTCAGTATTACATCTCATTGTCTGCTGCTCAGCAGGAAAAATTGTGGACCCAACACCAGGTGTCTAAATACAACGTACAACATAAAGGTTTCATTTTCTAGTGCTGCCTGGGTACTTGCAGCATTTTAAATAGGAAGAAAATATTAAATCTTTACGGATAATCCATTTCTTTGAAGATTTTCAGGTAATAGTTTTAGAAAAATATTACTTTCTCATTTCTTGGCAATAGTTCTGTCAAGGACTTTGAATTCAAGCCCAAATTTATATCAGATTATTTTAAAACCCAATTAACCAAGAGCATAATGTGCTCAAAGAAGCACGTTCTGATGATTGATTTCCTTGCGGCCTCCCTTCCTCTCCTGAACTCTAAGCTGTTGGTGTGGATGGAAAACAATGGACTGATTTAATGTATCTGGGCACTTAACACAGAACTTTAATAAGAATGTCAAGAATTGCCATTAGAAAGGATGCTGCCATTTATGTGTTCATTTCCCAAGAGCAGAAACTCTATTACAGTGATTTGAATAAGTTTCTATGGAGTACGGAAAGGCACTGGATTTCATGACCTGCTTGCTGGGGCAAGGTGCCAATTTGCCAGAGCGATTTATTTTAAAGTAACATTATATACGTGTTCTATATGGTGACAAAAGAAGATGAAATTTCAGATTACTGGTTTTCCCAGCTTCAGATCTCTTAGGTTTTAGGTTTTGAGAAGCTGAATGAAAGTGAATAAGATTTGTAACCTCGATTATTATGGGCCGTCCCGAAGCTTTGCTTTTATTTTTGGATATAGCATACACCAGTTGCTGTTCTTATTAATTTCCTTCAAAATGGGAATTAAGAATTTGCTACAAAAATGTGAGTTATTTCCAAGGCAATATGATACAGGGTTAATCACACTTGATTCAGTATTGGTAAATCGGGTCTTTATCATTTTGTGAATTGAGAGAAGTGATTTTATCTCTCTGAGACCCTATGCGTTTTTCCTACAAATAAGATAATTTCCTACAAATAAAGTAAGAAGAGCTCATGTCTCCTTAAGTTCTAAACTTCTAAAAATATGATTATTTTGTCTCCTTGAAGGTTTAGATTTATGTCACTTGAAGTTTTAAACTAAGTCTCACATTAATGAATGATTTGTGATAACTTTGCAGACTACATTTATATTTCTATGTTGTTTACTTATCACATTCACTGTGGCCTGTGGAAGTCACTTACCTTCCCCAAGTCTGTATAATCTCAAGGTAAAAATGAGAAATTTAAACACTATGGTACCTCGAGGTCCTTCCAGTTCTAATGTTTTGTTTCTCGTGTACCTTATTGAAATCAGATAAAATATAGGGTGTGTGGATCTCAGTAATATAGGAGAGACAAGGTCAGCAATAACATGGTATTTTCCCTAGAAAGAGTTTTTGGCTTCCCTTGAATGACATTTGTGACCTCTTAGTCCCTTTGAGCTGCTGTAAGAATACCATAAACTGAATGTCTATTTATGTTTCTGTTTTGTTTTGTTTTTGGATTTTTTTGCTATTTATTTATTTATTTATTTATTTATGAGAGAGAGAGACAGTGTGAGCAGGGGAGGGTCAGAGAGAGAGCGAGACACAGAATCTGAAACAGGCTTCAGGCTCTGAGCTAGCTGTCAGCACAGAGCCCGACATGGGGCTTGAACCCACGAACCGTGAGATCATGACCTGAGCCGAGTAGTTGACTGAGCCACCCAGGCGCTCCGACTGGGTGGCTTTTAAACAACAGAAATTTATTTCCCGAAGTTCTGGCGGCTAGTAATCCCAGATTGATGTGTCACAGAGTCTGTGTCTGGTGAGAGCCTGCTTGCTGGTTCATAGACAACTATCTTCTCGCTATGGCCTAACATGGCCAAGAAGCAAGGGACCCGCCTGGCGGACTCTCTTTTCTGAGGGTACTGATCCCACTCAGAAGAACTTTACTCTCATAACCTAATTACCTCCAATAACTCTATCTCTGAATATCACCATGGGGAGAATGGGTTTCTAATATGAAGTTGAGGGGGACACATTCAGTCTATAGCACATGGGATTTATGGAGCCATTAAAATTATGTTTAAAATGTTTTCTTACGTTCAGTTTTGGATAAAAGGATTCATAGCTTTCATAAGGATTTTGAGTACTACATAATGAATACAACTAGAGGCTTTTTCAGAAATTTAGTATAGTGAGTCTTAAATTAGGATCAGTGAAGAGTGGGGTGCTTAAACACTTTCAGGCAGTTCAAGAAATGAAATCTATTTTCGTGGTAACACTAAGATGGTATTTTTCTTTTTTATTTCCATTCATTAGTAAACGCACAGTAGGGTGTTCCAGAAAATCATGGTGTATAATATCATAACAGATAAAATGCACAAGTAGAGGTGAGAATTCAGTGTCTTTTATTAAACTAGACAGACATTAAAGATAGTTGCAAAAATGTAAAGCAGTGTCATTCTTTTCACTAAATTTTGCTTGTTTTGGAATTAAGCATGTAAAATTATTTTGAAATTGATAAATATGTTTTAAAAATATATTAAAGGTCATTAAAGGTTGAGGGAGTTTCTAGTGATAGTACCAAAATGGAGCAAGGCTGATATAAGATGGTATCAACCCTATCGAGAAATCATAATGGGATAGTAGATTGAAAGTGGCAACTCAAATGTTTTTTGAATGAGCAGATGGTGATGTCCAGATGATAGAAGACCACCTTTCATTTCATTAATTGACCCTCAAGGCAAAAGGTGTTTTTTGAAAATCAACTCTCACTTCATGGTGAGCAGATTGAAGGCACAGTTTCTCAGGAGTGAGGATCTTTGGAGGACTTTATTCTAAATGAAGCAACTCAAATGGCCCAGAAGGTGGGCACACAGAGACAGAGTTGAATTGGCTTGTCCTGCTCCAAGTAGGTGGTATGAGAGGAAGCAGTGAGGGGTTTTGCATAGAGTAGAACTGTGAGAATTGTTCAAAGAGATACTAATATTAGAGGAGTAGAAGTCAGTTTATGAAGTGTTTGTATAATATACTGCAGCCCATTTTCCGATTGGAGTCCTGGCTGTGATGATGCGGACCTGTCCAAGCCTGTATCTGTCATGCTAAGTTACTACTGACTTACGTTTTATATTAAAGAAGAAAATAATTTATTTGCAAAGTGCCTGTTCAATAGATCATCTTTTTAGCTAATGTTTACATAACTACTCTACCATTTTTAGTAAAAGTGTGCTATTTAAATAAATACAGAATTGGGCAGATACTGCTCTCAGAGGTGTTAAGAAAAGTGAATTGGGGGATTCTACTATGTATAGTTGAAGGGTATTATAGCAGCCTGTAGGTACGGCACAATCAAATATGTTTGTGAGTTTTTTGCTGCTGTCATTGTTAACGATATCAAAAATGAAATAAAAACATGGCCTATATTTCAATTATTAACTTTTTCCCCTATCTACTTTGCTTCAATCTAAAAATACTTATTAGTACTTATTGAGTGTTTACTATGATGCTGGTTTTATACTGGATCTAGAAATAGGAAGATAAATACAACAAAGCTCATGCCTTTGAGAGTCTCATGCTTTGGCAGGTGAAATATATACATGACCAATGAATATATAACTTGTAATATAAGCGATCAAGCAAGAATTGATAAGATACAGAAGTAGTATATTTACCTTCTTGAAGATAGCAGGGAAGGCTTCACAGGACAGTATTCCATCATGCTTTGAAGGCGGAGCAGGAAGTTGCCAAATGAGCAAGAGACCAAAGACATTTCAGAATGAGCAGGCTCCAGGCAAAAAAGACACGGGAGTTTGAAAAAGCATATTGTGCACAGGGGATTTGTTATTTCTGAAAGGTCAGTGTCAGGAGCATAGCAGGAGATGATACTCAGTACATTAGGTAGAAGCCAGAAACACCTTTCATGTCATGCCAAGAAGTTTGGACTCTTGCAAGTGCATGGAGCCTAGTAAGGAAGCAGATTGTTTATTGGATGAATGAAAGATTTTAAATAGGAAAGGTTTAGAGTCATGTTTGCTTATTTGTTTGCTTTTTAATCATTCTGTCTGCAGTGAGGAGAGAGGCTTGAGAGATAGCAGTAGGGAAATGATTGTAATAAACAGGATGCTTGATGATTTGAAATTAAAACTATAGAGTTGGGGGATGGAGAGATGAGATCAATGCTTGGCAGAGAGAAAGAAATCCGTAGAGGTTATGATGAAGATCTGGGTAATATGAAGACGGTGATGATGAAGAAGAGGTGAGCTCGAAAGGTATTTAAAGGAAAAATTTATCTTGCTAACATCAGAACATTAATAACTCTCACGTAGGACCTGCCCAGGAGTATGGTATGTGCTGTGCCAAACATCACCGAGAACAGAACAGAAATGTTCTCCAAATTCTTCATAGGTGTCCAGTTATTTCCAAATTTAAAGGATATTTTTAGTCACTCATGATCTCATCATTTACACTAATTTTTAATGTCTCATTAAAGAACATATTAGCATTTTCCCCTAATTAAGATATGATAGCAAAATCCAGTAGTGCCCATGGCATATTCAAGCTAAGAACACTGGCAGTGAACTGGACTCTAGCAGAGCATCGAATAAGGAAGTTTCACATCAAAGTGCCTACAGATGACAGCCTTCTGGTTGCTTTGACGGTAGTTAGTATTATTGCTTCCTTAAGGAGCCATAGAAGTAGACTAGTTAATTTCCCCAGATGGTTTCCTTGCACATTAGCCTTAGCGATGCAATATAACCAGTTACATCGATAAAGTTGATCATTGATTTATTCTTCTTTTGGGGTGCTTAAACTCCCAAGTCTCATTGTGACAACTGTTGATACAGTCTGCCTTCCTTTAAAATAACCTCTCTTTCCAGCCCAGGCTACTCTGTAGTGCTCTGGGCTCCAACCCACCTGAGAACACCAGTGGGTGTTAACACCGTGACTTAAAACCATGGTGGGGGTAGGTGGCCTTAAGGAAATGAAATTTTATTATCTCAGGTCACTTGGAGCTCTTAGTTTTCAATTTATTTGATCCCATACTTCAGATTTTCTCAAAACCTACATATTCTTATAATGTTTGTATAATTAAAAGCAAAGTGTCATTTAAAATAAAATAGTTTGTATGAAAATGCACTGTGAATTTGCAGGTGCTAATCAAATGCAAGTAGGTAGTCAGGTAATTATATAGTATCAGGTTTCAATGGTGATTTGGTAAATATAGCACAATTTTCTCCTTACTTAAAAATGTTAACTCTTGTGGGGCGCCTGGGTGATTCAGTCAGTTAAGCGTCCAAGTTCAGCTCAGGTCATGATCTCACGGTTAGTGAGTTCAAGCCTTTCATTGGGTTCTGTGCTGACAGCTCGGAGCCTGGAGCCTGCTTCAGATTCTGTCTCCCTTTCTCTCTGCCTACCCACCCCCCCAAAAAAAAGAAACATTAAAAAAAATCTTTAATATGTTACTCTTGTGTGACTCATTTTATTGGTAGCAAGACATTTGCTTTTGCTCTGTTGTCATAGAGATTACCTTAAACTTTGGGGCACAGTGGATATTAGCTAAAAGGATAAATTGTGGTCAGCCTAAAAGGATATAGAAGTGTCAGAAGATAACAGAACTTTTCAAGGTGATATTCCTTTAGATGGAATGGAATGTTTTGGTTGGGAATTTTAGCCCAGTGCACCAGTCTACAGAAATGGGTTTGCTCTCAGCCGCTTACTGCCCCTAGTATTCTGAAGTGCCTGGGTCACTGTGCTCATTTTAGAGTCCCTGTTTATTTGTTTGCTTGCACTTTGGACATAGCAAGTACCAGGCATGAGCTGGGACTCATGCTTTTGAAGAATAACAACCACACCTTGCTTTTGAGAAACTCCTGGGCGAGCATAGGGATACAACCAAGCAACGTGATGATTGCAAAACAGTAGCATAGAGGGATGCACAGCGTACCGGGTAATCACAGCTGAGGAACACACCTACTCTCAGCTCATTAAGTCCTGTTTGATCGTCAGAATTTAGAATTTTAGAGGAGGTGAAGAAGCAGGCTGAAGGAAAGTAAAATGCACTCGTGGGGAAATATCTTTTCCTAAAAAAGTGCAAAGGAGCCATGAATTCAATAATGAATTAGAAATGAAGTAAAGTAAGCAATACTTACTGAGGAAGCCAGGCTCCTGAAACTTATAATAAACGGATATATACCATTCTTATGTAAAATATATCTATTTTCGGTGGAGGAGCTCAACCCAAGTCAGTTAAACAAGCATACATGCATACATATTCTCTCCCATTGGATCTTTGAAAGTTGAGTAAATGTCATTCTTTGCGTAATTCTGAAAGCTGTTCCTCTCAAGAATCATTTCCCTTCAACTTTTACTATATAAATGTGCTTTGCCTAAGCCATTATCATGATCTGAAAGGTTTCATTAATGATCAACACTTATTAGACTCAACAATCATCGAAGCAAGCAAATTATTCTCTTCTTATAAGCGAGGGCCAAAATGAAATCAGCTTTGGAGTGAAAAGATTGACATACCAGAGGCCTAAAGTAAATTTCATAAAACACAATTCTTTCTAGAATATGTTTATGCAAGTATTTTATGGGAAATGACTTCAGACTAATTTTATATTTTTCCAGGTAAAATCTTTCTCTTGTTTTCTTCTTAGACTAATAAGAGGGTAAAACTCAGAAATAATTTCACAAATCAGAAATAATTGAGTACATCTAAGGTTAATGTGGTCAGAAAACAATCAACTACTGATGCAGAGAGTATCTGCTACATATTTAGCACTTCCTAATGATGCTTTAAGTTGAGTGAAAAATAAGTAAGAGTTAGTGCTTATTTGTGTGTGTGTGTGTGTGTGTGTGTGTGTGAGAGAGAGAGAGAGAGAGAGAGAGAGATTGGTAATCAGAAAAAAAGAGATCAGGAATGAGAGAAAAAGAAAACTTCAGTTTAAAATCAAGAGCTTAACTGATAGTGGAGATTGTAGAAATTCTACAAGGGTCATTGTGTGTGTGTATAAGTAATTGGAAAAGTTTATTTTAACAAGGTAGAGGTGTACATGAAATTTGCTGAGGAATTTGGAAATCTGGGTCTAGTTTTCCAGAAGTTCTAGAACAAATATGTTTTAAAGGGGAAAAGAAAATTGGAATTCAACATTCAAACACAAGCCCTGGGTAATTGCTTTCAGTCTAGCCTGAATCCACTGAACTCAGTGTCAGATGAAAACACATTCAAGGGGTCACAGAGAAGCGGGCTGAAACTGGTAGGCAAGGGATCTATGTATGTAATCCATTATTGGTGGGATTTGAAAATGAAGGCAGCTTATAAGACTATACAACAATCTCTAGAACCTGGAAAGATGTGGTCTGGGGAAAAGTAAAATAGAACCCAGTTTTGGAAATTCACAGTAAGAACATGGAAGCCTAGGGCAGCCAATCATGTGGAAACGCTTTGAAGTAATACAGGGAGAGAAAAGCTGTGTGACTCTTATGCAGAAAATAGTTCTGCTTGGGGTTGGACATCCTGGAGACCCAAGATATATAGGCAGAGAAGGGTTATCTGCATGGTGTGGTATCACCATTGGTGAAAGTCTTGCGTGAGACCAGGATGTAGCTGCTACTGACATGAGTCACAGTACGCAATACTTCCATCTTGGTCTGCTCTGGCTGCTGGCACAGAATACTGCAAAATAACAGAAATGTACTCCTCACAATTCTGGAATCTTGGAAGCTGAAGATTAGGGTGCTGACAAGGTAGGTTTCTTCTCTTGATGCCTCTTCTCCTGGGTTGGCGACCAGCCACCCTTTCACTGTGTACTCACAGTGCATGCAGAGAGAGAGTAAGCTCTCTGGTGTCTCTTCTTACAGGGTGCTAATCCCACTATGAGAGCCTCACCCTCGTGACCTCATTCAACCCTAATCATCTCCCAAAGGCTCCCATCTCCAACTAGCATATTGGTGCTTAGAGCTTCAACATGTGAATTTGTGGCGGACAGAAATATTTAGTTCATAACAACATCCTTCCTTAGGCAATCATCCCTGAAAAGGAAATTCAAAAAGTAGGCCACCGCTGGGTAAAATCCCGAGCAGCCAGTTAAATTTGAATAGCAGATAAATAGCAAATAATGTTTTAGGATAAATATGTCCCCAGGTAACATTTAGAACACACATGTACATATAAAAGTACAAAAATATTTGTCATTTATCTGGAATTAAGATTTCACTGGGAAGCCTGTATTTTTGTTTGCTTAATTTGGCAATTTTAGCTCTTCATTTGTGGGTCAAAGGCTGTTGCTGGACTAACTAACCAATTATTCATCCAGATTGAGAAAAAGCTGAGATGAACAGACCATGACAGCCGTGATCACTCCAGCTTTATAAATTGGTATTTGGATACTGTAATGGTTTACTGTCACAGAGACAGTGATTTTTCGGTCTCAGGTATTTACCCTTGAGGGTGCCCATTATTTCCTCTCTCATTTAGTCTTTCAGACACTTGAGGGTTTTGCTTTAAATACATTTAACTGAAAAGCAGAATTATTTCTGTCTCTTATACTTAAAAGTGACTTAAGGAAAGTGGAGGGTCAAATATTAGTTGCAGACTGCCTCTGTGATTTTCTTTTTAATGTTTATTTATTTTTGAGAGAGAGAGAGAGAGAGCAAGGGAGGGGCAGAGAAGGTGGGGAGAGGATCTGAAGCAGGCTCCATGCTGACAACAGAGAACCCAATGTATGCCACAATTCATGAACCATGAGATTATGACCTGAACTGAAGTTGGACACTTAGCAACTGAGCCACCAGGTGCCCTGAAGACGTCCTCTGTTAAGGTCATTGATAGTTCATGCTGTGGGTGGCTGGCTCAGCCAGATTCCTGCCTTTCCCCCAAGACAGGGCTTTGAGTTAGGTCACAAACACATGGAATCAGAGGACTGGGATTTAAATTCAGGTTCCAGATGTCTTCCTGCGTGGACTTCAAGAATTATCAACCTTGTCAAATTCAGCTTCCACAAACTTCCAACAGGAAGGCAATATACCCATTACCCCAGATTTTATTGATGGAATGATAGTAACAGCAGACATCCTGATAGCCCCTTACTGGGTGCCAAACTTGGGGGATTTGTTAACTTAATGTTACAGTGTGGAGGTCAGTACTGTTATCTGAATTTTATAGATGTGGACTGAAGGTGCAGAGCAGTTAAGTAGTCTTACATAGAGATGTTTAATGTGTATTATTTTATCATCATCATCATGATTTTAGTGCTTTGAAAAGAAGTACTAAAAGCCACAATTATTTATTTAAACAATTAAATTTGTCCCTGAAAACACTGTTGGTTTGCTTCTTAATCATTCAGATTAATATATATATGTGTGTATATATATAGAGAGAGGCCCATCTAATAACATGGCTTAATTGCCTCATTCTGTCAGTTAATCTGTCACAAAGTTAGGCAATTTTTGAACTAAGAGGAGGGAAATTAGTCTCAGTCAATTTCAGGATATTCAAGTTTTTATAAAGTCATTGGCATGTTGGAGCATTCAAAGCCTGTAAGGTAGGAAGAATATGAGGTGAATAAGAAAGTTGACATTCCATTTACAGTGTCAAAGAATCTTCTACTTTAGCATTCCTCCTCAATTGTTGAAATGTAATATGCATTTTCACATTTCATACCTTCCCTTTTATGTATGAAAAACAGAAAGAGCTATTCATTATTATCTAAGACTCCAGCGAAAAACAAATACTATTTCCAGAGATTTTGGCACTGACATTTTAAGAGTCAAATCTTACATCTATTAAAAGGTGAAATGTGACAATGATTTGGTCACACCAAGTGATTTACGTTCAATTGATAATATATAGCAAAATCCTGTAGCAATTTGTAGCTAGGTTGCTATCACAAAATACCACAGCCTGGATAGCTTAAACAGCACACGTCTAATTCTCACAGTTCTAGGGGCTGGGAAGTCCAAGATCAGGCGTTGGCAGGTTGAGCATCAGGTGAAAGCCCGCTTTCTGGTTTATAGTTGGTCATCTTGTTTTCCCACCATGTTCTCATGTGGTAGAAGAGGCAAGAGAGCGCTCTGGGTTCTCTTTTCTAGGGGCACTAATCCCAATAACAAGGCTCCACCTGTATGACCTAATCACACCCAAGGGTACTGCCTCCAAATACATCCCACTGAAGGTTAGGTTTCAATATATGTATTTTGGCAGGGGTAGGGGGCTGGGGGGACACAAACATCCCATCTATCACAGTAAATAAATCCATGCAAATCATAGAGTCGTTCAATCCCAGCTTAAGAATGAAAACTAAAGTTCATATATTTGACATCCACTCACTATTTGGAATCACAGTAACATTTTCACTTAGTGTGCAAGCATATGAGGTTCATAATACAGTGTTTGTTTCTTTAACATAGGGTCTATAAATGGAAAAAGGATAATGGTTACAGTTCTGAAACATCTAGTATGAAAAATAAGTTACTTCACCCCACCTATGAGGCAGTTATTACTGTCCCTGTTTTATATGTTAGGAAAATGACTTGGGAATTTAAATCACTCACCCAGATTCACTCTTGGTAGGTATTGGAGGAAGCAAGATTTGAAGTTCCTTGGGTCTGTCTCGTCCTGTGGCCATGGTCTTATCTACCATAATACATCACCTCTCCAGCAGAAAAGAAAGGGTTGATAGCTGCCTGGAATGAAGGGTCCAGGAAAAATGTCATTTCTAGATAGACCTTATGTTTGTATGCATTCACATGTAATCATTCCTCCCTCCACCCTTATTAGGATGGAGCAAAGAATCAAACTCTCAAACTCCACTCTGACTCATAATAGACTGGATGGTTCTGACCACTACTCCAAAAAGAAAGAACTGTTGGTAATTCCTAAGGCAGCATTGCTCAACTGTGGCCAATAGACCACTACTTCTTGAGCCTCTCCAGTACCAGTTGAAAAGAATTTTGAGGGGCTCCTGGGTGGCTCAGTAGGTTAAGCGTCCGACTTAGGCTCAGGTCATGATCTCACGGTTCGTGGGTTCGAGCCTCACGTCAGGCTTTGTGCTCACAGCCAGCTCAGAGCCTGGAGCCTGTTTCAGATTCTGTGTCTCCCTCTCTCTCTGACCCTCCCCTGCTCACACTGTCTCTCTCTCTCTCTCTCTCTCAGAAATGAATAAAACATTAAAAAGAAAGAAAAGAATTTTGAGAGTAGAGGTTGGCAGAATATAAACTCCCAGGTAATGCTAAAGTGAAACTAAAAACTAAAGTTTGAGAATATGCTGAAGAACTAAGAATGAGAGAGAGAGCTGAATTATATTGTAATCCAATTTAAAGTGCCATTGCATTCAGTGTTTGTTGAATATTTACCATTTGCAAATAATGAGTTGGGCTTTGTAGGATACAAACAGAAAAGATGAATAAGGCAGTATTTTTGCCCTCAAAATTAGAATCTTCTTTCGCATAATGCATGTCTTACATTTAGTACTTTTTCCAGCAAGTAGAATGATGCCATTCCTTATCTAGTCTATTCATACATGTTTAGTAGTCAGATTTGACTTGGTATATGACATAATTCACCATCTATAAGCCATTCAAAGTTTCTAAATATGGTTTTCTAATCTTTAAAACAAAGACCCAGACTCTAGCTGACCATGTCCTGGAAACTATAGTATTGCATAGAACATCAGGAATCATTTACTGCTAGTATTGTATTTGGCTAAAGTCAAACTTCTTTAATCCCATTAAAATAATTACATAAGACTTATCATATTAAATGTTGAATATTTATCCAAAATATGAATGATTAAATATTCTCATCAGTTGTATTTGAAAGTTTTCACAGGTATTTAGTTCTTTTTTAAAAAAAAATAAAGTTTATTTATTTTGAGAGAGAGACAGAGACAGAGACAGAGAGACAGAGAGAGCATGAGTTGGGGAGGGGCAGAGAGACAGGGAGACAGAGAATCCCAAGCAGGCTCTGTGTTGTCAGTGCAGAGCCTGATGTGGGGCTTGAACCTACAAAAATGTGAGATCATGACCTGAGCCAAAACCAAGACTCAGACACTTAACCAGTGAGCCACTGAGGCACTTCTTAGGTGTTAAGTCTGAGTGGAGATAGTAGAAATATAAAAATACAAGTCACATTCAGAAATTGATTTGAAATTTCTAACTAGAACCTGCCCTGACAATTCAGATGTACTTCTGCAAGTTTAGGTTGTGACATTCAGGTCCTCCCTTCCTCGGCACAAATTATTTCCAAGCTACTTTTTAAAGTTGATGCCTCTGTTTTAGGTTTTGGTATCTTAAAAATGATAGAAGTGAAGAATTATCCAGCTTCATAAATTGTTTTGAATCAGTTTTTTGCCTTGTCTTCCTTTATATGCAAGAGTCATGCTCCAGTGATATAAATAAACATGTTAAATTAACAGTTATCGTGAATACATTTTTTTAATTTCATACAAAGCTCTGCCTAATGAGTCACAGACATATCTCCCCCCATCAGCTGGAAAATTAGGGATGTGTTCCCTTGTCTGTAGCACTTTTGCAAAGATTTTACTAGTAAAAAAGAACGCATATATTGAATAAACTTGGGTTTTAATTGGGGAGGCATTATGGGTTAGAGTGGCAAAATGTTGAGAAGCTCATGGAAGAATTGATTATAAATATCAGCCAATTATGGCCTCAATTAGTATGTTTGTAAGGTGCTTTTTTCTTACCCCAGAGATAAAATGAGTTAAAGCCATTAAAAAATGAGTAATAAGTGTTTTTTTAATTATATACCATTTCTACATCTACGAATAATTACCTGGTAGTTACTACCTGGGTGACAGTGATTGACAGAAAGCTACCAATGTTTCCAGGCAAAGGGCACATCTTTAATATCAGGAAAAGATGCAGAAACTTCAGCTGCATGAAGACAGTGATGGAGAGCAAGGAATGGACCAACGCTCAGAATTGAGGGGCAAGATTTCCTGATGGGGAACCCCATTGCCAACGGCAGTCCCTGATTAAGATGAGAATACCTTCAGGGTCTTCTTAAATGTGTGCCATATGCCATTCTTTTGGGTGTAGGGGGGTTATGCCCTCTTAGGTCCTTCTAAGTAATTGTTATGCCTGCTTGTCCAATAGAAGAAAGTACTGGCATCAACCTCAGAACATTTCAGAGTATCAACAGTAGTGAACAGAATGGCTATTTCCTTTGTGTGACGGAACCCTAGTGGGCCAGCTTCAGGCATTTTTGTCCTACGGCTCTGGATCTAAGAAAACCAGCTTAGGTCTTGCAGGCTATTGTGAAAACCAGTGAAGTCTTCTAGTCTGTTTAAAAAAATAAAAAAGGAAGCAAGGTGGCATGTTTTCTTTTCTTTTTTCTTCTTTAATATTTATTTATTTTGAGAGAGAGCATGCAACTGAGAAGGAAAAGGGCAGAGAGAGAAAGAGAATCCCAAGCAGGCTGCATGCTTTCAGAGCAGAGCCGGATATGGGGCTTGAACTCACAAACTATAATATCATGACCTGAGCTGAAATCAATAAATTTGGATGCGTAACTGACTGAGCCACCCAGGCACCCCAGATGGCATATTTCATATGAAAAGTACCCTCTCTGGTCAGAGGCAGCTGCAGATTCAACTGGAGAGATCCAGGCAGCACTACGTGTCTCTCTGAGGGTTGCAGACTGAGCCCCCAGGCTTATGGACATGTGTGGTTTGGCTGAAATGGTGTTTTGCCTTTTAACACTGAATTTGAATATCTTTGGGTGGAGCATGGCTACTCTTTGCCACAACTCTGAAACTTCCTGTGTATTGCCTTTTCCTTGGCTCACTTCACATCCTCTTAGGTATTTGTCTGTGTTCCCAGTTTTATATTGTGAGTCTTGGCAAGATTTTCTTTCCAGATCCTGGAATATCTGCCTTGATGGGAATCAGTAGGACGTTTGTTCATTAAACTACTGGAGTCATGGTCTGCAACCAGGTTGATACCTGGTGGAGCGTCAAGAGAGGTATGGAGACGACTGATTAGAAGCCAGCCCTGAAAAATGAGGGGGTGATCAGAACCCTGAACCATGGACAAGGGCATGAGCAGCTAGGAATCAGAGCACAAAAAGTAGGGTTCTCCTGTGTTCCCTTCTCAGATTTAAAGTACATCATAAGATGGGTTGGGACTAGTTAGAACATGTGGTTAGGGCTAGGTAGTTAGCTAAGCAAATTTTTTTTTAACTATTAGTCATTAATGCTCCCCCCTCCCATTTTTGTTGTTGTTGTTGTTTCTATTCAAGTAACAGCATTTGAGGACAGCTTTAGAACGAAGGGCAGAAGTCTTAAGAACTTTTTCTCTACCATCTACCATATTATTCATATACCTGTCCTTTAATTACTTAAGATTTCTTCCCTTTTCATCTTCACTATTTTTAGCCTTTTTTTAAAAACTCACATTCTAATTCCTACTGCAGATTTCTTTCTTGGATCCCCAGAATTGATTACTGAGGGGTCCAGGCCTGATGCTGCTTTAGGCTAGAGTGCCTGATGCATTCTGCCTACCTGTACTGCCTCGGGAGAACACTGAGCCCTGGACCCTTTACATTGTTTCATTTCGTTCCTGCTGCAATCTTGGGAAGGAGGTATTCTTGTACCTATTTTACAGATGGCAGGAGGGAGGCTCAGAGAACTATAATTTTATACTTACAAAATACTCTTATGTTTCATACATCAACTTTATAACTCTGAAGAGCTCAAGGGGTCAGACCTTCAAATTTGGACTCATATCTTCTGGCTCAGGGTAGTTTGGGACTTTCTTATGAGCTGCCTTCTAATCCTATGCAGTCTTTTCAACACCAAATTAATCATTCTGAATTCCTAAAGAATTGGAGTTTGTCTATCATGGTACTCTGCAATATCTCTGACTTACCGTGTGCTGCATCCTCCATCAGACTATGAAAACCTTGAAGACAAATGTACTTATTTTCATATCATCTATACTGGGCAGAGCCCTGATTCATAAGTAGGAGATTCATTACTGAGTACATGATGAAATGAAATACTTGATAGCAATCTATGTATTTGATAAATACAATTCACAGAAGGAGCCTGGCCATGGGAACTTAGCCATATTTGGTTTATTTCAGGTGCTCTTCACCTAGAATTGTTACTTCTCTTGGCCTTGAAATCTGAAGAATACCAGACTGAAGAGATACACAAAACTGAAATTGGAATTGGGACTGTGTGATTACATGTCTTGTAATACAAGTTAACAACTAGGATATGAGCAGAGCATAGATAAATAATAAATATAGATGATCATGTTTCTTATTCTGCTCTAAATCAGCTGGACTGCCATGTTTAATATTTAATAAGCACTAATTTTTTAAAAAGTTGTTTCTACATTAAACTATTTTAGATGGAGAATCATATGCAATTTTTTTCTCGTTTCTTTTTTTCTTTTTTAATGTAGGAGGCATCAGTATGACTCTTTTAACTTCTGAATTTGGAAATGAATCTAAGCATTAAATGTAGGATACATGGTACAGTGAAACTAGCTCTGGACTAAGTGGGAAAGGGGCAGGGGAGAGGGAGCTCAGGGGCCTGAAAACTGGGCCTTACCTCTTCTCTTTCTTATTTAGTCATTCAACAAACATGTAGTGAGTCCCTATTATGTTCTGGGCATCATATCAGTGTCAGTGATTACACACAGATAAATGAAATGAGATCTTGGCATCATCAAGTAACTTCTGGATTAGTAGCGGAAACAAGTGACCTGATGGTAATAATATAGAAAACATATAAATATATATATGTATAGAAAGAGGGAGAGGGATAAAGAGGGGACAGGGAGAAGAGAGGAAATGGAAGAAACAAAAAGAAGGACTGATGGACTTTCCAGCTGGAGCAGTAAACACTGAGCTGGGGAGTTACTTACCTTTTCATGAAGTCTGCTTACCTGCCAGATCAATGTTTCCTAAACTTCGGCAATTTTTTGGTACCGTTTTCATATATTTGATAGATCTAAGTGTTGCTTTTATACTATCTATTTCTTTTCAGTGGACATTAAATCAATTCACTTTTTTTTTTTTTTTTTTTAAGTGGCATTCTCTTAAACAACAGCACCTGTGAAATAAGAGGCTGGAAGAAATACTTCTTTCTAATACATTTGTATTGAATTTGGTAAAAGACCCCACCTAAGCCAGGAGCTCTACAGACTAACTTTTTGAATATTTGGCTACCTCATCAAAATAAATTAGTACCCATGTAAAACAAATACATTCTTATTAAAATCAACTTTTAAAAACTATTTATTAATTTTTGGGAGAGAGAGTGCAAGCAGGGGAGGGGCATAGACAGAGTGGGACAGAGGATCTGGAGTGGGCTCTGCACTGACAGCAGCAAGCCTGATGCAGGGCTCGAACTCATGAACTGCGAGACCATGGCCTGAGCTGAAATTGGATGCTCAACTGACTGAGCCAAAATCAATTTTTAAATAGGGTGTTACTACCTCAAAAGCGTCCTGTGTGCCACCACTGGCACCCGACCCATTAAAATGTGGAAAATTCTGGACAAGTTGTCTTTTCTGATGTTTCTTCTGTCATTAGCATTTTAACTTCTATAAAAGTTTTGTTGTTAATAAAAGAAAATTATATCTTCCTATGAGCTGTCAGGTAATTCATGCTCACAGAGGCCTGAAGGAATAGAGAATCTTTTGGATTCCCTGTTCCACTTTGCTAATGTCAGAAGTTTATACAAATAATCAGAAGTCAAGTGGGAACTCTTCTAGCCCATAGGAATTTGGATATAGGAAGAAGAGGAGATCACTTTTTGAACATTTTTATTCAGCCTGTGGAGGGTAGAATAAGATATTCCTTAGTCCTAACTTCACGGAAGCTTTTCTTTTTGCTGAAAACTGGTGTCTGTCATAAATACAAATATTGAATTGCAGAGGAATAGGAGACAAAGTAAAAAGCAGGGAAATCATCATGGGCTTTGGAGAAGAATAATTATTCTATAATTTGTTTATTTATGAGGCAATAATGATTTAGTATTTAAATTTCCAAAAAGAAATTATGACAGCATGTGATTTAGAAATAAAGCTATGGCCGGTTAGGGAAATGAGAAGACAATGTCTTTCTGCCAATAAACAAAACAGCAATGATTGTCAGAAAAGCATGCTGAGATTTTCTCTCATTGACTTGAAGATTAAAATCACTGTGGTTGCCATCTTATTTTCTGAAACTAAAGCCCATTTCACTGTGATTTTCACAGCAGATGGAATACAGGGTGGTATGTTTTTTAAAAATGTATTCAGTATTTTAATTGAAATTTACATTAAAAATCATGATTCCTATTTTTTAATGTAAAGGCAATATTAAAAAGAGGAATAATACACAATGCTTCTGTGTTTATTAAAAAAGGATATGTGTAAAATACTTACAAACTCAAAAGTAACTACTGAGGCAACTTTGTTTGCCTTTTTATTTTAATTTCGAGAGAGAGAGAGAGAGAGAGAGAGAGCAGGTGCACACACCTGCAAGCAGGGGAGGGACAAAGGGAGAGAGAGACAGAGTCCCAAACAAGTTGCACAGCCCAGCACAGAGCCTGACGTAGGGCTTGATCTCACAACTGTGAGATCATGACTTGAGCAAAAACCGAGCTCAAGTTGGAGGTTGGAGGCTCAACCACCTAAGTCACTCAGGCAGCCCTTGTTTGCCATTTTAATGGATCTGTTCACTCAGATGTACTTGAGCCATAGGAAAGGACCCCCCACATCAACACCAGCCAAAGAACCTCTCTAACAACCTGTGTCACTGTCATACTTCCACCGATTCATTTTAAAGTGTTTATGGAAAAAGAGTATTTTTGGCCACTTTTATGGGATGGATTTTGTCCCCCCAAAGGATATGCTGAAGTGCTGACTGCCAGTACCTCCATGTCACCTTATTTAGGGTCATTAATTAGATTTAAAAATGAGATATAACGAAGGCATTGCCTAAGAAGAGGTCATGCTGAAGTAGAGTGGGCCCTTAATGAGTGTGACCACTGTCCTTGTAAGAGAAGTGACACAGAGACAAGCAGGGAGGGCATCATGTGATGGTGGAGAGAGAGAGAATGAAGGGCTTCAAACCAAGGAGCAATAAAGATTATCTGCAAACAACTGGAAGCAAAGAAGAGACAAGTAAAGATTCTTCCCAAGGTTTCAGAGGGAGCATGTACCTGCTGACACCTTGATTTCAGACACCTAGCTTCTAGAAGTATGAGGCCATATTTCCATTCTGTTAAATCACCCCGTTTGTGGTAATTTCTCCTGACTGCCCTAGGAAACAAATATAGGCACCAGAGGTGGAAGGGAGGGGAGGATAGAATGTAGCAGTATTGAAAAGTGTGGCCAGATAAAGGTAACATTTAAGCACAATGTGAAGATGGTGAAGGTGTTAGCCTTAAAAAAAATAGGGGATAAGAAAGAATGTACCAGGGAGCAAGAAGCCCAGGTACAAACACTTGAAGCTGGAACATACCCAGGCTGTTGGAAAAACAGCCAGAGGTCATGATGGTGCAAGTGAGCAAGAGGCAGAGTAAAAGAAGCTTAGGTCAGGGTGGTGACCGGGGAATCAGGGCTTTGGGTGATTTTATGTGAAATGAATTGGGGATCCATTGGAGACTAAAATGGAGGAAATGGTCTGACCTACTTTTTAAAAGAATTAACACTTGTAATTCAATTACACTTGTAATCAACTGTAATGGGTGAGGATAGAGTCTAAGGACCAATTCATGGGCTATTTCTACAATTCAGGCAAGAGATAATGCTTAGACCAAGGTGGAGACAGTGAAGACATGAAGAGTGGTCAGATTATAGAAAGAGCCAATAAGATCTCCTGGCGTATTGGATATGGGGTGTAAGGGATGACTCTGATAGTTTTGTCCTCTAGAAGAATGGAATTGTCGGGGCGCCTGGGTGGCTTAGTCGGTTAAGCGTCCGACTTTCGCTTAGGTCATGATCTCATGGTTCGTGGGTTCGAGCCCCGCATCGGGCTCTGTGCTGACTGCCAGCTCAGAGCCTGGAGCCTGTTTCGGTCTGTGACTCCCTCTCTCTCTGACCCTCCCCTGCTCACGCTGTCTCTCTCTCTCTCTCCTAGAAATAAATAAAACATTAAAAAAAAAAAAAAGAATGGAATTGTCATCTCGAATGTGGAGGCAGATTGAGGGGGTTGGGGTGCAAAGGACATCTTCTGTTTTGGAGATATACTTTATATGCTTCTTTGACTAATTCTTTTAATTTTTGTTCCTTTGTTTTTTGATCATGACATAATCAGTTTCATTTGTTTGGTATCTAGGTTTAAAGCTTTCACTGATAACTATTTCTAAAAAATTATTAAGACCTTATTTTTTAGAGCAGTTTTAGGTTCACAGAAAAATTGAGAGGAAGGTACAGAGAGTTCCTATATGCCCCTACACATGCAGAGCCTCCACCATTATCCAAACCCCAAAATAGAATAGATTAGTTATGATTAATGAACCTACATTGACACATCATGTGAACAAAGACAGCTTTATTTCTTCATTCACAATCTCTCTCTCTCTCTCCACACACACATACACTCTCTCTATATATACACTCTATATATACACTCTCTCTATATATACACATTACATATATACAGATATGTATAAATATATATATCTATAATATAATATATATACATAGGTATGTATAGGTATATTATAGATATATAGATATATCTTGTCCTACTGCATTAGTTAGAATTTTCAGTACGATGTTGGGAAGCGGTGAGAGGGGACATCCTTACCTTGTACCTGATCTTAAAGGGAAAGTTTTAAGTTTCTTAACATTAAGTGTGATGTTAGCTGTACGATTTTTTTGTAGTCGTTTTTAAGTTGAGAAAGATTTTCTCTATTCCTAGTTTACTGAGAGTTTTTATCATGAATGAGTGTTTGATTTTGTCAAATGCTTTTTTCTGCACCTGTTGATATGATCATATGATTTTTCTTTTTTAATGTGTTGATGTGATGAATCACATTAGTTGATTTTTGAATTTTGAACCAGCCATGTATACCTGGAATAAATCTCACTTGATCTTTGTGTGTAATGAATTTTGTACATTTTTGGATTCAATATGCTAATATTTTATTGAGGGCATGGGAGATTGGTCTGTAGTTTTCTTTTCTTGTAATGCCGTTAAGGTAATGTTGGCCTTATGGAATAATTTAGGAAATATTTATTCTGTTTCTAAGATGTTTATTTTAATTTTATTATTTTTTCTTTATTTTCCTCTGATTACTAATCATTTTTTTCTTTTTCTTTTATTTCCTTTTTCTGTTTTATAACTTCCATTTCCAATGATTTTCCTCCTCTTTCCCTTCTCCTTTCTTTCACTCTTTCATTATACTTGTATTACTCTTAACTTCCTAGTTTTTAAGGAACTAGTTTTAAATCAGGGAACCCGTCCTTATGGAGGTGGCCACACTCAGAAAGGAATAGCCTAATTCTTTATTTTCAGGAATCACACAGATGTGCTTTACCTCAGAGAGTTGTGAAGTGGCTGTGGCTTCAGTGTTCCTTTTGTGTAGTAAGACCAGTGGTTGTGTTTACTTAAAACCAGTTGGCACCATGGGGTTCCTTTTTTAAAATTTTTTAATGTTTATTTATTTTTGAGAGAGACAGAACCTGAGTGTGGGGCTTGAACTCATGAACCATGAGATCATGACCTGAGCTGAAGTTGGAGGCTTACCCGACTGAGCCACCCAGGTACCCCGGCACCACAGGGTTTCCTAATGATTAAGGCTCCTTTCCCAGAAAATGCCGATAGGTGTTTTGAAATTAATTCCTTGTTAGCTTTTTCAATGGGTGTTATAAATGTATATTTTTGAGAGATTTACATTTCATATGTTCAAGGTTTTTGTTTTTTCTTCTTTTCCTTTCTCTGTCTTTTGGGCGGTGGGCTAGGGATCGGATAGTCACTAATGAAGGCTGGAGTACATCCATTTTCTATCAGTGTAAGAGAGTTTCTATTCAGCGGGTGAACTTGCCTGACCAGAATATGCTTTTCTGGCACGGTTTTATGCCCTGGCAGGTTGTATATCATATGCCTTAACACTTGCATCCCTCATGTCAAGGAGAGTGTTGTCTGCATAAATCCAAAGTCACACTCTAATAATCATTTTAGTTTGCATTTATTCTATTCAGCTCAAGGCTGAATTAATTTTCTCTGAACAGCAGGAGAAATGAAAGTGTAGATGGAGCCCTACTTGGATCCATTGAGAAATGGATGAACTGCTTCCCCATAGAAATTCTTCCAGAGACAAATGTAAATATGTGCATGGAACATTCCTCACTGCATACATTTATGGAAATAGGTCATGTTTAATGGCAGTGCTTGGGCAACACTGGGGGATTTCAAGAGATTACTTCAGAGTTAGAGTGTATCAGTGTGTTCATTACCTGTTGCCACATGATAAATTACCTCAGGATTTAGTCACTCAAAACAACATAAGCATTTATTATATTTTTGCTTCTGTGGTTCAGGAATCCAGTAACTTAGCCATGTTCTTCTGGCCTCGGGTCTCTCATGAGATTACAGTTATCTCAAGGCTTGATGGTCTGGAGGATCCTATGCCAAGGTAGTTTATTTGAATGGTCAGTAAGTTGGTGCTGGCTGTTGGCAAGCGGCCTCGGTTCCTCTCCATGTGGAGTTGTCCACAGGGCTGTTTGAATGTCCTCAGGCATGGTGGCCATCTTTACTCAGAGAGAGCAATCCAATAGGAAAAGCAAGGCAGAGGCTGCAATGTCTTGTGTGACCTAGCCTGTCATGCCATACACTCATTTCTATAATAACCTATAGGTTAGCATACATCAGCCCTATTTGGTGTGGCAGATGGCTGCCCATGAGAATGGTGACAGGGATGCTGACTCACTGGGGTCCATGACTGTAGCAGTCCATCGTAATGAATATAGGATATCCTGGTTTGAAGAAGAGGTATTAATTAGCCCTCCTTTTACAGCTTGGTGGTGGTGTCCCTGAAGCAGCAGGTACTCAAGATTAGATTGATGGGATGCCTGGGTGGCTCAGTTGGTGAAGTGCCTACTTTTGATTTCAGCCCAGATGTCAGAGTTCGTGAGTTTGAGCCCCACATCGGGCTCTGCAATTGACAGCGTGGAGCCTGCTTAGGATTCTGTCTCTCCCCGTCTCTCCCCTTTCCCCTCTCATGCTCTCTTTCTCTCAAAATACATAAATAAGCATTAAAAAAAAACATATTAGACTGATGAAAATAGGACCTAAGAACACTAAAATGGGCATTTCCCCCTCCCCTAACACTCTACTTGTGTATTCTTTGCTTTCCATCTGTTAAACTAAGAACACTATTACCTCTACAAGGAGAAAGACATTCCTGATATCGCCAAGGCAAGATATACATCCTCTGTTATTCAGAATATGCTTTGCATAGTGCTTCCTCTGATTTGCACTAGCCATTTATTATGATTTGTATTGTGATCACTCCTTCTTCCGTCAAGCCACTCTTCTTCAAGCCATTGGCTTTGATAAAAAGTGACAATATTATTGAAGACTTTGCTGAGTTAATCAGCTTTGATGTTGCATGTCCCTTTCTGCCCCATCTATATGATTAATAATTGATCTGTCAAACATAATAACCAAGGTTTTCATTAAATGGCCATAATGTATTCAATGATAGTCTAAAATATGCTGATATGGCCTAATTGTTTTTATCAAATATATTCTATCTCATTGGGTTAAATTTAGTGCCCACTGGAGACCAGCTGAAAAGTCAGCCTCTGGCATTGACGTTCCATGATTTAGTGATTTGAGGGTTTAGCCCAAATCAGTGCAGTGATATCAGTATAGTAGTTTTATGTACAAAATGCTATTTTGTTTTTACTTTGGGATATACTATGTGATACAATCCAGTTCCATTCATTCAGTGCATGTAATTTTTCAACTAAGCCCAATCTTGAAAGCCAACTTCAGCCTAAAATAAAACAAAACAGAAAAGCCTACTGGTAAAAAAAAAACAAAAAAACAAAAAAACAACTTTTTTTTTTCTCAAAATAAATAGCATGAAAGTGGAATGTTAACCTCCAACTATGAGTTGACAGGTCTGTATACCACATTTTGAGGAGCGGTTATTTAAAAAGCAATAATGCCATCACTCTCACGGTTGGGTATTCCAAAGGCTATCTAATGACTAAGGAAAGGTTAGGGCATTGAAAAAATGAAATCATGCACTTTCTCTGAGTTTATTTCACTAAGACTGCAAACAGTGATTCAGATCTTTATCCTATATGTAATGCTTGGAAGCATTAGAGTCTTACATTCTTGATATCTTCTACCTGACTGTGCCTCTGGGCATGAATAGGCCCAAGAAAAGCCCTGTGACACTGAAGAATATCATTTCTCAAGAAATATATTTGGTTCTTCTATTTAGTTGTTCTTAGACTTATAGTGTGAAGAGGTAGACCACCTCTTGATAGGGGAAAAAAACAATTTAGACCATGTGAAGATATAGAGAGGTGATATTAGTGGCTATATATCTGTCTTCATCAGTAATGTTAATAATAGGCCACAGCTGGAACCTGTTAATTCCTTGATTGCTTAGTTACATAAATTACTCTCTCTTCCTATTGGTATTTCCTGAATTCTAATATACATTTTGATTTCATAGAGATAAAACTCCTAAAGTGATTATTTCTTCCTTTACTTATAGGTTGAATTGTGTTCCCCTCCAAAATTCATAGCATCCTAACCCAAAGTACTGCAGATTGTGACCATATTTGGAAATAGATCCTTACAGAGGTCATTAAGTTAGGCCTGTAGGGTGGGCCCTAATCCAGTGCCACTTATGTCCTTATAAGAAGAGGAAATTTGGAAACAAGTATGTACAGAGGGAAAACAATATTATGCCACAAAAAGAACATGGCCATCTACAAGCCAAACAGAGAAGGATCTGTAACAGAGCCTTCCCTCATGGCCTTCAGAAGGAATTAACCCTATTAGGACCTTGGTTTAGAGTTTTAGTCTCCAGAACTATGAGAAAAAAATTTCTGTTGGTTAAGCCACTCAATTTGTGGTACTTTGTTACAGATTCCCAGGAAGCTAATTTATTTTTTTAAATTTTTTAAATGTTTTATTTATTTCTGGGCGGGGGGGGGAGAGAGAGAGAAAGAGACAGCATGAGTAGGGGAGGATCAGAGAGAGAGGGAGACAGAATCTGAAGCAGGCTCCAGGCCCTGAGCTGTCAGCACAGAGCCTGATGCGGGGCTCGAACCCAGGAACCGTGAGATCATAACCTGAGCCAATCGGATGCTTAACCGACTGAGCCACCCAGGTGCCCCAGCAAGCTAATTTAATACACTGTGCTTTTACATATCTGTACTCTCTCAGAGCGGAAATAATGCATTTTTCTGATTCATTTATCTCCTTATACGAACATCCTTTACCAATCTTTATCTCATACTTTCATCATCTTTGTATCTACTGTATTAAGACAGGGAACCCATTCTCCAAAAACTTGCAATGACCCTAAGAGTATGGCCCATCCTAACTGGCAACATAACAGTAGTTGTAGGGGGCACCTGGGTCGCTCAGTCGGTTAAGCATTTCACTTCAGCTCAGGTCATGATCTCACAGTTCATGCATTTGAGCCCTGCATCAGATCTGGGCTGACAGCTTGGAGCCTGGATCCTATTTCAGATTCTGGTCTTTCCCTCTTTCTTTCCTCCTCCCCCACTCATCCTCTATCTCTCTCCCTCAAAAATAAATAAATACTTTTTAAAAAGAACAGTAATTTGTAGTCAAAATGATTTTAAAATCTAAAGGAGATGCAGAGTATGGCAATGGTGGTATCTACTCAATATATTTTATATGAAAGTTGTGTAATAGTTTCTAGACAGTTCCTGTACATCACACCATGGATGCCAATATTCTTGGCATGACGTGAGGGATAGTAGAAATGTGAATATGTTTCAAGTCAAATAGTTTTAGTTCAAAGTTCACCTCTAGCAGCACCAAGACATGTACCTCACACCTCTAAATCTCAATCTCTTCATATATACAAAGGGAATAATAAAACCTACCTTGTAGAGAGTTTTCAAGCATTAAATATAATAGCCACCAGACTACTTCGATTATTTCAACTTTGGCACATAGTATGAAGTTCATTACATGTCTTCCTTGTTCTTGTTTAGTTTATAGGCCAGTATACCTCGAATTATTTTTCTACAACTCCTGTCCCTAACCAGTCATTGTCCATATTTTGATTAGATACTCTTCTTTTTTTCCCTATTTTACCCTAAGGACATCTTGTTAAGAAATATCTTCCTTTTGACTACATATTGCTGTAGTTTTTCAAGATCACTTTCAAATCTGGTCTGTTTTATTTAGCATAGTAAGTTTTCCTAAATGAATGAGTGTGTCCTCTAGTTCTTACCCTAATCTTTGACAGAAAGTAGATAAACAGATAATTCTTATTTTGGACAGAACTATACTAACTGAGACTCATGCAAAATGAGTAATTGGTCAGTATGAATGCATTTTAGTTAATATGGTGCTGGCTGTGCAAAGAGAGAGACTCTGTATAACCCTATGTGAAAGAAATTCCTCTGTATCTATTTTACCCTATCAAGGTTGATCAACTGAAAATATTCATATGACTTATTTAAACATGAGCATATTTTTCTCCAAAACTTATTTTTCTCCAAAATTTATTTTTCTCAACATTCATGGCCATGTATTTGCTTTCTGTGTACTTAAAATGATTTCTCCTGTCCATTCCCCTTCATCCTACTAAACTTTGTTCATACTCCGAAGCTCAAATTAAATGTAATCTCCTGGAAGACTTTTCTTTAATTAATGCAGGATAGCCAGTTTATCTCTCATCAGTTCTCACAGTACTTTGTGTATCTTCCAATATGAGTAAAGCTATGGCTTTTGGCCAGGTGTGTGGTGAAGCCAAGCTTTGGCTGTCGGAAAGCACCACCTACCCCGAGTCTGGGTGCTCTGCAATGAACTGACTTCAGTTGCTACATTCTTAGCTGTCATCTTAGCTGTCACACACTGTTCGGGGATGCTAAGAGGTGCTCGGCCATATGCCTACATTTTCATGGAGAGAGAGTGACTCTGTGGGAAAGAATTAGAGCCAAGGAGTTGAGCCATATGTATACCTAATGGTATGGCAGGGGCAGGGCAGGTGCTTGACTGCATAATGGCTCCCAGAGATGCTTTAACCTCTGGATCCTGTAAATATATTACATTATACATGTGGAGGACTTTGAAAATGTAAAAGGTTATGGACTATGAGATAAAGAGATTCTCGTGGTAGGTCCAATGTGATTGCCTGAATCCTTAAAAGTACTAGAGGAAGGCAAAATAATTAGTCCGAGAGAGGTAATATAAGAAGGGAGCAACCTACCATTGCTGCCTTTGAATATGGAGGAAGGATCCCCAAGGCAAGAACTGAAGGTAGTTTGGGAATCTGAGGATGGCTGTCAGCTGACAGCCAGCAAGGACACATGGCCCTCAGTCTTACAAGGAACTGAATTCAGCCAGAAGCCTTGAGTGATCAAGGTAAATGATCAAGGTAAATGATGTTCCCCTAGCCAGCCCTGCCAACACGTTGATTTCAGCCTCCTGAGATTCTAAATAGACACTTAGCTGAGCCTGCTCGACTCTTCTGACCTATGGAAAATGTGAGACAATAAATTAGTGTTTCTTTAGCTTGCTAAATTTATGGCCATTTGTAATGGCAGCAATGGAAAACTAGTATAGGAGCAGTGAGGGAAAAGTCCATAATAAAACCACTGTGGGGAAAAAAAATAATGAGGCACTCAAAGAGGAAAGTACCATGCATGTACAGTCTGGCAGAGTGGACCAGACTAAGCTCCCAGGTCAGAATTAGAACCTGACAGTGGTTTTAGGCACCTTGCATAGCTGTGTATGACCATCACCTAAAGCGTCTCTGCTCCCCAATTCTCAGAAGTCTGGTTATCATGTGAAGAAGACAGTTGTGGGACAGTGGAAATCATTCGATAACCAGGGAGCACATCCTCTCTGCTGTGGGAATGCTTTTGAAAAATCCTGGGTCAGCACAGGTTTCCCAGTGGCTTAGAAGAAAGGCAGTCATGGTTGAGGGGCCCGCAGTACCATGGGCAGTGGCTTCAGTGGCACCGGGTAGGCAGTGGTGAGCCAAGCATCAATAGAGGAGGACTAAGAATACACTCAGAGCTACACGGAGGCACTGATAATATGTGAGCAGCCCTCCATGCTCCAAGATTCCTGGAATGAATGAACGGCCTGGGAGGTTCTGGGGACAGGTTAGGTCTTTGCTAATTATGTCTTTGGACAGGGGAGTGTTGACCTGTGAGCAAGCACTGTAAATATCTCTTCCCTACATCTGCAATCAGATCCCCTTTCTGGGTCAGAATCCTTTAGATACTCACTATACATTTAATGATTTGCCTTTTATCTTGTAAAAGCAGATGGACATTAGAACTGTAGGGTTTAATTGAGCACTTACTTTGTAATGTCCTAAGCACATTTCCAATGTTCATTTAATCCTTATGAGAACCCTCTGAGATAGGTACTTTTTAAGCCACATTTTACAAATAAGGAAACTGAGGCATGGAGAGATCGCATCATTAACGCACAGCTGCCCAGCTAGTATGTGGTGGCACTGGGGTTGAAGATAGACAACACAGTTTTAGATACCATACATCTCACAGCTGCAATGGTGGACAGAATAAAGACTCCCAAAGATGTCACATGGCGATCTCTGGAACTTATGTATATGTTACATTGCACGACAAAAAAAAAAACAAAAGGAAAGAGAAGAAAAGAAAAGGAAAAAAAGGATTAAGATTGACCTTAAAATAGAGAGTCTTACCTGTATGGACCTAATGTAATCACAAGAATCCTAAACAGTGGAAGGAGAGATAGTGGACAGAGCTGGAGTGATGTGACGTGGGAAAGACTCAGCCCATCTCTGTCTTTGCAGATGCAAGAGGGGGCAGGCTAAATAGCCAAAGAAAGGGATTCTCCCCAGAGCCTCCAGAAAGGAACACAGCCCTGCTAACACGTCCAGAAAGACACACATTAGACTTCTGACCAGTAGAACTGTAAGGTAACAAATCTGTGCTGATTGGAGGCATGAGGTTTGTGGTAATTTGGTACAGTAGCAATAGTAGCCTAATGCCTCTGCCAGCTACTGTTCTCAGGGCATGCAAGTGTTTCTCAGAAAGGAAGCTTCCCTCATCTCCACCTATGCTCAAGGCTTTGTTGAAAGTGCTTACCCTGTATATGGAATCTCAAGGTTAATATCTTACCATAGCCCCCAGTCAAATGATTACTGTTTAGAGATTATGAAGCTGCTGTATCTATGGATATCCTTTCTCTGAGTTCCCACGTCTGTGTGACCATCACCCCAGCCCACCATCCAAATATTCCCTTTGGCTGTTCATGCAAGGTTTTGTCTTTCTCATAAACTTGTCCAAAGTGCTGGTTTTAATGTTTAAGGAATTTCATATCCTTTCTATATATCTCCCCACCACCCCTGAGAGAAGATAGTAGAAGGAAAGAAATTTATTGGACAGCATTTCTAGGTCAGCAGTGTGGTGGCTTCCTCCAGCTTGGAGGAGACTCACCCCAAGTTCCAGCCACTCCTTGTTGCCATCTGTCCCTTCCTTTTCATTCTTTCTTTTTCTCTTTTCCTTTCTTTCTTTCTTAGTGTCTAAATTTGAGCACGTAAACTACTTGATTCTTTCTTTCTTTCTTTCTTTCTTTCTTTCTTTCTTTCTTTCTTTCTTTCTTTCTTTCTTTCTGTCCTTTCCTTTCTCTCCTTTCCTTTCTTTCCTCTCTCCATGTAATTCTTTTTCCTTCCTTCCTCCTTTCCCTTCCTTTCCTTTCCTTTCCTTTCCTTTCCTTTCCTTTCCTTTCCTTTCCTTTCCTTTCCTTTCCTTTCCTTTCTTTCTCAGTGGTGGGAGGGTAGGTAACCTATCTTTGTTTATACACAAAAACAAATTCACTTTTCTGGTGGGGAACTCAGTAACTCTCTTTGTTTTCACATGAAAGCTAAGTTGTAATGGTTTTTAAAATCAGTAAAGTGAGCATTTTAGAAAAGAAGATTAAAAACAGAATGTTTTGATACTGAGCATATTAAACATACCTAAGAAGATTTTGGCCTTGAACTGTGGTAGAGCCTGGCATGGGACTGAATCATTCAAAGATATTTCATAAGGATTCTTTTCTAAAATTCACTTGCCTCTCATTGCATTTTGTTTATTTACTCTGGGGAAGAGCTTGTCACCTCTAAGGAAAGCTTACTCACCTGTGAACCATATTGCTGGCTTTTTTCAATATGCGACTTTAAACAGCCCAGACTAACAGAACAAAGAGGACCTCAGGAGTCTGTTACTTCTGACAAGTGTGTCTACAGCAAACCAGATGGCATTGTCCCATGGAGGAGCCAGCATTCATGCTTGTGACATGCCTGGTCTCTTGGTCTCTTAGCTTCCAAGCCCAGGGCAGATGGTTTTTCCTCATTTCAATCAGGACATTTGCCTTCCAGTTACCAGTCTCCCCTAAAACCCACCAAAGAAGGCCTGATATTCTGCCCCCGGAAACACTTCATTAAAATTTAGAGAATATTAAAGGCACCACCCATAGACTAAGCTACCTGGATTATAATACTGGTTTACATTGGAAATGCTCTAATATAGTTGGAGAGATAATGGAAGTAATTTGACAACTTTTAGGCTTTTGAAATAATTGATCAAAGTGAAAGCTGTTTCTACTTTCATCCTTTATTTCTCTGAGTTTATCTTTCAATCTGTCCCACAGTGACTTTCAAAGGAATTGCTTGAACTTGTCTAAATTCAGTGTGCTAAGAAGGATATCAAAACTCATCTTAATTTCTGAAGACAAAATAGCATCCAGTTTCTATTTTTCAGTAGTCCATGGAAAAGTTGGGTTTACTTAAAATAGAACCAGTGTATGAAAATCTGTATTGAAATAAAAAGATCAATGACAGTCATTACTTACTATTAGAAAAAGTCAAATAGCAAATGGACCTGCAATTTACTTTGATTTGCTAAAGTTCCATTTATGCCTGACACTTGAGGAGAATGACTTTTGTGTTAAACAAGATAGAGGTGGCATTACGTTTATTGCTGGATTGTGGTATTTGATTATTTCACTCTGAAATCACACAACTCTGAGTAAAACTCTGATTCCCAAGATAATTAGGTGTGTAAACTTGAGCAGGTAAACTACTTGTTCTCTAGTTTGTTCATCTATAAATGGAGACAGTAAGAACAGCGATCTCATAGAATGGTAGAGGAACAGCGCTTGAAGGACTGCCTCACATAGAGTAAGGTTATCACCAATGTAGTTAATGAAATAGTAGAGTATGGATTTATTTGGCACTCCTAAGGTTCTGGGCAGGTTATTTGGCTTGAGGCAAAGAAAGACGACTTCCATACTACAGCAAAGGATACTACTATTTAATTAGCACCAATTATATGTATCTATTACTACCAATTTATGTAGTAATAGATCTATATTTACATAAGTAATATGTTGTAATTCATTTTTAGATAACTGACTTAAACTTTCCTGTGCACTAAGTAATTAGTAAAACCCCCCAAAATTAACCACATATAATCAATGAGTTTAAAAAATGCTTTTCAATTTCCCATTACACCACATAGGTCCACTAAATTTTGAAAATAAAAATCACATATCTGTGTCAATTACATAATTTCATATTTTGAATTATAATACAGTAGTATCACTCCAATAGATCAGGGGTTTTTTTCCACATTTTGGGAATGTACATTGCCTAAAGGTGCAAATTCTTTGACATAAGAAATCAGTTGTATAGCTTTATATATATTATAATTGTAACTTTGTTAAATCTTTTTTTTTTTACTCTTGATTTTATATCTTCTCTGCGATGAAAGATACATTCTTAGTCAGGTAGGCCATTACCATTCATGCTCTCAAGACTTAGTATTATTATTTCTTGAATTATTATTGAGTAATTGACATGTAATGATATACAATGTTGACATTATATGTTGACATACAAAATTGTACAATGTTATATTAGTTTCAATCATCCAGCATATCAATCCAACATCCTATACATTACTTATAATTGATTCTTATTCTTCCCCATTCATTCTAAACCTGTCATTTTAGAAAAGTATGTACATCTGTAAAACAACAAGATGAGTATCTATAGCTACAACTTATTGTAGACTCAGCAGTAACTGATCAAATATAATGATACATAATTTCTTTAGATGGTTGTACTTAAGGATTATCCGTGTTTTAATACCTGTGTACCTTTTATATACACAGAAAGTAAAGGAGCCTGGGTGACTCAGTCACTTAAACATCTGACTTCAGCTCAGGTCATGATTTCATGGTCTGTGAGTTCAAGCCACTTGTCCGGCTCTGTGCTGATAGCTCAGAGCCTGAAGCCTGCTTCAGACTCTGTGTCTCCCTCTCTCTTTGCCTCTCCCCCACTCATGCTTTCTCTCCCTCTGTCTCTCAAAAAATGAATAAATGTTAAAGAGAAATAAATACACTAACACATATATACAGAGAGAGGCTTTAAGTTCAGCTTACTTATTAGTTTTAGGGCTATAACACTCTGACCATAACAGTTGTGACTCTGTCTTATCTGCACTCTGGTATAAATAAATGACAGCAAATTTATTGTGCCATGGAGGATACTAAATTGAATAATTCCCTATTCCAGGGAGTCCTAGTTGGGGTGAATGGCATGCAAAGAAATTTGAAACATTTGGATGGTGTAATAGAGGCATTGGGCCTTACATATCAGAGCCAAAACTGCACATGATCCACTTAATTTGGGGCAAAGAGTAGACTTCATGCATAAGAGCTGTTTGAACAAAGGGTTGAAGTGTAGTCAAGAACTGAGCAAGTGGTCAGTGACCAGATTGGAGACCCATACTTCAAGCAGAAGGAATAACCTGTACAAAGGCATTGACATTCAACAAAGGGTTTTTGAGCCAGTGTTTTGAACCTTGGTAAGCTTATGATTGAGTAGGGGAAGGGCATAAATATATTAGGAAACTAATTAATTGGGGTGATTTTGCATATTAAAAAACACTGTAAAGAAAAAAAAAGGGTAATGTAATGCAGAGTTACTGGGCTGTGGGTGGGGGGCGGCTGGCATTTGCTGGTGTGGTCAGGTCAGGGAGCACTTTTCTGATGTGTTAGCAATTGAGACCTGAATGAGTAGAAACCAGACATGTCGGGGTGCCTGGGTGGCTTAGTCGGTTAAGCGTCCGACTTTCGCTTAGGTCATGATCTCGCGGTTCGTGGGTTCGAGCCCCGCGTCGGGCTCTGTGCTGACTGCCGGCTCAGAGCCTGGAGCCTGTTTCAGTCTGTGACTCCCTCTCTCTCTGACCCTCCCCTGCTCACGCTGTCTCTCTCTGTCTCCTAGAAATAAATAAAAACATTTAAAAAAAAAAAAAGAAACCAGACATGTCTATTCGTGGGGGAACAGCTACAGGAGGGTTCCAAGTATAGTGTTCCTGGAGAAGAAATTAGCTTGGCTCATTTTATGATCAGAAAGGAAGCCAGTTTGGTTGTAGGGATTTGAATGAGCGGAAGAATGGAAAGAAGAGAGACGAGAATAGGTAGAAACCAGACTGTATAGGGCCTATAGACAAAGGGATGGACATGACTGTTTTCCTAGTACTTAGTCAAGCATCTAGGCAAAGCTAGAAAACAAGATGAACCTTAAAATTCGGTATTTCAGAAATTTTGGGCAGCATCACTCAAAACTTAGATTGTGCTGGATCAAAGATCTAGGTACAAAACACAAACAGTTGTCATAAGTTGATATTGAGTCAACCCTTTGGCTCAGCATGCAAGTTTTATATTGTTTCTCTGCTTTAGAGAGAAAGCAATACCTCTGTGTCATCAAGGCCAGGCACCTCCTAGGAGACCGAATGGGAGGACCTGGTTAGCAGGGAGAAAAACAGGCCTGAGAGACAGGCAGCTTCAGACAGTTCTATTTAGATCCATATATATATATATATTTTTTTTTAATTTATTTCAAGGAGAGAGAGAGAGAGACAGTGTGAGCAGGGGAGGGCCAGAGAGAGAGGGAGTCACAGACTGAAACAGGCTCCAGGCTCTGAGCTGGCAGTCAGCACAGAGCCCGACGCGGGGCCCGAACCCACGAACCGCAAGATCATGACCCAAGCGAAAGTCAGACGCTTAACTGACTAAGCCACCCAGGCGCCCCTATATATATATATTTTTTAATGTGATCTTAGGACCACCTAAAACCAAATCACTAGGTATTTCCATTAAAAAAAGAAAAAAATGCAATCCTTAATACTACTGAGATCTACTTAATCAACATCTCTGGAAAGGAGCATACAGCTTCCTTGTAATCAACTCAAATGTTTAGTACTCCCTAGAACCTTCTCTGAGTCTGCCCTCCTTTTTATAGGTTAATTCAAAATCCCAGTCTCTCAAAGTCAAGTCCCCTAGCACCTGGAACAATTCACCTTTGGTAGGTAAACAAGTGAAGTTAATATGGCAGTCAGCTTGGTCCGAGCGAGTCTGCTCAAAATATTTAATGCATTCACACTTAAAAACTAGAGCTGCACTAGTAAAATATACACACTAGGTATCATTTTATGGAAGGGGCAGGTGAGGACAAGAGTCAGAGCAGTTTGTCCATGTCTACTTACATATCTGTCATCTGAGCTTGTCAGTGTGATTGTCTATTGTTCCTAGGGTATACTCTGCCTTTGTTTGCATATAAAAAATCAATATATTTATGGAGCTAAGTATAGTCTGTGGCACCTACTAATACTTAATACATGGTAACTTCTATCATTTCTTCTTTCTTCTTTGAATTGTTTTCTCAGTGGAAGTTGTGAACTTGGAAAGCAGTTTAAGAAATTTCTGGAAGTAAAGTGCTATACAAATAACAAATCATAATTATCATAGAAACTACATAAAAGCCCCTCTTGATTAATTTTTCCCTAACTAAGAAAATATAGATGAATAAAAGATCATAAAGAACTGAAACATAATTTTCAAAGATGTGTAGTAATTTCAAAATATGTTATTTGTTCTAACATGTGCATAGGGGATGGGATGAGTACTCAAAGCAGGATATGGGAGGTACCAGAACATTTTCTAAAGGATCCCTATCCCCACATAGGAGCTGAGTAAAAAGAGGGGCAAATATATTATAGGGATGCTGAAATCATGATTTGAAGAGTATTGGCAGTGAAATGATAATCCAGGCAGAGGGCCACAGGGATGATGCAGTTAATCAAACGTATCAACTTTATAAACTCTGATGCATTCTGAGACCGCTGTCCCCTGAAGTGAAGTCTAATAAACCAACCTAATACGCCTTCCAGGAGCCATAATGTAGTTCTGTTTAATAGAAAATCAGCTTGGAGGATGTTTGCACTTGGATTCAGAAACTGTGAGAAGAAACGGAGACAGACTGAAAATCCATAAATTGGTTGAGTTATGAAGTCTCATGGGTGCGTGAATGAGAAAGAAGCAGGATGCAGACAGGAAGATTTGCAAATACTTCATTTGCTCAGTTAAACCTCTTCAATGAAAAAACTCTCGGATCTGTCCGTTTGATGGGGAGGTATTATCTAAACAAAAGAGACAAAAGAAAACCAAGGACTTCAGAATTAGAGGTCCCGCGATGAGGTGAGAGAAATTATCACTATATGCTCCATCATCTCATATAGATCATGTTTGGTCTGCTGCCTGCTTTTGTAAGTAAAGTTTTATTGGCACACCACAATAACTCTCATTCTCTTACACATTGCTTGTGGCTGCTTTCACACTACAAGTGCAAAGTTGAGTAGTTACCACAGGGAGATATGACCTGCAAAGCTTCAAATACCATCAGGCACTTTACAGTGAAAGTGCTAAGAGCATGATTTTATATCCAGTCTGACATAGAGTTAAGAGTTCAAAAACTCTTTTGCTTTTTAGTTTATTTACCTGCTTTAAGAGAGAGTATGTGATTGGGGGAGGGAGCAGAGAAAGAGAGATAGAGAAGGAATCCCAAGCAGACTCCACACTGTCAGTGAGTGGAGCCTGATGCAGGGCTCAAACTCACGAACTGTGAGCTCGTGACCTGGGCTGAAATCAAGAGTTGGACGCTCAACTGATTGTTCCACCCAGGTGCCCCAGGAGTTCAAAAACTCTTCAATGGACTTGAAATGTATACCAGGTATATACTTTGGGAGATTATATATGATCTCCCCTGAGATTCAGCGTTTCTCAACATTAAAAAGGATATAATGATGCTAATCTTACATGATCTTTGCATATTCTAACCTGGTGCTTGGAATATGGCTTGTGGATAAAACATAATCTGTCATTCTTCTGCCTCTTCTCCCTTCACTTAATGGGGGCGGGTGCTGCTTTTATCCAGAATAGTCAGCAACATGCTCACTGGTGATTTTACAGCTTTCTCAGTTTTCAGACATAACAGAAATAATTCACTCTCCTCACTGGATTGGTAGTTTATAATTATTTATGACTGTCCTGATTCAAGATACATTTTTTTTCTTTTCTCTTTGCTTGTCTTCTTTTTCTTTTTCAGCAAAATGTTTGCTTCTCTCTAAATCAAATAAACCCTCTAGTTTTTATATTTACCACAGAGAATCTAAATCGTTTCTCCTGAAAGACAGCATCACGAAAGCCTGCGATGTCTGGGCGCTTTGCTGTTGAAGCAGTATGGGGAGCATAAGAGTTTGGCTTGTTTGCTTGTTTCTTCCTTAGAAAACTCCCTCGGCCTTGTTTTTGGTCACCCCCATATGCCAGGGGAAGGAAACTCTAAGTGGATGCATACAGGAGATGGGGACAGAGTCCCCAGTGAGCTGTGGATAATGAAGGGACCACTCATAAGAAAAGTCTTTATACTCTAATAAAGTCTGTGGACTGAAGGGCAGTGCCCTTCAATGGCGGGCTCTGTGGCCTTCCCTCTCAGCTTTTGGAGGGAAGCCTGACTTTCATCCTGTGCCAATCTTAAAGCCGTCCCTCTTCCTAGAAAGTTGTACTGACATATTTAAGAGCAGCATTGTATCAGAGATACTGTAGATAGGATGGTTTTACATTCCCCACCGGCCACCCACCCCCATGATGCATTGCTTGATGAAATCACATTAGACACTTCTTTTCCTTTCAGAACCCCCCAAGGGCCCCCCCCCCCCCCACTCCATCCCTGCATCCCCCTCAGCCTCAGGTTCCCTGCTCCCAAATCTGCCTGGAACTGGCTCTTCATTTCTTCACAGTAACTTGATTGTTTCTCATCTTTGAGCTCCATACCTGGCACTTCCTGTCCCTCTATAGCATTATTTTAGGTAAGGCTTTTATTGATGGGAAAGGTGTGGTTTGTGCTAAGCCAACAGAAGGCCATCCCTGATGAGGCCCCATCTTTCTAACAGAGTAATTCAAGGATAGAAATAGCAGCAATAACAAAAGCTTTGTTCTTCCCGGGCTCAAAGCCAGGTAAAGGCAGCCTTGTTTTTTCCTTCTTTTCTTTTTTTAAATTTGAAAAAAAAATTTCTTCCCAGAAGAGTAGATGGGGCCAAGAGGCTATCAGAACATTGAGCCCATAATGTGATACGGCAATGACTTTAGCAACATTTTGAGTTAAGTGGGGGCATCGTTATCCCAAGGAGGCAGGGCAAGTCCCAAAAGCAACAGTAGGGAAAAAAATGCAATTTTAACAGTTGTCACCATTTATCGAGTCAGTAGACTTCTTGTGTTTATAAATGAAGCATGAATGATGTTGCTTTTGAAAGACAGTTATGGCTTATTTAAATATCTGCCCATTAGAATTAATCCAGTTGAAAAATTTTAGCATAAAATTGCAAAATGTAATTATGAATTGGATTAGTGTGATTATAGCGATTTACAGGATAGCCCAGCTATCTGTCTTCGGTCGAAACTCCATGAGGTGTAGACCATCATGTTACACAGGAGCTGAGAGTGAGTATTGGACAATTGGGAGAGCTGAGCCATGGAACGACATGTCCTTACTGGCAAAGGACAAATCAGCTATGTCCTAATAACAGTTTCATATTTGGGGATTTATTGAGCGAGCAGTCTGGGGTGAACTTCTTGGTGCCTTGGTGCCATGGGCTCGCAAGGGTTCTGTTTTGAAGCAGCACAGAGAGGATTGAGAGTCATCACTGAACACAGTGTCCAGCACACAGTAGGTTCTCAATAAATGTTCTTCAAGGGAATAGGTAACACAAATATTCCAATTGAAACCTCAAGACAGTCTGTTCCATTGTCCAATTGCATACTTTTTTTTTCTTATTGTATTGCTAAAATCATGAACCTTAGGGCCAGATAACTTAGGTTTAATTACTAGGTCTAACGTTTTAGTTAAATATTTGTGAGCAAATCGATTACCTGTGTGTGCCTCAGTTTATACATCTGTGAAATGAGGATAATAATAATAGTACCTATTTCACTGAGTTGTTGTAAGGATGAAATGGGATGATATGTGAATAGCTTAAAATAGTTCTGGGCCCATAGTAAATTCTTCATAAATGTTGTTATCATTTCTGGTGTTCTCTAACCCAAATTATGCATGTATTAGTCATGATAGAATAGGCCATTTTGTGCCCCCAAATTAAAGCTGAAGCTTCAGTTTGATAATGCACAGAGGTTCAAAGCACATTCAGCACCCATCCAGCCCTGGCCATTGGAGGAGCTGTGTTCCACAAACTCTTCTGTCAACCCAGGCTGACCACTCCTTCCCCATTTTGAAACTGGGCAGTCTAGAACATGAGGCTTCTTCAGTTATCCAAACGAAAAAGAATTTGCTGAAAAGTCTTGCATCAACATTTAAAGACTTTGGCCTGTAAATGACAGATTTTACTTCCACTCACAGGGTAACAGCCAGAATTAGTTCAATGACCTCAACTAGCTGTAAAGGGTAATCTTAGTCATAATCATTTAGCAGGTTGGTTAATGTCATTGCTCCCGTAAGTACACTCTTATATGTTAATTGTGTTTGGCTATATTTCAGATCTCTTAAGAGCCATATCTTATCTTTGTATCTCCCACAAGGCCTAAATACTGCCATAATAATTGCTCAATAAATGCTTGTGGGAGAAAGGAGAATGGAAGAAAAGAAGGTGTGTTTTATCATAGAGAACTCAGCCATTTGGAGTAGGGCATATGCAAGAGTCAGAAAATGGAAAAACAAACAAAACAAGAACAGCAACAAACTCTGAGTGTTAGAAAATAATTAACTGCTTTTGGGGCACCTGGGTGGTTCAGTCAGTTAAGCGTCTGGCTTTGGCTCAGGTCATGATCTCACAGTTCGTGGGTTCCAGCCCCGTGTCGGGCTATGTGCTGACAGCTCGCTCAGAGCCTGGAGGCTGTCTTCGGATTCTGTGTCCTCTCTCTCTGACCCTCCCCTGCTAATGCTGTCTCTCTCTCTCTCTCTCAAAAATAAATAAAAAATGTTAAAAAAAAAAAAGAAAATAATTAATTGCTTTTACAAAATGATTTCACTTTACCTACACAGAAAAATCTGAGACTGAATATTGTTGGCCAACTTGTGATATACTCGATGCAGGAATCAGTCTGTTGCATAAACCAGCATCCATGAACAGAAGACAGGAGCGGTGGGGATTTTGTCTGTACCTGAAGCTAAAGTTCTTTCCCATCACTTCCAGATTAATGTTAAGCGTTATTTTTTCTATCTGTTCTTGTTCCATTTCTCTTGACTCTTTTGTTCCATAAATGGATTTCCCTTCAACGATCAAAATTGTCTCATATCAAAAGCCTGCATTAGAAATTATTTTTACTCATCCCTACTTACTTCTGAAAGAAAAGATGGATAGAAAGGTGGCAATACGAAGAATTTTAGTAGGAATTGAAATACTGGCCCAGGATCAGATTTTAGATAAGCTATGCCAGCTGAGATATACATCTTTTTACTCAAAAAGCAAAATCTATTTGAAGTTAGCACCCAATAAAAACAAAGCCTTTAGGGACCTAGAATTCCTAACACTACCTTAGTTTGTCCCATTTAGTTACTTGTAAACTTGATAAACTATCACACTTACTGGAACACCTGTTACCCCAATGGAACAAATGGAAGGAGAAAAGGAAATTAGACGTTGTAAACTCTAATCCGTACGAACGTGGACGTAAAGACAGTGTAACATATTGGGAGAAACAAAGCTTCTAGATCTAGATTACAGCCTGCATGCTGATCAGCCATGTGCTCTTGTATAACTTGCTTCACCTCTTTCTGCCTTACTTTATTTCTCTCTGAGATAGGAGGAACCGTAGTACCTACTGTACTGGGTTCGGTGACTGGTAAATGAGTTCTTATAAATAAAGTGCTTATTTCAGTTTCTGGCTCATAAAGTTCGGTAAGTGTTTGTTATGATTCCTGGATGCTTAACTATGCAGCCTACACAGGTTTATCTCATTTTATCTCAGATTTTGAAGATTAGGCATTTTACTCAAGCCTATACTACTAAGAAAATGTGGCTGGGAAAATTAAAACCTAACATTAATTCCAGAGCCTTGGCTTTTTATGGTTTATCAGGGGCCTTAGTCCCAATGAGAAGGGAAGAAGGAAGTCAAGAGTATCGGCTTCTGAGACCTTTATTATTTACTTATCATTTTTTAAATCAGTTTTAATTTTTAGAGCAACTTGAGGTTCATGGCAAAATTGAGAGTGGCTACAGAGGCTCCCATACATCCTCTACGCAGACACATGGACAAACTCCCCTACTGTCAACATCACACCACAGGGGCACATTTGTTACAATTGATGTACCTACACTGACACATCGTAATGATTATGATATATATCATATACTTTACACAATGGGTCATCCTTGGCGTTGTACACTCTATGGATTTGGACAAAAGTATAATGCAGTGTATCTGTCATTATAGTATCATGCAGAGTATTTTCACTGCCTTAAAAACCTCTGTGCTGCACACATTCATACCTTTCCCCCCACCCCAAACTCCCTGAAACCGATTTTACCATCTCCATAATTTTACCTTTTCCAAAATGTCATATAGGTTGAAATCATGCAAATAGGAGCCTTTTCAAATTGGCTTCTTTTCACTTAGTAATATACATTTAAGATTCCTTCATGTCTGTTCATGGCACAGCTCCTTTCTTCAGCACTTCATATTCCATTCTCTGGATGGACCACACTTTCCTCAACCATTCACCTACTCAAGGACATTTTGGTGGCTTCCAGATTTGGGCAACTGTGAATAAAGCTGCTATAAATGTCCACCTGCAGACTGAAGTCTTCATTTCACTGGATTATATGGTTAAGAGGCTGACTAGTTTTGGAGGAAACTGCCAAACTCTCTTCTAAAGTGTTTGCGCCACTTTGCATTCGTGTTAGCAATAAGCATGAGTTCCTGTTACTCCACTTTCTTGCTAGTATCTGGTGTTGTCAGTGTTTTGGATTTTGGCCACTCTAATTGGTGTTTGGTGGTATCACACTTTTGTTTTTATTAGTAATTCCAGAATGACATATGATGATAGCAAGCATCTGTCAGCGTGCCCATTTGGCTTTCATTATTTATGTATTATACTCCCAAACCTTTGTGGGACAGTGCACATGTGTTTTTTGTCTTCCTTGCATTTCTTTTATGACAGTACTGTGGACACTCCCTTGAGGAGCCATCTCTTCTCAACACTTAGACTCTAAGTTTCTAATTGAGTTGATTATGTTTCTTCCCCTATTCCAGGAGTGAGTAAAGAAGTGAGGCTTGGCCAATCAGAGAATTGAGTTCTCTGGTCAGTGTGATTGCTTCAGAGGTAGGCACTTGATGCTTGCAGCTGATGACACAGGATGGAATTTACACTAATGTTGTCAGGAAAGTATTAGGTTCTCTTTCTTGTTGAACTTCAATGTATATAAATTTAGAGCTCATTTTGGTGTCCCGAGACTCAGTTTCCAGTGTGTGGAGGGGGACTTTCCCCCACTCAACCAAGCAATTCTTCGGACACCAAACGGGTGTCCTACAATTCAACTCCATTCTGACACTCTCTACCTGGAGATAACATCAGATCCCATAGGCTTGGAGTTCAGTCCTGCAAGGCTCCTTCTCCCTCCCTCTTCAGATGTCAGCCTCAAGCCCAGGCTGTTACCTGTGCTTCTGAACAGCTGGCCACAGATTAGATGTTCCCATTACCTCCTCCTTAGGCTTCAGATGCGGATCACAAGTTCAGGTTCTCACCTGTACTTCTCCCTTCCAGCTATAAATCAGAAATTCCAACAACCCCTTCCTCAGGTTCGATTAACTTGCTGAAGTGACTCACTGAACTCAGAGAAACATTGTATTTACTAGTTCACCAGTTTTATTATCAAATGATATAACTCAGGAACAGCCAGATGCAAGAGGTGTACAAGGCAAGGAATGGGGAAGGGGTGTGGAGCTTCCTTGCCCTTTCCATAAACACTTCGCCACCCCAGATCATGTGTTTATCATCTAGAACCCCTCCTAACCCTGTCCTTGGGTTTTTCTGGAGGCTTCATTATATAGGCATAACAGATTGAATCTTTGGCCACTGGTGATTGATTTAGCCTCTAGCCCCTCTACTCTCCCTGGAGGAGGGGGTGGTGACTGAAAATCCTGACCCTCTAAGCACGCAGTTGGTTCTCCTGCCGATAAGCCCCCAAACTTAGGTTCCCTGAGAACTTTTCAAAAATCACTTTACTAGTGTAACAAAAGAACTTTTTATTGCTCGTATCATAGGAAATTGCAAGTTTTTTAGGAGCTGTGTGCCTGGAAGAAGTGTGAGACCAAATATGTATATTTATTAAAAATCACAGTGTCACAGAGCAGCCTCAGTCCACTTGCCACAAAGAAGTGAAGGAGAAAATATCTGGAGCTCATTTATTCCAGCTGTGGCATTCTGACAAGTTCAGTAAATGGTTTATGATACTTGGACTTTCATCATTGGCTCAATTCTTTTTCTTTAAATGTTTATATATTTTTGAGAGAGACAGAGATAGAGCACGAGAAGGGGAAGGGCAGAGAGAGAGGGAAACACATAATCTGAAACAGTTCCAGGCCCTGAGCAGTCGGCACAGAGCCAGACATAGGACTCGGACTCACGAACAGTGAGACCATGACCTGAGCTGAAGTCAGATACTCAACCCACTGAGCTACCCAGGCACCCTCATTATTGCCTTGATTCTTACCTTTTGTTTAGAGGTCGGTGTTCCCATCAAACTAGTCTCTACCACAAAAATGCAATCAATTTCTTTTCTATTATTTTATTTAAAAATTTTTTTAGTTTATTTTTTGAGTGAGAGAGAGTGAGAGAGAGAGAGCAAGGGAGGGGCAGAGACAGAGGGAGAGTGAGAATCTTAAGCAGGCTCTGCCCTGTCAGTGCAGAACCTGATATGAGGCTTGAAATCATGAACCATGAGATCATGACTTGAGCCAAAATCAAGAGTAGGAGGCTTAATGGACTGAGCCACCCAGGCATCCCCATAATTTATTTTCTATTTAAGGGAGCCAGCCTCTTTCTATGGTGTGCAACTAAAGCCATCTGATAAAGCACATGTGAAATATCACATTTCAACTTTCCTCTATTTTAGAGGAGAATTACGGCCTTGGAAGAAATCTGACAGTTGCCACACTGAATAGAAAAAGGACTGTATGTGGGGCTCTTGACCAGACAATTTTCAGAGTCAAGTGGACTTGAATTCCTGCTTTATTATAGAGATACTTTTCTGCATTTAGACTTTGATTTTATTCTAGTTGCCCTGTTGGTGAGATGGTCTTAAAGTGATAAGCCCTGAAGGACATAACTAATGAGTGTTTCATTAGTAGAATTCTAGACAAAAGCAAGCACCCTCCCTAATGCTATAGTTCCTGAGACTGAAAAAGTGTCCTTAGTTTAAAATGTTATTAACATGAACTATTGAAGAAGACACTCCGTCTAGGCAGCTGCCTTCAGGATATTCTCTTGGCTAGGAGGCAGCGAGCCTGGCTGAGGATGGAGGAGACAGACAGTTCTCATTTCATCAGGTATTTATGCAGTGTTTATCATGGTAGCGGCCAACTCATTACAGAACAGGGCATATCAAATTATTCTGAATCAGTGAGGTTCCAGTGATGAGATACTCCATGGAGAAACTGGGAGTAGGGAACGAACTTTCAGATGAGGGCATGTGTTGTTACTCTGAGGGAGGAGGATGTCAGGAAGCACATTTTTATTTTCCTTAAAGCTCAACCTGTGCCACATCTGTGTTCCCCCAAAGATTCCGTATTCCATTGGCCAGGTGAGTTGATGGAAGAGGGAACCTCTTTCTTGGTAGTAAACTGTGCCTAGTGTATGGGAACCTCAATCAGGAATGAAGTGTGGACACAGTGATGGTGATATTGTGCAAAATGATTTTGCCGATGTGCCCGTCAGGACCCAGAATTCCACAATTCACAAGGAGGTGAATTCACAGTTCCTTTTACAACTTCTTTGCAGTTAGAGAATCTCCTGGCTTTTGCCGTATAAATCGTGCTAAAGCCATTCATGGGTGGTGATTAAGTCAGAGTGTTAAGGATGGGGTGCATTTACCTCCTCAGATTGGCTCTTCTCTCATGTATCAGGTTAGTGATCCTCAGCATTAGAAATGGTGTGTGGCCAGGACATTGGTATTGTTCTCAAAGTCCCCCCAGGGAGGGTAGTAGCATCCAGCATTGAGCGCCACCAGTCTCTAGGCACTCTGTCTATAGCACTAGTCCACATTTTTAAACATTTACTGTTGGTTTTACCAAAAGATTTCCAGGGTTATCAGTGTAATCATTTTTTTATGGGCAACTTTGAGTATCACCACTCACCAACTGACAGAACAAATCAGCCACGTGGCAGGTTCATGAGCATGTGTATCCTTACCCTGAAAATGTACTTGGAGTACATACTAAAAGGGATACTGACATGGAAAGTTTATATCTCACAGGCTGCAGAGTGTTTAAATATGAATGTTATCAGTAACAAAATTCTCTTAATTAAACTGAGGCTTCGAGCAGTACACACATATATTTAGAATAGTAAACCTGTCCAGACATGAGAGCTTGCTTCATAAGTCAGAACTGGGGAGCAAAACCCAATTTGGGATGGGAAAGTAATGAAGGTCTAAATATGAATGTAATTCCAGCAAGGAACCAGAAGACTATAATTTGTTTACCATGTATAAGGGACTGTCAGAGAGATCAGACTCTAAATTAATTTAGAGACATAATTTAAAAAGCACAAAATGTATGTAGGCAAAAAGTGTCGAAGAAGTTTTAAAATGTATCATGAAAACAATCCCCTTGTCCTAAGTATTGTCTTACCCCAGAGACAGCCTCTCTGGGAGATAAAAAGACCAGGTGTAGTTGTAGTCCTGTAACCTTATTTGTTTTTAAGCCCAAATTCTCATACAATGTAGGGATATCTTTCATAATATTTAGAAAGTGGCCAGCCAACCTCTGGATAGAAGAGAAGGAGAAGAACTCCAAATGTGAGCCTTACTGTAACCTCATAAAGCCCAGTCAGGTAGGACAAACAGGAATTGTGTGCGGTACACATGGGTCAGGTCACTTTGGCTGCCATATGTGATGCACTCGACTCCCGGAAGCCACCTCGCCTTGGTCCCATCTGGTGGTTTGTCTCTTTACCGATATTCAGTGAGACTTATGTACATAGTTAATTCCTTCTAATATTTGCATATTTCTGATATTCTATAATTATAAACTATCTTATGTTAATGTGGTCCGAATTTCCAATTAAACGCTAAGCATCATGGGAGGAATAATGGTACACTCACATGTTACGATTACTCTTTCCTCTTCTCCAAATAATTGGTACCGATAATTGTAATTGACTTGCCTTTTAATTCTGTTAATGGTTAATTCTTAGGTGCAGAAATTTTAAATTTTTATGTGGACACTTTCATTGATTTTTTTAAATCTCTTGTGATTTCTTCCATTAATTTTCAGCTTAGGCAGCATTTTTCCTTCCTGAGATCAAATTAAATATTCACCCATATTTTGTTCTGTTCTGATTGACTGACTGATTGCATTTTACTGTCTCCCTTTTTCCTCTTGCATTCTCCTATCCTCACTATTACAGCTTCTAATGCTGGCTTCCATTTACTACAGACTTAACTCTATGCCAAATATTCCCCTAAGCATTTTGCATCTTAAACAGTCTCCCCATCAATCTTGCAGGTTGATACTATTGTTGTTTACATAAAGGTTACATATCACTCAAGGTCATGAAGTAATTAATCATATATTTTCCAACCCGAAGCCTTTGCTCATAACTATGATGCTATCCTTTCTTGTTATTTGTTGTTTTTATTGTTGGTCATTGAATTCTCTTGCAATCTTGATTGACTGCTCATTAAAAACTTGGCATTGTTTATTTTCACATCTCCAGAATAGTATGGTCACCTCCTGATGAGGTGTAGCACAGAATTCCATGATGCAGTGCACCTAAAGCACAGAATACAGCTTCTTTCACTGAACAAGCACAGCTCCCTTTCTTTTTTCACATTGTTCCTGTTGAGTTACTTTCAATCACAAGAAACTTGGTATCATCTTTCTAGTCACTTGAGCTGTCTCCCTCCAGCGGCTCATTTTCCATCCTCAAGTAGGAGCACACACATCTAGGCCCCCCGAGATCCTACTAAATAAGCATATTGTTCAGTGCTAGATTTCTACAAGTTATTTTGAGCACAAATGCTTCCTATTTTACTTTGAAACCACTAGAAATGGATTCTTCAGCTCAGAAGTACTGCCTTAGCAATGACACACTCTGTGACAATTCCTTGCTTTATTTCTTTTTTTGTGGTTGTAGTATTAATTCCACTCTGGAAGAAGAGTTTTCAAAATCTCCATGGCTGGGAGAATTGCACAGAATGCCCTGTTTCAGGTCTTGGCATAGCTCTGCTTCAGGGCCTGTATGTGTCCAGAAAATGCCCTCTGAAGCAAGGTTTGGAAACTCACACCAGCTGGTTCGAGTGGGCTGTGGGACACTGGGGACAGGAGAATATGACCCGGCCCGGAGATGGCTGGAAAAGCTGCAGGGCTACTAGGTGACAGCAGGGGACACAGTGAGTCATTCCAGGGCAAGGGGTTGGCAATGTTTGTCCCAGTTCTGGAGACCTTAGTTGTTCAGGCAGCAAGCTCTGAATTGAGAATCCTAATTAAGGTCGAGAAAGACAGAGGCCACTGACACACAAGCCGAGTGCCCAGACCACAAAACCGCTGGTGCTCCCACTCTGTCTTTGTCTTTTGATAGATAATAAGTGCATCACATATTTAATTCCTGCAGTTTTCGGGTAAAGATAACCAGCATGGGCATTTAGCCCAGTAGTGGCCACGTAAGTTAGAGATTCCATTCTTGATTTTACAGTTTCGATGTGTTTACACACTTACTCTGTTCCTTGCCCCATAACCTATGGAGTAGCAGTGTCTTTTCTTGCTGTTTGTTTTTCACTTTCTAAAAAAAGCAAGCATAACTTAAATTGCAAGATGAATATATGCAGTGCAGCATTTTAGAGGAGATAAAGATTTGAAGAGTGATTGGATATTACTGCTCAGAAGCCTTGTATAATATGATATCAGTAAACTCATGTGTTTTTCCTTCCCGATATTCTAATTTCAGTTGCTCATGTAATCATGAGATTGTGTCTTGGAGGAGAAACTAAATGGCTTCTTAACTATGGCTTGTGGTTTCTTCTCTGCCCATTCGAAACACAAAACAAAAAATTACTCTTAAATTTCCTCTTAGGCGTTTGCCATCTCTTTCATTAATTTCTTTCTTGCTGAATCCCTACACAGGAATGAAAATTATTAGTTTGGCCTGCATGTTTGCTTTGTTAAAGAATCAGCATCATGCTTTTTCAGTGAGATAGAAGAGTGAAGGTGCAGCTTTGTTTTATAAGTATGTACCTTATAAAGAGGATGAATTCAGGCATGAGGTTGGATTCAAGAATTCCTAGAATACAGATAACCTTGAATAGAATTTTTGAGAGCTCCATTTAAAAGAGTCAAAATACTAAAGTTCTTCTTTTTACCTAAGAGTGACTATCGACCCTAAGTAAGCTATGTGGACCTTTTAAAACTCTAGTGAATCTAGGGTGCGTGGGTGGCTCAGGCGGTTAAGTGTCTGACTTCAGCTCAGGTCATGATCTCACAGTTTGTGGGTTCGAGCCTCACATCAGGATCTGTGCTAACAGCCAGCTCAGAGCCTGGAGCCTGCTTCAGATTCTGTATCTCCCTCTCTCTCTAACCCTCCCCTGCTCATTCTCTCTCTCTCTCTCTCAGAAATAAAAAAAACATGGGGCGCCTGGGTGGCTCAGTTGGTTAAGCATTTGACTTTGGCTCAGGTCATGATCTCAAGATTCGTGGGTTCAAGCCCCACATTGGGCTCTGTGCTGACAGCCAGCTCAGAGCTTGGAGCCTGTTTCAGATTCTATGTCTCCCTTTCTCTCTGACCCTCCCCTGTTCACACTGTCTCTATCTCTCTCTCAAAAATAAATAAAACATTAAGAAAAGAAATAATTAAAATGTTAAAAAATTTACAAAAACTCTAGTCAATCAATCCAGCAATCATTCTCTCATGTCTAAGGAAAACTATTGAGAATAAAATGAGAAATTAAAGGACAAGTCGATGTGTTTTATAGTAGAATACTTATAATAAGCACATCGCCACAGTAGTTCTGAGATGGGCTCTATTCAGTGGGAGAGTGAGAAACTTATTGGATACTGTTGGTATTTATGTAGCTTAAAATAATACCACCTGATTTTGAGGTGAGGATGGGGACCGAAGGGTAGCCTTACTGATACAATAGTCCAAACATCTAGTTCTCTTCTCTATAAAACAAGAAACTAATAACATCTCGTGTGCATCAAATACAGCAGCAACCAATTTGAATTACCTATCCGTGAAACTTGAAAATTATGACAGACCACATGATTTCAGGTTATTTTAATATTAAGTGTATCCGTGTCATACATTTTGAGTTTATGGTCAAATAAAATCCCTAATTTTTTTCTCTTGGCTTCTCCATTCCCTTCATTCTTTCTTTTCTTTCTTAAGATGGAACACTTTCTAACAGGACCAAGTTGATGGGTGTGCAACTTGTGCTCAGGATTAGAAGGGCTCGTGCTTAATTTAATGCTCCATTGTCACTGTCTTGAAATTATGAATAATTTTAAACAAGGTACTTTGAGATTTATTTTTGATATGGGCTGAGCAAATTATGTAGCTATTCCTGTTTACCAAATCAAGCATAAGCTATCCTACTCACAAACAGTTGTTTTCTTGGTAGCCATTGCTTTGCTCTGTCCTGACCTCTCAGTGAAAACACTTTGGAATAGGGTTTCATTCCTTTCCAACTAGATTGAATGAGACAACAGCTGGCTAGCTCTTCACTGGACTCTAGAGATTCCCTCTTTAATTCACTTGGCATACAGGACCCGATGAAACTCATAATTTACCTTTTTCATCACGTCACATGTACACTAAAAAATCTCCACGATGTCAGGTCTAAATTCTGCCTGATCTACAAACAGTAATCTCCCATCTTCAGATTAATCGTTTCTTAATTCCTGCTGTTTCCCCAAGTTTTATTTTTAATATGCATAGTATTATCAATTCACTAACACATGAATAGGTTATAAAATGTTTCACATTTTTTAACATCTTTAGCAAATTGGTTCATTAATTCAATCATTCAACTATTTAACAAAATTTACTAAACACACATTCCTTGACAAGTACTATGCTAATAATGACAGCAATGCAAAGGAGAACAAAACATATTTGGCTTTTACCCTCATGTAATTTACAGCTTAGAAGGGGATAGAGATATTTAATAAGTAATTACCTACTTGTTAAGAATCTCATGAAAGGAAATAATTAGTAATTATGGGAGACAATTTAACAGAACATAATTTGCCTCTGTCCTCTGATTATTCAAACCTCATGCTTAGTTGAAAAACCAGGTAAATGGCTACCTTTTACATGTCACTTCTTGTTACTTCTCTCCCTTGCTTCCAGTATTTACAATCTGTTTATCCAACTCAACCCTTCTCATTAATATTTTATTTGTTGTTTCCTCAATTAGACTGTGGTCTAGACTATGCCTCATATGCTTTTTTTGTCCTTCAAGACTCAATCCAGCTATTACTTTCTTTGGAATCATTGCCTAACTGCCCTTTCCTCTCAACCATTATGCAGTATAATTATATGTATATGTATCTCCTTTGTGCCTTNTTAGCTCCAGGCTCATCAAAGGAGATTCTCAACAGTTTTTGAATGGATGAAAAAGTGATTAGTTCTACTAAGTCTGCCATGCATCTGAATTTAAATATTGGGGAATATTCTGAATTATAATTGCAGAATCCTGGTGAATAGGATATAATTGTAAATATTGTGATATACAAGCAAAAAATAAAAATATGCACATAAACAGATAAAAATATTCACATAAACAGAAAACCTCAATCCTGGCTATGTATCTGACAATATTCCTAAAAACAGGTATATTTCAATGACAACTATTGTATATTATGTTTTTATTATTTCTCTTATTATCAGCTAAATGTTTTACAGTACCTCTGTTAAGGTAGAGGGCCTCTTTGGTTGGGTTTAGGATCACAGCTCCCTGTAGGTAAAGATTTAGAAGACTGAAATATCCTGCATATGGTATTTGAAAGCTAGGTAATTCAGTGTCTGATATAAGACTTGGGATACTTTAGGATTCTAATCTTGGCCCATCTGAGATGGTGTTATATACCATGGAATATCAGAGAAAGAGGTAAAGCTTTAATGCCTAATCAACATCAGAATCTTTCCTCTTTCCTCTTTGGGTTGAGGGTGGCTTTGATGAGGGGAGAAGAACACATCAGGGACAAGTTATTGATAATAAATTGTGGGGTTTTTTTTAATGACTTTCCCTTACCATACCAGCCTATGATATAACAATTGCCTACCACCCATAGCATGGTAGATACATACGGTCAATAAATACAGGCAATTGAGAGTTCATTGTATAGAGAAGATTCTAGTTTTCCTTATTAAATAGGTGCTCATTAAATATTTTTATTTCATTGGCAGAGACTAGCAATTATCTACATAAAATTTATTTTACTTCTTTTTTTACATATGAAAAGAGAAATAATGTTGATAGTTATTTTGGTTGTTTTAGTGAGGAAAAGAACTAGGTAACAAATGGTGGATATTTTAAATATTTAAAGGCTAACACAGGGAATAGTCATTTGACGTGTACAATTGGATCTCAAAAGGTACAACCAAGACCAATAGATAGAAGCAACAGGAAGCTAGATTTCAAGAAAATATAAAAATGACATTTTGATAGTCAAACACCTAAGAAAAATTAAATGCAGCTGATCCACAAAGTCAGAAGTTCCCCCATATTTGGAGATGTTCAAATATTGGTTAGACAGACATTCAATTGAATTAGATGAAATATTGAAAACTGTCGGCTTTTGCTAGAATAAGTCAAATTCTTAATTTCTTCATCTTGGTTTATGCACTGGAGACTTTGGTACTTACCTCATTGCCGAGAAAATTAACAGACACTATGTGGGTGAATGCTTAGTACCGTGTCCAAAATGTGCATTATCTTTAATCAATGATATTATTATTCATAAATTAAAAAGCAGTTTTTCTTCTTCCCCAAGGGCCGGAGACCCGCCTTTTAGCTAAATGTTCCTTCTATCAATGTGTGTTCATTGGCAGTGATTTTATTTAATCCTCATCATGGTCCATTGAAGTTTTTCAAAGTGACATTCATTACCGGTATTTCTTTCTTATGTCTCTATTCCATTATCTCAAAGTTTTGCTTTCCTTTCAGTACCCTCATTTTATAAAAATAACAGTCAATAAATTAAGCTTCTTGGAAGTTCTTTTTACAATTTCTGGAATAATGGGCTTTATACACTAATACTTTTACTATATATTCAAGCACAGCTGTTTTTATGGCAAATGCTTCCTGTAATATATGTGAACTGATGAACTTTCAAACATATTTTCCATTTTTATTGACAGCCCCATAACATGCTGTTTAAAGAGCAAAGTAGAAGCTTCACATCTGCCCAATAGTTACCATTCTTGTGATACTGTGAAATAGATTGCAATCTCTTTCCTTTGTTTCCACTTCATTTCAGGTGTGCAAGTGGTAAGAGAAATATATCGTTGATAATAAACTTTTAAAAAGTTTCTTTGTAATGTTTATCCATTTTTGAGAGACAGAGAGAGACCGAAAGAGACAGAGCATGAGTGACGGAAGGGCACAGAGAGAAAGAGAGACACAGAATTGGAAGCCGGCTCCAGGCTCTGAGCTGTCAGCCCAGAGTCCGACATAGGGCTTGAACTCACAGACCTTGATATGTTGACCTGAGCCAAAGTTGGACATTAACTGACTGAGCTACCCAAGCACCCTGATAATTAATTTTTTAAACAAAAATTTGTTTTAGGAGTAATTGAAGTAAGTTAAGAAAGTTGTGATTATTCCATTTATTCAGTGAAGCCTGGTGGGTAGTATCTGGGGAGGTGAACCTTGAGTTCCTGGGTCAGGCCAGGTTCTACACTGGCCTGCATTTGGGACATGAGCATGTAGCATATACTTTCTGAACATTTTTCCTCATTTCTCATGGAAAACTGAGACAAGAATAGCATCTCCCTTGCAGCGTTGTCATGAGGAACATGCCTGTTAATACATGCAGAATTCTCAGCCAGTGCCTGGTACGTACTAAGAACTCAATGCATACTTGCTATTGCTATTAAATATTCCAGGAATATTCATGAAGCACTTACATTGGCCAAGTTCTGTGCTAAGTGTAAGGATTTACTATGTTAAGCTTTTGTTCAATGGCTATTTCTGCCCTTGAACCACTTGCCTTCTCCAGCTTGTTTGTTTTCTTCTTAAAAATGAAATAAAATGAAACTCAGTCATAGGAAATGGTCAGGCTTGCTTGAAGAAGGTAATAGATTCTGCCCTTCTATGAAAGTTCAAACACTTCAATTCATTCCTTTATCTTTCCTTCAAATTTCTATTTCTCTCTTATCACTAATAATCAGTCTTTTTCTATCTTCCTTCCTTCCTTCCTTCCTTCCTTCCTTCCTTCCTTCCTTCCTTCCTTCCTTCTTTTTCTCCTTTCTTCTGTCCTTGCTTCTATCCTTTCTTCCTTCCTCCCTTCCTTATTCTTTTTTGGTTTGTTTCTTCCTTCTATTCCAGCAGTGAAGTATAGTGGAAAGAAATCAAGCTTTGAAATTTTGGCAGACCTAGGATAGAATTTAGGATTTCCCCCTCCCTGGTTGTGTGATTTGGAGCAGGGCACAGTTTCCAGACTTGAGGCTTGCTCTGTCTCATTTGGAGAGAAGGCCTGATATTTGGTCATTTAAAGGATCAGTAATAATGGTAGATATTTAGGTCAGTACTTGGTATTTATTATTAATGCAGGCAATTTACAGTCTACATTATCCAATTGTCACTTAGTTATACTTTCTAGCCATTTTACTAAAATCTCTTAGTGTGTATATATTGATTTGGATTTTGAGTTTCTTGAAGGCAGATTCTGTTAAGGCATGCAAATCCTTGATGACTAGAATAATTTTGGGTAAATACATAGGGTAATTCTGGTTGGCATGGGGCATCCCTCTGTGAATTAAGCAAATTTTAAAACTTGATTACATGTTTCAAAATCGATTTTATGTTTTAAAAGAGAAATAGACCTTTTAGGCCTAAGATCTGAACACGCTGGGAAGAAAAATATACTCCTTAAACTTTCTTTTCTCTACAGTATAAGTGGTAATGAGGGAAAAGAAAATAAAAATGAGCGCAGTGATTTACCCTCCAGCTGCCTGATAACCGCGGGGTTAGGCAGATGACCAAGCAGTAAGTCCTGTGTAATTATCTCTATATGTCATATATCAATGCCATTCTTCACTCATTCCAGTGAGTGACAGCTATCTGCCAGGCATTGTGGAGACCTTGGGGATATGAGGGTGAGTGAGGCATAGCTTGTGTTTGAAGTGTGTTTCCCACTTCAAACACAGGGAAAGAATATAATATAACTATACAGAAGTAATCGTACAATGAAACATTTATCTGGAGTCTTCATTCAGTGAACTGGTGTTGATTCTCTGTGCAGAGAACTCTTCCCACGTCATGATAGGTCAATCTCAGTTTCTCAGGAGTTCCTGAAATCAAATCTTCTACTCATTATGTTTCTTCTCCATTTTTCCCCTGCTCAGAGCTCAGAAAGAATAGGTAAAATAAAAGCATTTTTGTAATGGGCTTTTTTTAGTATTTCAGACCTGAACATTTGTCCTTCCAGCATAAATCCCTATTACGGTTGCATTAAAATAGTACATTGTGATTTTAAATGCTGATGTTAAAACGCTTTGCCTAATAGAAGTTATTTTGTAAAGGGCCAAGTTTATAATCCTGGCATTCTACCGAGTAGCTAGTTCCTAGGATTTGTTCATGATTATTCTCGCACTTAATAGCTACCAGTTATTGAGCACTTACTATATGTCAGGTCCTGACACAACTGTTATATATGTATTGTTTTATTTAAGCATCACTCCTACTCTATAAAGTAAATATTGCTATCCTAATTTTACCCATGAGGATACTGAAGCACAGAGGCCTAAGTAATTTCCCAGAGTTACAGAGCTGAAAAATAATTGACTTGGCATTTGAACACAGACTTTTTAACTTCAGATTTATTGAGTTCTGAAACCATTGGCCCTTAAATCTGCTATACAGTTTTTCTTTATTTTTAAGTTTTTATTTAAGTTTTTAAGTAAATTCTAGGTAGTTAACATGCACTGCAATGTTAGTTTCAGGTGTACAATTTAGCAATTCGTCACTTCTATACAATACCCGGTGCTCCTCCTTCATGCCCATCACCTATTTAACCTGTCTCCCTACCTACCTCCCCTCTGGTAACCATCAGTTTGTTCTCTATGTTGAAGAGTCTGTTTAAAGAGAGGAAATCTGCTACACAGTCTTATAACTAACATGCTTATAAATTGTTCACAGTGCTTAATTTGTAAACCCAGCTTTTAAAGATGATGGATACACATTAAAATTCACTTTTGGTTTTTCTGAGGGGAGTTTGTTCTCAAAGGGGAATATCTTCAAAGGGGGAAAGTACTTCAAGCATGTACATGAGATTGACTTTGCAGTTGGGTTCTCTCTTTCTAGTTATGGCAGTTATGGATTTTTAGCTAAGGGCTTGCTTTGAGACAATTCCTAGTGTTATGAGTATTCCTCGAAGCTACTCTGATTTCTCTGAAATTACAGAGAAAGAAAGACAATGAGGATATTTGAAACTAAGAACACTGTGATCTGGGGAGGGATGGACACATTAATTTTAATATATTTGATCCTCTTTCTTCTCAACCTTCCCCAAAGACTACTCAAATCATGCTTGAGTGACTAAGTATGCAGTGGAAACTACTTGGTTATCTTGCAGTGCAGGGAAGGGTATATTTTTGTACAAGATGCTCTGTTTACATTCTTTGTATCATGTATTCATGGTTTATTTACCAGGTGTATATAGATTTGTGTTGGAAATGTTTTCCTTTGAAAATGCATCTCTGTAGATAAATATTTTCATCCAACAGATGTGAAGTCATTATTCTAAAATTTCAAAAAAAAAAAAATTCCAGGTCACTGAAATTTTTAAAACTGCTATTTTTGTGTTATTCTTTTTTTTTTTTAATTTTTTAAATGTTTTATTTATTTCTAGGAGAGAGAGAGACAGCGTGAGCAGGGGAGCGTCAGAGAGAGAGGGAGTCACAGACTCTGAAACAGGCTCCAGGCTCTGAGCTGGCAGTCAGCATAGAGCCCGACGCGGGGCTCGAACCCACAAACTGTGAGATCATGACCTAAGCGAAAGTTGGATGCTTAACCGACTAAGCCACCCAGGAGCCCCTTTGTGTTATTCTTGACACACAATGTATTTAGCAATGATTATATTCATTTTTCTGTGGGTATGGAGTGGGAAGGGCCATAATCTGGCACTATTAGCATTTGAACTTGAAATTATATGCATTTCCATTAATGAACCAGTAAATTTAGGTAATAAAATCACCAACTTATACAGTCATGCCTTATTATACTCTAATTCTTCTCATATTAAATGACTTATCCTGCTTAGAAATCAAAGGGAGGAAAATGTGTGATATTCATTTCCTATTCTGTGGGTCATGAGAATAGAGTAGACAAGACTAATTGCCATGTGGAAGTGTAGCTCCAAAAGTTGGGTATAATCCTGTCCAGTGCTTCTCAGACTTTTTTTTATTTATTATTATTATCACCTAGTAATAAAATATATTCAAGATTACAATTCAGCACACACACACACACACACAGAAGCATATGCATACATGTACTCACTAACTGTAGTAAGAGGTTTCAACAGTAATCTTCACCTTTACTGTGCATGATGTGCTCTCATAGTGCCTAGGCTATTCCATTCTGTTCCATTCTAATTCCATTTTTTCTTCTTTTATTTTGAAGTCTCATCCTTAGTCATCATTAAATTGATTTCTTGACTCATTAATGGACCATTACCTAGAGTATATATATGTAAATAGTAGGTAATTGTAAGAGTGAATGAACATGAGAAAGACATGATAATAAAAGTTTGGCCAAATGTTTCGGATGGACAGATTGAAGGAGGTAATTCTCCGAGAGAGCTGATGTGGGTCTGAACCAACCAATACATATATGAACAATTTCATTTTGAGTGTCCTATGGATGGTGTCGGCAAGAGAGAGAGTGAGAGAGCCCCGAGATTCATTCTGATCACCAGGCAGGCATCTCTGTCCTGTTGGTTTTTGTGTCTTTATTTAAAGGTTCAGCAACAAGATGAAGTCAGAGAAAGGAATTTCTTACAATGGGAGACCTTTTGTGATAACAATAGTAGAATTATTCCAACCAAGGAAATAACAGAATGTTCTTAGTGAAAAATAGAATAACATATAGGTCAAATTGTATGTAGATAAGCTAGGAGTATTTTGTCTGGCTCTCAAGAGGATGAATGTTTCTAAATTGGTTTGTTTGTGGAGACTATCATGGGGGCCCTGAATGGGTCAGTCTTTTGCCCCTGGGTTATGTTTTAGCTACTGTTATCTATCCTCATCCCAGCTGCCAGTGTAAGGGAGGGTGTTTGTGGAAAGTAGGCCTTGAGGAAGGGACTGTTATGTTTCACCAATTAGCAAAGATATATGTGGTAACTATGTTTTGCTCTTAACCCTAAAATAAGCCCTTGGTCTCAGGGCCAGGCTCAATTGTAATTCTTGTGTTCTTAAACCCCTAAGTCTCGGATCTGCTAGGCCCATAGGAAGAGCCTTTTGACAATCTTCCCCACAGAGCTTTCATCTAAAATCTCTTTTGTAAAGGCAGGAATATGCTTTTCCTTATGAGGTATCTGTATTCAGAATATGGGTCTGATATGGGATATTGTGAGGCCTGGTCAATACCAGCAGGCTTATATCCAACATGAGCCAATAGTAGGAGAAGGAGATACCAGTTTTCATTTCTCATGGCAGCAGCTGCAAACACTGCCACTTCCTTGCTGTGATTGCCATCCAGAGAGGCCAGTGCGGCTCCCGGCACTTTCTTCTAGATTTCTCAGGAGAGGGGGCTGTGGTGTCTTTCTAACAAGAAAGATACTTTGAATTTAGAATTGTGAATTACTCAAGTTGTCAATTCTATTGAAAGTCACCAAATAAATCTCCTGCAGGTCTATTATTATGCCATCTCTCCAACAAGGTGTGTATTTTCATTTGTTTAGAAATATAATGGTGTTATAATGGTGTTTCATGAAAACAGTTCACAAACAGTTATTATTTTTCCTACAGGTCTGTACTTAACCCATCATGCAAGGTGACAGGGTGAATGCAGAAGATAAAATAAGTTGAATGTGCACTAGAGTTTATAAACGTAGCTCAGGTTGAGTGTCATTTCTCATGGATAAACTCTGTGTGCACACATTGAATTTGGACATTTGATCCCTGAACGGACTGACTGTCCTTATAAAAGCACAAATGTTACTGGCTTGCCTTTTCTCTTTCATTCTTCACTGTTATGCTTAAAAAAGGAAATCCAGTTTCTTTATAACCCTCTTTCATGGCCCCTCCTGATACTGTATAAAGTACTCGTTGACACTGAGGCTGAGTTGGGAGTTCACTATCTTTAATGTAAGAATATTCCTTAAATGTGTACTTTATATTATAAGATGATGAGTTTAGGAGAATTTGTAAGCATTTGATCACCTTGCAGGAAACCTTTTACACAATTACGTAGAGTAGAATATCTATTCAATACCACCCTAGGGTAAATACAGTTTTTATTTAATAGTATTTATTAGTTTATCCTAATAGTATTAATCTCATCAAGATGTAATTCTTCATTTTCTAGGAAGCTATTTAAAAAAATCCTGATCAGAACTTTCTTATATAAGGAAGGCTAGTTTTAAAATAAGACATATCTAGAGTTAAATGTAGCTTCTGTCACCTGTTAATGGTGTGACCTTGGACAAGGTATTTAAACTTTCTGCACTGAAGTGTCTTTATGAAGAAGAGAGGGCAGTAATCCTCAAAGGGAGTACTGTGGATATTAAGTGAGATAAATAAGCCTAAAAGAGTTCCTGGCTCAAGGTCAAGGCTGAATAAAGTTTTATTCTTTTTTATTTGCAAACACTGTGAATGCATATACTTAGAACTCCTGTAATTTTAAGTTACCTAGATAAAATTCAGTGGTAAATAGATATTGTTACATTAACCCAATAAATAATGATATTTTATTGTAGCATAGATTTGTACTATTATTATTACAATTGGAAGTGACACATTTAGTTGTAGTTGGGGTTGGTTGATGATTATTGTAAAACTTAATGGACCTCAACTTATTTAAGAGTTCTTTCATCAGAAACTATGAGCTCTATTGAATAGTGTCCAAAGTAGCTGAAAAATTATTTTTCAAGAGTAATTTTTACTGTGTTATATATTCTTGTTCTGCTACATGAGTCAGGATAAGATGAAAACATTTAGTTAAATTAAGTTTTTATCTCTATGCTGAAAGCCAGTTTGTAGAGAATAATAACTAGAATGTCCTCATATTCAACATGTACAGAATTATCCATTGACTTTGAGGATATAGAGAGTATAAGCAGGGTTTACCCTCAATATAGGATAAGAGTTTTCAGCAATGAAAAGCAGGGTGGTTGAGGGGACTTGATCCTGTTGGGTCACTGCATCCAGAATTCTAAATGTGGAGTGATGCAAAATATTTATCCATGGAAGGATAAACAAATACTTGAATGAATATATGTAATTCAGTTAAAATACATTAAGAGGCTGCATAGCAAGCAATTTACAAATAAGATAGAAATAAGTAAGATTAAATCAATATTTAACGTGGGATGAAAGAATCTGAATAGGAGCGAGGCATGCAAAGGATGCAAATCATATTCTTAATGTGTTCTTCTTGCATGAAATAATTTTAATGTGACAACTTTTCTCCAAAGTGGTTTTCTTTCTTTTGGACACATTTGCAGGCCCATCTTGCACTTGTGTTATATTCAGACAGCACTGTGGCTTTAAGTGTGTTTTTCTGTATTATCAGAAGATATAAGACAACTGTGTTCCGGCTTAGTGCTGGTGTGACCTTGGCTTATGATACACCTAGGCAGCCATCATAAGCAGCAAAGCAAAGCACAAGATTTTCATGCTTCTTGGTTTCCACCTCATAAAGGACACTTAATATGAAACAGCCTTAAACCAGTTGGTCCCTTAGAATCTTTGATGTAGGGTTGTTTAAGTTAGGGAAGGAATAAATACTAAGAAATGGAGGCTTATATGAGCAGAAGCAAACAGATGAGTAGTAGCCTTTACTTATTGACTAAGCCATTCTGTAGATATATATTGAGCACCTGCACTATGCACAAGAGTAGGATTCTGATGTCAGAACTTAAACTTTAAGAAGGTGTGACGTCACAGAGACTGCCTCTGAATTATTCCAGCTTGGGATGTCCAGATCTACATTCTGGAAAAAGATCACCATTTCTTTGATCGAATACAAGATGAACGCATTGGGTTTTCTTTGGGTGCCAAGAGGTGGGAAAAGTTCACATGATTAAAAAATAGAATTATGCTGGGGCACCTGGGTGGCTCAGTCGGTTAATGATCTGACTTCAGCTCAGGTCATGATCACACAGTTCGAGGGTTCAGGCCCTACATTAGGCTCTTTGCTAGCAGTTCAGAGCCTGGAGCCTACTTCAGATTCTGTGTCTCCCTCTCTCTCTCTTTCTCTCCCCTACTTGCTCTCTCTCTCTCTCTCTCTCTTAAAAATAAATGAATATTTAAAAAAAGAATCCCTAAAAAATAGAATTAAACTCAGGACTGGAAGATGCTCATATTTGGTGAGGTCCCAGAAACTGAGATGGCATGAGTGAGTAGCAGAATTACCTTCTTCTCTCAGGCTCACTCACTCTTGGCCATTCACCTGAGTGAGTAGAAGAGTGTAAGGAATCTGCCATACCTTTCTGCTCAATCTCTTACTTTGTCTCTCCTCCCTCTTTGATTCCCTCTCTCAGTCACATACATGGAAACAAGCAAATATGTGTCTATTTGCATGTTTGTTTACCATAACATAAAAGATTTTGGCCTCTGGAAGCAAATAGAACTTGGGTAGAATCAGGAGGTATTCATGTTTAGCTAACATGAGCTCTAAGAAGCTATACATTCGCTAGTAGAACAAATAGGTTAACTTTTCTTGCTTCTAAAATATGAAAACCATGTTAAACTTATGAGTTTTCTGAAAGAATTCTCATGAATATGCATAAACCTCTAGTTTTGTGTTTGCATATACAATATGCAGCATATGATGTTAGAAGCAAGTAGAGTCCAAAAGAATCGTACCAAGAAAAGAATGAGAAATTCTTCCATGGAAAGTATCTTCTTAACAGTGTTCAAAGATGGAAAGGAGCTAAAAAGGTGGCCAAGGCACAGAATGACAGTTATGGCAGAGGAAGAAGTATGTGCAAAGGTAGAGAGACGAGAGAATAGTGTATTTATCAAATTCAATTCTGAAAGTAATAGGGGGCAGAGGAGTTAAGCCAGACCAGATCATGAAGAGTCTTGGAATCTGCAGTCTTGAGAAACTGACATTTGACAGAGATTATTATTGCTTTCCTTGTAAGAATCCAAGGTTTTCCAGACATGCCAAAATGCTTGACTAAAGTCACAGGATAAGCATCCAGCAAAGAACATGTAGGGTACAAGTAAACTCCTTTCAGCAAATGAGATTTGTTACTGCATAATGCAGGTTATGATGGGAAGAATAGGTTGACATTAGTTTATACAGTAGAATTTATCAAAGTAAAGAAAAAACAGGCAAAAGCTCACTGGGTACATAGCTGATTGATTGTTTTTAATGAAGGTAACCATAAAGCTAATGCTTTAGGGAAAAAAGTATGCTCAATAAATAATAAATTCTATTACTATTTTCAAAATCATTAAATGATAATGAGGTAATCATAAAGTAAAAATATAATACAATAGTATTTTAATTAACCTAATTAAGTCTACAGTGGTTAAAACTTTTAAGTGTTTCAGTTGAGTGTACTCTCTAAAGAAATTAACATATTAATATAAGATAATTATAATCATAGCACTTTAAATGTTATGAATTCAGAGGTTAGAGAAAAATGTATTATTAAAAAAAGTAGTAATTTGATAAAATGAATAATCAAAATTAAATAAATAAGTTTGAAGTCTTCCAAAAGTTTTAAAATTTTGATAAATTACTAATCAGAGATGTATAATTCAGCCCTGAGATATATTTCCAGAAACAGCTTTGGGCAGCATTTCTAATAATTTTGAGTCCATTAAGTAATTTTAGGACTTTGGTTTTTAGTCAGTTTGCAAGCCAGGTCTAATGTTTCTACTTTGTCCAGTTTTCAAGGGTTTTGGATTATTTTCAGCCAGAAGGCACTGATAACCAAATACAATATGTCCATTTCTGTGAGAGACAAACTCAAAAATTTCAGTAGTGTCACCAAATTGAAATTTATTCGTTTATTTTTTTTACTTTTCTAAAGTCCAAAATTATACTCACTTAAATAGCTGTCCTCCAAATGGTGGCTCAGAACCTAAGCTCCTTCCATTTTGTGGCTCCACCATTTTCATGAACTGATCGTCAAAGCCACTCTAAAGGTCATCTGTATTGGAAGATCACACGCAAGAGATTTTTATGGGACTGTTTGAAAGTGGAATACGTCATATTTGCTCACATTCTCTTGGCTGGAATTCAGTAATGCAGCCACTCCTAGAATAACTCCATTTCCATGCGCAGAAGGAGGAAAAGGCAGGGGTGGTGATGAACTTGTCTGCATGAGCTACTCATTCTGAGGAAGGAAAGGAAATCGATGCATGGAATCTACACATGCCCCGTGGACCAGACAGGCATGTTCGCCCATTTCATCTTTAGTGCATAGCAACAAAATAGGAGACATCCCATGGAACTGCTTTGTGGCACTTATTTCAACATTTGAAGACAAGAGTCCAGTTCACGGTCTATCGGATCGTTTCATCTTGAGGTCTAGTAGCACCGTGGGCTTTGGAGCCCAACTGTCTTGATTTGTAGCCCCAGCTCTGCTGTTTCCCATTTGTGTAACATTCAGCATATTAACCTATTTAAGTTTTAATATTTTTGCTGACAAACTTCGAATGTTCACATTCAGTTTTCATTTTTTCCTGGCACAAAATGCTCAATAATTGAAAACTAGCATTTACTTTTTTCTAATCACATAATTTGTGGTATTTTTCATGATACCCAAGCCCCATGTACCTATTCTAGTATTAATTAATGAAATAAAGTTGACTTGCTATAAACTGTGACATGACGATTGTAATGTAAAATGTGCTTTGGGGTGCCTAGCTGGCTCAGTTGGTAGAATGTGCAACTCTTGATCTTGGGGTCATGAACTCAAGCCCAACATTGGGGAGGGAGTTTACTTACAAAAAAATTAAAAATAAACAAAATGTGCTTTAAGTATTTGACAAGTATCAGTATAGGGCAATAGATCTAGAGACTATATGATTGTAGTTAGTTCCTTGCGGAGATGACAATTAAATTGTGTACATAATAGAAAACTCAACTCAACTTCGCTTGAATAACTGTGAAGAAATAATGGGGGAAAATTAGTACATTATTGGACATTGTTCTCTTTTAATAGCTAGATTGTTCTTGGATGTAAGAAACTATAGGGAGAAATATTTTAAAATCTGACCTCTAATGTAGAAAGCATTGTCTTTAATTCAAAACAAAATAAGTGATTTTTGCTCTAAACTTTTCTGTCTCAAGAAGACTTCCAAATCATCTTGGACTCTTAATTCAACAGGGGTTAGATCCCTAGCTTCTCATTACTTATTTCAGGTGGCTTATAATTCAAGCCCCATGGCTCAGTCACCTCCATGACTCACCTCCCTGCAGTCAGCCTGAGGGCAATACCCCATCTACCACAGGTACCAGACAAAGTATAAAACATTTACTGATTATGCAGTGTTTATCAAAGTCTTATGTACAATTTTAGAAGAGACGTATGTTAAGCTGTTTCTTAACAATCATATTGAATGGCATGTATATACATCATATCATTCCATTATTTCATGGATAATGTTACTTAAAGCAATGCTATGTAAAGAGAGAATTGATACGAAACAGATTTAAAGAAAGTGGTTAGGTGAAAAATAGTAGATGCAACTTGTCAGATACTCATAAATGACAAAAATCTAAGGCAAAAATAATAGAAATGCTAAAGTCAGGCAGACACAGGCAGAGAGTGGAATGACTGGACTTAAGGCTGTGCTCTGTTTTACAGACACATCCTTTCTGATTCCATCCTCAAGTCTAGTCTTCTGTTACTCTCCATTTATTTCATTCAGCTCCCCAAGTTGATATTCTGCCTCAGACTCTTGGCTTGAGTGTTCACTTTCAACAACTAAAGACAATCAATCTCCTTCAAATCTCATTTCCTCTTTCTCTAATTTTTATCTTCTCCTAGGATTAAAGAATATTAGTTTATTTGTTGTCCCATTTAAATTAAAGACTACCAAGGATCTCCTAAATGTACATAAGGATTCTGTTCCCTCAAAAGTTGGAAACCACTTTCTTTGCAAATTCCCATGTAACCTTAACAAGACTGGCTACTTTTAGACCTACACCCACACAGACACACATTTCAGTAGATTATTTAAATATATAATATAGACAGCATTCACTGGTCACCATATAATAAAGCCACAAATTAAAAGCAAAGCTGAAAAGCAAAAGGCCAGCATAACCTGGAGACTTCCAGAGGCTGTAGAATCAAGACCTGAGTCTGCTGTTATGAGTTCTACCACTAATACTTGTTACAACTAAACAGTGGTGGTGATACTAACTTGTCCAGGATGCTCATGGAACATTTGGGACAGAGAAGTCAGAGAAGGTTGGCTGAAAAGTTGAAAAATCAAACTGAATTTTGAGTCCAATTAGGAAACGGGGAACAGGTAATGAGAGAACAGAATGTACAGAAAGACGAAGAGATCACAGTGGACCTATACATTTTTTAATCCTGTCATTATATAACATATGCACAGAGGCTAAAAGGAAGAAGATGAGAAATGAAGTGATTGCATGAATCAGGATGTATAGATGAAGACAGAGGACCCATTTTGGCAAATTTGTCTCATGGTGGTTTTTATTGGCCTATCTGCATGACATCTCATACACAGTTTTAAAATAGCCTGCCCTGGGTTTGTGCTTTAAATTTCTTTCACTCTAGAGTTTGAGTGCACATAGAATGGAAAAATAAACAGCAAATCTTGTTAAAATAAGAACTTCAAAGTGGTAATAACCTGTGCACCACCAAAGCACATATTTGTCAGAATTTTTGACAGATAGCAGGCCCTTTTAGAAGTAGGTGGAGGTGGTTTGGAGAACGAGTTTATGCTTCTAAGTAATCAGGCTATTTCAGGTGGAGGGACCTCCAGCAATCAAGACCTGAGCTATGGCGGTTTGTTATAGGAATTACTAAGTTAGTTCTAGATTCAAATTCTCTTTCTACATCTAATTGTCCTTATGTATTATATCTGTAGGTTTCTAAAATATATTTTAGGAAAAGTACTTTATGTCTCTAAATTAAGCTTTTGTATCATTAAAACTGTGTGCTGTACATATACATATGCTATGAGTTTGATATGATAATCAGGTGTTAATATAAGCAAGACACTCAGCCCTATGCTTGCTAGAAGCTATTAGGATTATCACAACTGCTTGCCTTTTTGCTAAATCATTTTGCATTTGTTTGGACACTCCCCATTAAATCCTAAACTTTCCAGAGTTCACAATCTCTGGATCTTCTTTCAGGGCAATTACACCCCTCATGTGCCTGGGCACTTTCCAACTCTGGGTAATGAGTGGCCCTTCTGAAAGCCAGATGAGTTTTAATTTAACCCGCCTGCTCAATATTACCTTTCTCCTCCCACGTTCTGCCGTGAAACCCATGGATGTGTGCTTCTGCTGGGTTTAGCACTTGCATAATATCTTGGCAAGATAATACCAGTGCACCTGCTGCTTATTTATTTGGTGGTTTTGTCTACTGTCTTTATGTGTGTAAGATAAAGAGCCAAACCATTAAGTCTTGGGGAAAAGAGCAACTATAGCCCGTATGTTTGCATTTCTGAGTTTAATTGTGCTTTCTTCTGAACAACTGTGATCAGGTCTGCATGGGTGTGCAGGCACACTGGTAATTTGCACATATGTTGAAACAGCTGGGGCTGCTCTCTCCCAGATGCATCTTCTGTGAACCTCTTTGTGCCCACTGCTGGCAGCCTCTCCTACTTGTGAACATTATACTACCACATTCTTTTTTTTTAATGTTTATTTATTTATTTTGAGAGAGAGAAGAGGGGAGGGACAGAAAGGGAGGGAGAGAGAGAATCCCAAGCAGGCTCTGTGCCTGCTTGTGGGGTCAGGAAAGGAGGTGGCATTTAGGAATGCCTCTGAATGATGTTCCATCAGTCAGGGTCCAGCCAGGAAAACAGAGGCTGTGACTAGTGCCCCAGACACAGGAGAGGCACTCCTGGGCATTGATTATGTGGGTTCTGAGAGTTAAAGGACCTCAGAACCCTTATGTGGGTTCTGAGATCTCATGGTCATGAGGTCTTCTCCACTATGCTGATATACCTCAAAGGTCAACAGTTTTAGGAAGCAGTCAGTATCGCCTGGGCTGATAGAGAAAGAGAAAGAGAATTCAGATGGCGGGGCTCTCTGAAATTGGTGGTCAGATATCTCATAGAGGGGGCCATGCGACTGCCGGTACTGGACAACAGAGGGGCCGGGCCATGTTCTCAGACCACCCAGAGGGGTATGGCTGTGTGCTGGAAGGACTGCTACTGCTCCCACATCAGGTGGAATAAAACCAAGTTAGTAAGTTTCCATAGAAGTTGGGGGCTGAAGCCAAAGTTCTCTGACTCTTACGGAGAGCGAGACTCAACCTGGAGGCCAGAATAAAGTCCAGCCTCCCAACCTGCCTCCTTCCAGTCCTCTGTCAATGTTCCCCAATGGCAAACCCTACCTAGAAATTGGCTGGCAGTGGATTCCGGAAAATGTAGATTTGGAAGTCTCAATCTCGGCTTCTCAGAAAAAAAAAAAGTGTGTGTGTGTGTGTGTGTATGTGCACACATGTGCCTGTGTATGGAGAGGGGTAGGAGGCAGTGCTTGGAGCTAAGGTGAAATAGATGAAAGAGGAAGGGATACAAAGATTTTGGTTTTTAAAAAAAGAAGTCAGTGAGAAGAAGACAAATACCATATGATTTCACTCATATGTGAAACTTACAAAACAAATGAACAAAGGGGGAACAAAGATAAACCCCAAAACAGGCTCTTAACTATAGAGAACAAACTGAAAGTTACCAGAGGGGAGGTGGGTGGGGGAATGGGGGAAAATGGAGTGGGGATCAATAGTATACTTACCATGAGGAGCCCTGAGCAATATATGGAACTGTTGAGTCACTATATGGTATCCCTGAAACTAATATAATACTGTATGTTAACTACACTAGAATAAAAAAAGAAAATGAACAAATTAAGGTGAACAAAGCAGACAGCAGAGATTAGTGGATTATTTAATTCAATGTAAGCATTGAATGTGTGGTAGGGAAGCAAGACCAAAAAGGGAGAAGAAAACCCTAGACTGTATTCTGGATAGGCTGGGACATCACTAAGGATGAAGTATGTATAATTCAGTAAATCATGGTTAACTTCAGTGGTTTGTGTCCGTGAGTTAGCAGCATTAATTCAGAGTAAAAGATTCACTTTTTCCTAATAGTCAAATGTATTGTTTTATTATCATCTTCATCATTGTTATATTATTTATCCAGCACTTACTACATGACAGGAATTGAGTGCTTTCTTTCCATCACATCAATTCCTCCTGACAGCACTTACAGAGTAGGTTTTATGACTCCTGTTTTATATGGAAAAAAGTGAAGATGAGAGAACATAAATTATTAGTCAAAGTCATGTTGATTATAAGCAGCTGAACCTGGATTCCAACTCAAATCAGACTCCAAATCCCTGTCTCCTAAGCATTATAACTCTAACTTGTCTTAGAAAAGTCATCTGGACTCCCACATTCTTTCCAAATATTCTAGCCATCAAGGTCACTTCAAGACTCAATCAAGTACCTCCTAGCAGCTTGAGCCACCCCTCCACACTCTTAGCTCAGCTCATATATAATCCACTCTAAGTATTTCCTCTCCTTCTCAATTTTTAAGGTTTGTCACAATCCTCAGAGATGACAGGTAAACACTGGTGGTGAGAATGTGATAACATAGGGGCACCTGGGTGGCTCAGTCAGTTAACTGTCCAGCTCTTGATTTTGGCTCAGGTCATGGTTTGTGGGATCGAGACCCATGTCTATCCCACAAACTCTCCTTTAACCCCTTCTAGTGCTTATTTTTACATCATTTACTGAATTTTATCTCCTTTGCTTTGTACAAAAGAAAATCCTTTCTTAGTCTTTTAAAATGTACCCTAAGAACTTCATGAATCCTCAAGTTCATACAATACCACCAGCTTTTTAAACTTCTATGCTTCCTATTCAACTCCTGTACTAGCACTCATTGTTATCAGTTTTGAAGAGGGTTGTTTCCTTTTCAAATAGCAAAGTTCCCGTGCCTTTTACTCTCAAGCATTATTATGTTGAAATAGAGGAATCTGAGCTTACTCACTAGCCAAGTTGTTGAGACCATGGTCATTAATGCATGTAGTACGTTAGCAAACATATAGATTCCAATCAAGTTTGTATTAGTCTGCTAAGGTTGCCACGACAAGGTACCACAAAATGAGTATCTTAAATGACAGAAATTTATTGATTCACCGTTTGAGAGGCTGGAAGTCTGAGATTATTGAGGTGTCAGTAGTTTGGTTTCTTCTGAGGACGGTGGTGGAAACTGCTCCATGCCTCCATCTTAGCTTCTGGTGGTTTGCTTACCATCTTGGACATATCTAGGAATATAGAAGCATCACCTTCATCTTCCAATGATGTTCCTCCTGTATGTGTAATATGTCCAAATTTTCCCTTTTTACAAAGACACCACCCATATTGGATTAGGGACTTACTCTGCTACAGTATTACTTGATCTTAGCTTATCGTATCTACAACAGCCCTGTTTTCAAATGAGATCATATTCTGAGGTACTGAAATGTTAGAACTTCAACATATGAATTTTTGGGGATCCAATCCCACCTATAGGAAGTTTCTTGTAAAAAGTGGAAGCCATAGCTCTTGAATTCATGCAAGTCTACTATATGATAATAGCACTTGTATCATATCTTTCTTCTTAGGAACCTAGGTTTTGAAGTCCTGTAGGATGGTTACTCATTCAGGGCACCTCATTAAAGGAGGATATTTGTTGACTTGAATACTCATAGCGGTGCTTGTAATGTCTGTAATATATGTCATTTATTATTAAGGACTAGTCTGTCTCCGTTTCTGTTTATAAAGTATTTGGGAGTAAGGATCATGTGTTTATTCTACACTGGTACCTTAGAAAAATATAGGGCTTTAAGATACACCAAGACTGATTACTCAAGTTTATGGGAGAGAGTGCTCACTCCTTATAATATTTACTTAGCATTGTTGTAACTACAAGGATAACTTCTTTCCTCATCTATTTTCAGTTATATTAGACTGTTTGGGGGAGATTTTAAAAAGTACTGCTTTTAGAATTCTATCCTCTCTCCTGTGATCTGTCATACCATTTATAAATTTTACTTATCTTTGTTTTCCCTAGCTGTAAGCATATGGCTGGCTATAACACATATTAATTATGATTCTTTGCACACATCAGAAACTCCAAATAATGTCAACTTGTATGAATTAGTGCTATATCTTTTTAGTATGTGTACTAAAGTCAACTGTAGGCTGAAACAGGCTGTTATGGAGGACTTGGGCTCCTTCTTTCTTTTTACTCTGCAAGGATTAGTGTATATTTCCAATCTTAATATTTAGTTTTGAGAGAGAGATAGAGTGCAAGCAGGGGGAGGGGCAGAGAGAGAGGGAAACACAGAACCTGAAGCAGGCTCCAGGCTCCACACTGTCAGTACAGAGCCTGATGTGGGGCTCGAACTCACGAACCATGAGATCATGACCTGAGCCCAAGTTGGATTCATAACCCACTGAGCCACCCAGGCACCCTTGTATATTTCCATTCTGGAGCTCTGACCCTTATAGAAAAAGTCTAAGAAGCAGGAAAGAGGAATGGGTGGAGGGCAGAAAGGCTCCTTTTCCACAGAAGTCTAGCTCCTTCTAACAAGTTTCTCCAGATGCCCCACTCAGTGACTTCCTTCTATATTTCATTTGCCCCTCCTAGTTTCATTAGAGAATGGAAAAAAAATTGGCCATCTTGCTAGTCTTAATAAATCAGCATTCTGTTCTTAAAGCAGAAGCAGGATTGGATATCAGATTGGTAACTAGCTATTTCTGTCACAGTGATTATGAGGCAATTAATAAATGCTCATTGTCCATAATTGAATTCTGTTGATATGACTTTTAAAACTATAACAGGGAATGCCACCTTCCTGCATAGACAGTCATCATGATATTAAGTTGTGGAGGTAGTTGGTGAGCCTGGCAGTTCCTTACTGACTTGCACAATCTGACCTTACACAATATGGAGATAGTTTGATGCAGTGTCTTTGCGGTTTGTCTCCAAGTCCTGTATGTCTGTGACGTTACATTTGTTGGTTCCTTGATGACCCATTCAGAAAGTCTGACTCTACCCCAGCAGCCAATGTCCACCTTTCAGGGTTTTTCTCTGCAGAACTTAATCTCTTAATCTACCCCCAGATGGGGGCTTTAGATCCACTTATCTAACTCACTGGGTCATTTGGAGGGTCAGCAGGAAAAGGATTCAAGACTGTTTTTGGACAAGTTATACAAATCTTGCTAAACATGAATGAAAGCCAGCATTTTGCATAGCTAGTTAAATCTATAGTCTAATAGAGCTATCATATATNATATATATATATGTATATATATATATATATACATATATATATATATAAACAAGTCCAGTTCCTTCTTACTAATACAAATTGGGCTAGGGGCCAGGAAAAAGTGAGAAGAAGGATAAAAGTACTCCAATTAATTATCCTCCCCTTTATATTTTTTGGTTCCTTCCTTTATTTCATCACATGTATAGTTTCTAAGACTAAAGTTCTTAACATTTTCTTCTTTCTCTTGACTCATATCCAGTCATAAGCCTGTATCGATTTTATCCCTAAGCACCTCCCATTGTTTCTCTTTCTTCTTTCCACTACTGTCTTCAATCTATCATGTTTGTCTAATTAGTCTCCTTGATGCCAGGGTCTCCCTGGCCCAGCCCGGCCTTTACACTGTGACCAACATTAACTTAAAAATACCTTTGGATTTTCCTCATATATTTATTGTGGCACAAGGAGACTCTTGATAATCCAGAGCTCAACTGTAACCACTTTCTCATTTCTTTACCCTTTCCTGTATGTAACTGCTGCTCCAATGATTCCTAATGTCTTTTGAGTTTCCCTGAAATACATAGTTTTTTCCCACATCTTTGCTTAATAGATACTATTTTTTTCTACCTTGAGAATCCTACTCCCTTTGTTCTAGCTAGTAGAGGAATTCTAGATTCACCTGAAATGTCACTTCTCGCTGAAGATTTTATTAACTTTCTCAAACAGAAATTAGACACAAGTCTCCTCCATATTTTTATCACTTTTTATATTCCAGTAGTTTCTTTAGAGTATTGGCTACTCCTCATCATCCTGTGAACTTCTCAAGGGTAGATAGGGACTTTATGTTACTCATCTCTTTATATTCCTTCTCCTCACGAGTACCCAATATAGTGCCTCACACATAGAGTCCTTTGTAAATGATTATTAAATAGCTTTGAAACTACAATGGATGACATTGATGTATAAATCAATTGCTTTTGGTGCATATTGAAGGAGATGACAGCAATGTGGATATAAAACACAAAAACCATACAACACAAGTTCCCACTTTGGAGTACTCGTATGCCAAGTTTAAGGCTAAGCAGTGCACATATTCATATTTAGGAAAGCTGCAAATGAATCTGTGGTATTTTTTTATCTCTATCTTATGCATCATGCCTCAGGTTATACAGCTAGTAAGTAGAATTATGACTTTCTTTTACATTCGTTTGAATTGAAGCATATGCTCCTCATGAATATACTCTGGTGCCTCACTTAGAAAACCATGAGCAGGTGTGAGAATGAGCAGGAACCTGCATATCAAAGGGCAGCTGGAGGTCTTCTCAAATGTCTATGATTCCAGGGGCATGTGGAAGAGAGTTGTATACTCATCCTTCTCCGAGATGCAAGGGCTTTTCCATCTAAATCAACAATTCAGGCTTTTCAGGAGTGGATGGTTGGAGGGCTGAGCAGGTGCATGTGAATGCTTATTTCTGAACCCTGATTCATGACTAAATCTACTGAAGAATGACCCTTCTGGTCAGCTTGCTGCTTTTCATTTGAGCATATCTCTGCAATCAGCCATCAACCACATAAGAGAACAATGTAAAAAGTGTTTCAGGAAATAAAATGAACCACAATCTACTTGCAAAAGTGTATCCTGGAGTCAGATGGAGTAGAGGGGCATGGTCTTAGATTCAGGTAATTCTTGGTACATTTTCAAGTTTTTAATCCATACATTGATGTAATAATAATGCTTCTGTCATGAAGTTGAGATACTAGATAACAACACTTAAGATCTTAGGTATATTAACTGTTCAGTAAAGGGTATTTGATCATCCTATTTCTTATTCTCCTCCTTCCCTTTCTACTCTTCTTTCAAAAGCTTTAGGTGATTTCCCTCAGTCCACTAAAGAGGTGAAATGCACATGGTATGATCTTCCTATCTCTGCAAACCCATAACCTCCTCTTCAACCTGCTGTATGTCTTCTCATCTGAAATCTAGGTATTTCTCATTCTGATACATTGTAAGCTGTTTTGCTTTGTTCTTTGATCTTATACTTCCCTAGTCAAAATTATCTTTTCCCTCCTGTAAACTCTCATAACATTTGAGCTAAACTGTTCTTAATAGCAGTTGGTGTATTTTATATACTTTTCCCATTGTCGAATTTAAGTATTTTTCCTGAATTGTCTCTGTATTTAGTTGTTTCTCATTAAATATTTAAGTACTAAATGAAGGACAGGACTACTCATTAATTTAGCATTTTGTAATTTTTACTGCCTTTCATATTTATAATTCCATTTGGTTCTCATGTCACAGGGATATCTGTAATGGAAGTAAAAATATTCTCAATTTGGAGATAGTAAGAACCAGAGAGGTCAAGCAGTATGCCAAAATTCACACAGCAGTGTAGTTATAGACCTTAAACACAAATAAGATTTTTCCAGATTCTCTTTCCAATGCACATTCCATTATTATATCTGTTCTATCCAGAGAAATACTTCGAACACATAGAAAGTACAATGCATTAAGTTGAGAGATGTCACCTTGAGTTTAGATCAATGTTTATTATATTGATTACCCTAACAACATATATCCTCAAGGTATTAACCCTTGAGGAAAAATACATCTATATTTAAAATAATTTAGGGGCGCCTGGGTGGCGCAGTCGGTTAAGCGTCCGGCTTCTGCTCAGGTCATGATCTCGTGGTTTGTGGGTTCCAGCCCCACGTCAGGTTCTGTGCGGACAACTAGCTCAGAGCCTGGAGCCTGTCTTTGGATTCTATGACTCTCTCTCTCTCTGACCCTCCCCTGCTCACACAGTCTCTCTCTCTCGCTCTCTCTCAAAAATAAATAAAACATTTTTTAAAAGATTTTAAAAATAAATAAATAAATAAAATAATTTAATAATGGGGCAGCTGGTGGCTCAGTTGGTTAAGTGTCCGACTCTCAGTTTTGGCTCAGGTCATGATCTCACGTGTTCATGAATTTAAGCCCACATTGGGCTCTGTGCTGGAGGTTCAGAGCCTGCTTCAGATTCTCTCTCTCTGCCTCTGTCTCTGCCCCTCCCCTGCTCACGCTGTCTCTGCCTCTCTGAAAATAAATAAATAAACTTCAAAAAGTTCAAAAAATAATTTAATAATTATTCACATTGTAAAATAATAGCCCTACAGAAACATCCTTTGAGGTAAAAACTGGTTATTTTACTATCTCTTATTCATTGAATCACACACATTTAAAATATCAGACCAACCAACAAAGAAGTAATGTTTTTAAAATTCTGTAAAATCTAGCTGACATTAATGAGAAATTACAATTTCAAATGCATTACCCTTGTAAGATAAATCAAAGGTAACAGTAATTAAGATAATTGCAAAAGATATTTTGGGTTCTGTGTATTTGCGCAAGTGTTGAGAGGTGGAATATAAATGTGAAGGTATTTTTGTTCACTTTGGTATCTTGAGCTCAAAATAATTTTTAGACCACAACATTTTTTCATACTGAGTCAAAATCTGAAATTTGTTGATGCAATCTTATCTCTCTATGCGCACATGTTCTCAAATTTTAAAACAAAATACTGATTAGAGAGAGGATGCTGTTGTTGGTCTTCTAGAAAACAAAGTTTACTGCATGATTTTTTTCTTTTATTTTCCTTTTATGTTGATTAGGAAATTTTTCTCTTTTCTTCTCTTTTCTTCTATGTGTTATGATACACATAGACACATGATTTATTATTTGCTTCTGATACTAAAAGTCATCAAAAATTTGATTTTTGTGCCACATTTTTATACCGTACACAAAAATAAATTGAAAATAGATGAAAGACCTAAGTGTGAGATAAGAAACCATCAGAATCCTACAGGAGAAAACAGGTAGTAACCTCTTTGACCTCGGCTGCAGCAACTTCTTACTTGACATGTATTCGAAAGTAAGAGAAATAAAAGCAAAAATGAACTATTGGGACCGCGTCAAGATGAAAAGCTTCTGCACAGCAAAGGAAATGATCAACATAACTCAAAGGCAACTGATGGGATGGGAGGAGATATTTGTATATGGCATATGGGATAAAGAGTTGGTATCAAAAATCTCTAAAGAATTTACCAGACTCAAAACCCCCCAAAATAAATAATCTAGTGAAGAAATGGGCAGAAGACATGAATAGATACTTCTCCAAAGAAGACATTCAGATGGCTAACAGACACATGAAAAGGTGCTCAACATCATTGACCATCAGGGAAATACAATTCAAAACCACATTGAGATACCACTTCACACAGGTCAGAGTGGCTAAAATCAACAACTCAGGAAGCATCAGATACTGACAAGGATGTGGAGAAAGGGGAACTCGCTTGCACTGTTAGTAGGAATGCAAAGTGGTGCAGCTGCTCTGGAAAACAGTGTAGAGGTTCCTCAAAAAAATAAAAATAGAATTACTATGACCCAACAATTGTACTACAAGGAATTTATCTAAAGGATACAGGAATGCTGATTCAAATGGGCACATGCACCCCAATGTATACAGCAGCGCTATCAACAATAGGCCAAGTATGGAAAGAGCCCAAATGTCCATCAGCTGATGAATGGATTAAGAAGATGAGAAGGAATGAAATCTTGCTATTTGCAACAATATGGATGGAACTAGAGATTATTATGCTAAGCAAAATTAGTAAGTCAGAGAAAGACAGATATCATATGATTTCACTTTTATGTGGAATTTGAGAAACTTAGTAGATGATCATAGGGGAAGGGTAGGAAAAATAAGATACAAAGAAAGCAAACGGTAAGAGACTGAGGGTTAATGGAGGGGAATTGGGTGGAGGGATTTGGAAAATGGGTGATGAGCATTGAGGAGGGCACTTGTTATGATGAACGCTAGGTGTTATATATAAGTGATGAATCACTGGAATGTATTCCTAAAGCCAACATTACACTATATGTTAGCTAAGTTGAGAATTTTAAAAAAGTCATCAAATTATTATTAATCCCCCAAATATTATATGTCATTTGATTGCAGTAATTTCAGCATGAATGATTATTAGAGATAAAACAATTAACACTCTTTTAGGTTAGAAATGGTTTCTAGAAGCTCTCCAAAGTGAGGTGGAGGAGCCATTTAGATATAATATGCACATATGCTCATTCTTAGTAATAGCTCTTTAATATCAGTGGTAAATGGCTTATCCACCTCTGTAAATTAAATGTTAATAATAGCCACTTAAACTCTAATCATTCATTCTGACTCTTTTAGAATTACATATATGCTTTTATAATACTTCTACAGCCTTATATAGCCCAGGGCTCAGCACCTTTTCAAACTAAGTACATTAAAGCTTCAATTTATTTCATTTGCATATAAAAATGATTCATCCATAGTTGTTTTCATGGTGAATAAGCTAGGTGCTTGTATGACTAAGAGGGGGAGATGAGGGATGTAAAGAGAGAGGAAGGAGAATCTTTATTAGCCATAGATCCACAGATGACCAGAGGTTTGTCACAGAGTTGAACAGTTTCAGGTGAAGGCCCAGGATTTGTCACATTGGCCAGGCTGTAACCACATGCTCATTTCTACACTAATCCTTGTCCTGGAGGTCTTATTTACCATCCTTGGGTCATAATGTTCACCCTCCAGCCAAGGGATGGGTCTTCCTCATAAATAAACAGTGTAGTAGGCAATGTTATGTTCCAAAAAAACAAGGATGGGTTCTTTTATGAAAACAAAAAACAAAATAAAACAAATTGATTTGAGGGAGACTGACACAAAGGATTAAATGTTGTAATGTATGTGAAGTACATCATACCACTCTTACTAATAATTGCTCCATTAATGACACCTATCATAATGATTTTCTTTGTGATGATAGTAAATAATATAATCACCTTAATATTTGCTTCTTTAATGATTTTGCTTTGGTTTTTCTGGCAGAATACATAGTGTGCATCAAACTGGCTCTGTCCCCAATACTAGTGGAACAATTTCCATTCATTGAGTTTAAATGATCTAACTGAAAAGAAAAATGTTAGGAGTTGTTCCTGAGATTATTTTTGAGGGCTAGAAGAACAATTAAACAAATTCCAGAAGTTTCTTTTAGTGTTTGGTGTTAGGAAACTGTCAAACAGACTTTCCCATCTTAGTGGTATCTGTCTCATCTGTTTTCCAGTCTTTAATGGATGCTCTCTGTAACTCCCTTTTTCTTTTCCTTCCTGTTAGGGAAGGATGCTGAAAGAGAAGTCATCTTTTTCTAGTGCTTATTGTCCAGAGTGGGCAATGGGTGGTGAAGAGACACTTTGTTCTTCTCTATATACCCACCAATCTTCTAAAAGGTCCTGAGAATATTACAAATCCCCTAGTGGGAAAGAATATTTCCTTGCTAATCTGTATTTCCTCAACTTGCTCCAGTGCACATAACTATTAAGTGTGCAATCCAGACTCTAGCTCTGGCAAAGTAGCACGTTCCATGTAATGAGTTCTATTATTTTTCCACCATGCAATTTAATAGACCAGTAACTTAAATACCAAAAAAAAATGTTTCTAAGATAAATCAAAATGTAGTTCTAATTGTATCTCTTGTGTTTTTCTCCAGCATTGACTCCCCCTACCTTATTTATGTAGTAAAATTTAGTTAGTATCAATCAGAACAAGTCCTCATTGTTTGTGTGTGGAGCATTCATCTAAACGTTCACTGCCACATGCAGTTTTGTGCTTGTTGGCTGAAACTTTACACAGGATTACAGAAATTAAAGCTTGCTTTCTCTGTGAATGATCATAAAAAGAAATATGCCCGAATGTATTAACCTTTTCACATGATGAGAATCAAGTAAATCAGTGAAGTACATAAACCCAGAAGAGTATCCTTGCTGATGCATTCAATAAAAATAATATTAGGTGGTACCTTACCATTGTTTAGACATTAACATTACCACAGAGTGGTGTATTTTGTGAGTTGCCCAAATAAAATAAAATGTCTTCTCAAGCTGCAAAAAAAGTTGCTTAGCATTAACACAGTGTGCACACTGATGAAATAACTAGTTATTTGGTACTAAATATTAAGATGATCTGGCTCTCAGTAATTTTGTCTCTGATTTTGTAAAATGAGCTGTATTTGTGAATATTTAATTTTCAGAACTTTGATCTATAATAGGCACTTAGGTATTTATGGATACACTTTAAATTTTAATAAGGCTCAATTGCAAAAATCAGCTATGGTCCATTCGCTGCAAGGGCCTTTAATCAGAGTTATGATAAACATGGAGGTCCAATAATCTGAAAATCAGATGCAGAGTTCATTTTACAATTAGAATAGCCCAATGGGGTATGACCTTAAGGTCAGGACATTGTGCATTAGGCAACACCAAGTGAAAGAAAGGTCAATTAAGACCCCTGTGAGGTATCCTTGGAAGCCCATTTGCATTTACATTATTTGCTTATTTTTAGAATATACATAAATTAGCTCTCCAGGGAGGAAAAACAAATTGCTATGTACAAAGAGAGAATGAAATATTCTCAAAGGAGCATCACCCGATTAAGAAGGGAAAAGTCAAAAGAAAATGAAATTTACAAGTAAAGGCATAAACTAAGTAAGAGAAATAATTCCACAAACAAACAAAGTAAAAATTTATTCCCCATGGAAGAAAACTGCTGGTTATTTCTTTCTGCCACTTAGATATAACTTTTCTGGGAGAATGAAAGAAAGAGTGGCATTTTTCACTCTTGTGTGGGATTCAAGAAACAAATCAAATGAGCAATGGGAAAGAGGGAGGGGGAGAGGGAGAAAGAGAGAGAGGCAAACCTTAAGAAAAAGGCTCTTAATTATAGAGAACAAACCGATGGTTACCAGAGGGGAGGTGGGTGGGTGGATGGGTGAAATAGGTGATGGGGATTCAGGAATGCACTTGTGATGAGCACCAGGTGTTGTACGGCAATGTTGAATCATTGAATTGTAAACCTGAAACTAACATTACACTATATGTTAACTAACTGGAATTTAGATAAAACTTAAAAAAAAGAGTGGCATTTAAAGAGTAGATGTATTAGTAGATATGGGTCATAAGAGTAGAGTTTTAGTCCCAACTTTGCCCCTGATTTGTTTGTTATAGGACCTTAGACAATTGATATATATTGTTTTTTCAGTTTCTTCATTTTCTTGTGAGTAAAATGGAATCCGCACTCCCTCTGCTTGTCCCACAAGGATATCATCCACATTGCTTCCTCTCTTCCTTAAAGACCCAATAAGTCACCCCCTTTCTGTGAAGTGATTTTGATGGCAAAGCCATCATTTCCTCTGCTTCATCAACTCTGTTGATACCTCCATTGCATTATGGGATGCATCATTTGAGCCTATCCTCTGAACTCAAGGGGCAGATGTCATTAATTCTCAAATAAATCTGAATATAAATAACTAGTATATATTACCTTTATGGTAGTAGGTATATATCACCTTCATGGTAGTAGGTATATATCACCTTCATGGTAGTAGGCATATATTACCTTCATGGAGCATATATATACCTTAAATTGCCACTGCCCACTAAGGAGCTTGACAAAGGGTGGGTCTGCAATATATTGTTGAAGACCTGGTTAAAAGTGTTTTGAAACGATTTACAACTAAGCAACAATGCAATGTCCTCATTCAAACTGAAACATTTGGATTGAACAAACTTTGAGTTCCCTACAACACTCTTAAAAGTAGGTGATGATTATTATAATTATTTCTCATCATTTATTTGCTAATAATTCTGTACCACATAGTGTTCTAAAGCTTTATAGTCATTCCATTTAGCCGTAAATAGACCTATTTAGGTGGCTTTTATTATTCCACTTTTTATAGGTGAGAAAGCAGAGGTTTAGAAAACTTGATTGTCTTGTTAAAAGCAAGTGGTAGAGCTTATATGTAAATGAAAGACCCCCAGATTACAAAGCCCATGTTCTCCTTCAGTAAGTGGAAAGATGCAGAGAAAGCCCTTTATGTATGTGGGTTCAAAGTAATTTTATTGACTCAATGAAATACATTGCATAGCATGGCAAAGTTTTATTAGGAAGTTACATCATAAAAGAATAAATGGCCAAAGCAAGAGCTGCTTATACTGCTCACAAACTGCTCACTTCTTTTTGATAACCATAGTTTTAGCATGACAACATAAAAGCACAATCTACATGATCTTCGCTTCCCATTCCAATTAATTAATTTATTATAATGGCATGGCTCTGAAAAGGCAAGAGATCATTGCTTCCCTTTAATCTTCACTTTTGATTGTTGGCATCTAAATATATGGCATTGATGTCCTTAGTCTTTGTACCTAAATATTCCTTTTTAATATCACCTAAGAAGGTGGTTACTCCCTGAGGCTAATGATGCATGGCTTGTATTTCTTTGCTAAATCTGAGTTCTGAAAAATGCAGACTGCCCCTCATTTATGGTAACAAGCACGATGTCTGCAAATGTTCAAAGTAAAGCTGATTTGTAGAACGGCCCTTGAATGCAGTGCACTCTGGTTTATGGGAAATTCCTGGCCATAGACATTTCTGGCCACAGCATACCTCTCTAGCTACCTTTTAAAATCAAAAGGCATCAGCACCACTTTCCCTTCCCAGTAGCTTCTTTTCAGACCATCAGCCAGGAACATCAGCAACAGCATTCAGCATTCTGCCCTCTTCTTCCTCGTCCCTAATTCCAAGGTGCATCTCTCCATTGCTGGCCCAGTAACTGATCACTTACGGTAGAAGAATCTCCCCTCCTTCCTTTGTACCTTACCATTCCTTGCATCCTCTCTGGTTTTATTGAGATATAATTGATGTCTGACATTGTATTGGTTTAAGGTATACAGCATAATTATTTGATATATGTATATAATGAGAAATAATTACAAGAAGTTTGGTTAATATCCATCACATAGTTACAAAGTTCCTTTTTTGGAGGGGGGGAATGAGGACTTCTAAGATTTACTCTCTTGACAACTTTCAAATATACAATACAGTATAGTGAACTATATCATACTGTATGTACATTACATCCCCTCCCCAGAACTTATCTTCGAATTGGATGGTTGTACCTTGTGATCACCTTCATCATCTCCCCCACTTCCCCACCACCCTACCTTGTGCTTCTAGAGTTAAAAAAAAAAAAACAAAACAGGAAGGAAACTGAACTCACCATGTCCTAAATGTGTCAATTGAAGTCATTTGGGAGGCATTTGACTTTGGATTCTAAATTGGAAATGAGAACGAAGATGCCTAGGATACTCCACCATCTCAAAGACATCCTCAGAGCACAACCAAGTAGTATATATAGTCAGCCAGGGACTGGTGCTATTGGAATGTGAATGGCAGATTTGAAACTTGGAATGAGTTTTCAATTCTCCATTCCAGTATATATTGTTGCCTCTAGTTTTCTGATTTTAAGATGCAAACCATTATCGAGTAGCTTAAAAGAGGAGAATTTTTCATAAAATCAATGGCTATTAAATATTATTGGAGTCATTATATAAGTTCTTGTATTGGATATTTGTTCTTTCTTTGCTTTGCTTTCCTTTTCTTTAAAGCTTTTATTTTTAAGTAATCTCTACACCCAATGTGCAGCTCAAGTTCACAACCCAAGCTCTGAGAGAGTCACATCCTCTACCGACTAAACCAGCCAGGCATTCCTATGCAGGACATTTTCCTATAACCGTCTTAAAGACTAAGTAGATATGGAGACCATTTTCTTTCTGTTTTTTCCCCAACAATGCATTTGACTCTCCTGATCTTTCTTGACATCTTAACAAGTGTGAAATAATGTGATTATGGTAATATCCATGGTGAAACTAGCCAAGGTAATTACATTGCTGTTGTCACAGTATAATTTGTTGTACATTTGTATACATTTCTTGTCATGTATATTAAATGTAGAAAGGCCTGATGTTATAGAGCACTAAAATTTCCGTCAGCAAAGTGTTCCCAAATATTTACCTAGGGTAAAAATAATAAAAAGAGTCATGTGGTCAAACATACTTAGGAAGTGTCGAGTACTCCAGTCACTACTTAGAAAATATACAACACACATATTTATCTTTAAAATGGAGGTGAGTGCTTCCGGAAAGAAATATGTTTCATGTAGCTGAAACCGGAATTTTCCTGGACAATTTTTTAATATTGTTTTGAGTAATGTCTGCTGGCTTATCGTAGAATTAGTGTTCCGTGGAGTCTTTACCATGACCCTTGGTGGTAAAGTGCTCTATAGAGTCATTTCATTGTGATGGGCAATTTGAGAAAACAGAAATGGCAGCCATTTCTGGAATCTTCTGGGAGAAAGAATACATGCCATGTCATCCTTGCGGAAGCTCACTTGTCTTGGGTGGTTTGACTTTTGATTCCCATGTAAACCAGGAGACAAGAGACCTGAGTCTGTGTCCCATCTCTGACACATTTATCAATTATGGGAACTAGGGCAAGTCATTCAACTTCTCTAGACTGGATAATCCTGATCTCTAAACTGGATATGGTGATAGCTGAGCCATGTATCTAATGCATTTGTTGATAAAACACTTCAAAAAACGCAAAAACTATGTAAAAAAGAATTGCCATTGTATCAACATTGTTGTAATTATTCTTTAAAGGCTCTCGGACTCGAAAGCCAATGTTCTGTGAACATTTCACATGATTCTCAAAAATCCATTTTCATACATGTGTATTTCTCTTCCCTTAAAACAATATGTTGGCTTTCCAGATTTGCCAAACAAAATCTATTTACCTTGTTTATTGAGACACAACAAACCAAAAGATACTCTTTGCCTTGTGATATTTGGGATCTGAAGTCATTCCAGGGTTAGCTAAGTATGCATTTTTATACAGCACACAGCTGGGCCCACAAACAACCTGGCCCAGTGAGCTTCCAGCCTCTGATGACCAGTTAACTGGATCTGGAATTGAGATATGAACTCTGACAACTGTGGAATAGTAGGGGACATTGGTCACAGTGATCCTATTTTTGTCTAAATATATAATGGAGGCCTCTCTGTTTTAGACGCTTATGCTAACTCAATATATTCCACATTTATTTAAAGGAAAATGTTTCCCAAACATGACAGAGAAATCCTTCTGACGTGCTTCTTACGCCTACTCATATTTAATATATGTTGTCTAAATGGTTCAAGTTTTCCTGTTGTGGGCTGCACCTGCTTTGGTTCTGTGTTCTATTTTTTTAATGTTTATCTATTTTTGAAGGAGAGAGAGACAGAGTGTAAGCAGCAGAGGGGCAGGAGAGAGGGAGACTCCGAATCTGAAGCAGGATCCAGGCTCTGAGCTGTCTGCACAGAACCTGACGTGGGGCTTGAACTCACTAAGCGTGAGATCATGACCTTAGCTAAAGTCAGACACTTAACCCACTGAGCCATCCAGGCACGCCTGGTTCTATCTTCTTATTCCCTCCACTATCATGCTTTACCACAACTGCACATAATCAACTTTGGGATCTTCATTAGCAAAAGTCCAGTTGGGAGCATTAGACACATCAAAAAATTGAATATTTCTAAAGACACCATTGCCCTAGAAATCTCACTGAAGGCCACAGCTGTTAAATCCATTCATGCTGGGGTAATTGGAGGGAGCAAACACTTTTCAATGTTTCTATGTGTATATATGTGAGGTATGGTTAACAGATTTTATTGATTTTTCAGAACTTGTACATGACAAATACAGCACAGCTCAGTAAACTCAGTGCAGGACAGGGATGGAAGAAAGAGGTCCTCTAAATCACTATTCTGGTGCACTATTTGGTAGCTGGCCTCAGACAGGTTAATACTTCTCACTCTTCTCTGTTATCTCAGGTAGCATTAAGAAAACACCCTCATTTACTTCTTGGGGGTATTTGCAAATCAAGGCCAATAGGCCAATAGTTGAGAGCAATTCTAGTGAACAGTTAGAAAACTGACTGGATTGTATTCTGGTACTAAACTTCTTCAAATTCATTAGATACCAGAAGAGAGTCTATGTTTAATTAAATAGTGGGATGCAATAAATAAACCCGGGCAAAATCAAGCTGAATGAGGCCAAGATTCATTTACACATTTCACAACCATTTATTCGGCGCATACTGTGGAATGTGCTAGTTTCCAGAAGTACCAGGTGGAATAAGGCATAGATGTGACCATGGAGAATGATATAGTCCAGTAGGGGAGGCAGCCTGGTAGACAGATGGTGACAGTACAGTGAAGGAAATGCTCAGGGGAATAAGTGCCCTGGGGTATGGAGGAAGGGTGAGTGGGCTTTTCTGGGGAGTCAAGACAGAGGACCAGCTGTGGCAGAGGGAGGCAGCAGACAGGGGAAGGGCATGCAGGCAGAAAGAATCACTCATGCAAACACATGACATGTTCAGCAAAACACAAGATGATGAGAAGAAATGGCAGGGAAAATGGCATCTGTTTTTCACACTGGCAAAGAGGTGCTCTTGGAGCTTTGTCTCATTATTAGAGCAAATTATTTGAGAATGTAATATTTTAAATGTTTAGGTCTGTGTCTGGGGTTTGACTTGAAATATAAGGTCTGCCCTAATGATGAACATGACTCTGCTGCTCTCAGCCTTGCCGTGGCTCCCCATCAGACTTGGGATAAAATACATAATCCTCTCTGTGACCTATATGGCTCTCTCTTGGCTCATGCTACTGTAACAAAATGACATAGATTGGCTGGCTTACCAGCAGCAGAAGCTTATTTCTCACAGTTTGGGGGGCCGGAAGTTCAGAACAGGGAGCCGGCATGGTCAGGTTCTGGTGAGATACTTCCAGGTCACCGAGGGCCTTTTCTTGGTGTCCTTCCATGGCTGGGAGCAGAGGCAGAAAGCAAGCTCTCAAGTCTCTTATAAAACACTAATCCCCTTCCTGAAAATGGAACCTAAATTATCCCCCAAAGGCCCTGTCTTCTAATATTACATTGGGAGTTAGGATTTCAACATACAATTCTTGGGGATACATGCACTGAGTCCCTAACAACCCCCTCATGTCTTCCTCATTTACTGTACTGCTTTCTCTTGCGCTTCCAGCTACTTTGACATTCCTGATTTTCCTGTCTTAGGTCTCTGCATTCACTGCTTCCTCTGCCTAGATTATATGTCCCATTTACTTGCATGTCTTGTTGTCTCCAATATTATTCAGCTTTTGGCTCAGATGTCAGCCTAAGGAGAACTTTACTAACTGCTCTCTCTACAGAGCATCTCCTACTTACCCCTTATTCTTTAGAGCACTTATCGCTCCTTGACATTATGTAATACATCAATTTATATGCTTAGCCTCTAACTTCCTGTAGTGGATTGAATTGTGATCCTGCAAAAGATACCCATTTCCTAAATGGGAAACTTATGAATGTGACCTTATTTGGAAAAAGGGTCTTTGTAGATGTAATGAAGGTTAAGACCTGGGGTTGAAGTCATCCTGGATTTAGGGTGGGCCCTAAATCCAACGACAAGAGTGTTGAGAAGAGGAAAGGAGAAGATAAAGCTCTTGACTCTCTTGCCCTACACCAAGGAAGATGATGATAAAAATAAGAGCTAATATTAACATATGGAGAGATTTGCTTTTGTTTTCTCCTTGAATGTTCCTAACAATCACTAGAGATGGTGAATTATTGCAGTCTCACTTTACAATTGAAGCTCCCAAAAATCTCAGTGACATGTCCTTAGATGACATAGCTGCTACCAAGACTCCTCAACAAGTGGAATAGGGTCTTGTGTGGGACACATGCATCTCCGTAGGCCTCTAGGGTGGTGTGGCCCGGCTCCAGCTCTCCTCCTGGTAGATATGTGCTTTCTAGCCTTGGCATTAGTAGTAGGGAAGAGAAACGAACCTCCATTGGGACTGGATGATACGCAATTAGTATGGTAGGTATTTTCTCCCTCATTCAGTCTTCCTGATACTTCTGTGAAGCCTCCATTTACAGACAAGAAAACAGATATGAGCACAGAGCTGAAAAGAGATGGAGGCACTGTAAAGTCTGCTTGCTTGACCTGAAAGTTCCTGATCTTTCCACAACAGACAACTTTCAGACTCTGCACATCTGTGCTCATAGTGAGTTTATTTTCTTTTGTGCCCCAGTTCGACCTTTCCAGTGTGATTTCCCAGAGTTCTACAACTATTCTACACTCACTGCCCCTTTCCATCCATCCTCTCTCGGTCCTTATAAGAAGGCATTTATTTTTTCCCATCAGTCACCACCCAGTGCTTGTTCTCCAGGCCTGAGATTCTTGCTGTTTTTTTTTCCCAGACAGCTGAGTAGGATGTGAGCCAAAAAGTTGTAGAGCCATATCTGGAGTGTCAGTGGTTCGTCTACACTGTCTCCCTCAGATGAAACTTTATTTTGCTTGTATATGTTTTGCCCACACATCCCCTTTACTTTTTGACACTGCTTCTTCCTTGCTTTGGGAACCTCAGGGGGCCTGCAAATAGAACTCTGCAGAAAGATAAGCTGCCCTAAGGAAAGGTCAGTCTCCCAAGAAAAGCCTGAAAACTAGGTATTAATAAAATATGCTTTACTGTGGCAGGTATAGATAACACTGTGCCCTTCACTTCCTCCTCAACCTCTGTCTTCTTTGAAAATAAAAGTTTCTCAGTTCGAGAGATTTTCTGACTCGTGGTTATATGTGATTAGGGTATGGGCTAGAACTGCACAGGTAGGGACTATTTATGCTTTGTGATAACAGGAGAAAGGAGCCAAGTGCTCTCCGCACAGAGTTCATTCTGTCTTCGGATGATTCATTTTTATATTTAAAATACTTCCTCTAATGCAAAATTGGTAAACTACCTCAACCCACCCGGTTAATTTTAAAGGAGAAAGATTAATGTTTTTCATTTTTTTCAAATTAGTCTTTTACCTGTACTGTACTTCTGTTCTATCCGATAACATCATTTCCGAATTAATTAATAATACTTTTGCTCCAGGATCTTATGTTTGTGGTTTGAAGGTGTTATCACTAAATGGTAAGGTTAGCAGCTTGTTTGTCTCCAAATAAATGGAATTTAGGTAATCAATCATTGAACTGACCTTTCCTAATCACACAATTCATTAACATAATTTTAAACTAATTTCAAACCTATTAGCTGTAAAAATAAGAATACTTAATGTTTTGTAACACATATAGGCTTTAAAAGTTTCCCCTGGGGCGCCTGGGTGGCTTAGTTGGCTAAGCGTCCTACTTCGGCTCAGGTCATGATCTCACGGTTCGTGGATTCGAGCCCCACCCCGGGTTCTGTGCTTACAGCTAGCTCAGAGCCTGGAGCCTATTTCAGATTCTGTGTCTCCTTGTCTCTCTGACCCTCCCCTGCTCATGCTGTCTCTCTCTGAAATAAATAAAACATTAAAAAATAATTTTAAAAAGTTTCCCATCTTTTATTAATTGGTTTTAATGTTTATTTTTAAGAGACAGCGAGAAAGAGAAGGAGAGAGAGAGAGCATGAGTGGCAGAGGGGCAGAGAGAGAGGGAGACACAGAATCCAGGCTCTGAGCTGTCAGCACAGAGCCCAACATGGGACTCGAACTCACAAACTGAGATTATGACCAGAGCCAAAGTTAGATGCTTAACCAACTGAGCCACGCAGATGCCCTTCCCCTGTCTTTTTCAATCTACATAATAACTCAGTGAACAGATAGAACCAGGCAGGATTAAGCCACTGTTACAAATAAGGAGACAGGCTCAGCTGAGGAAAAAACTTGCTTGGAGTATCTGAATGTCCTAACTGTACCAACTAGTGTCTTTTCTTGCAATCCGACATGTCTTTCATTCTTCCATTCTGCACTGTTACCTCTGCTCTTTAGAGATGCATTTGCATTTAGAGAGGAAAGAAGACAAAAATTCTAGGGCCAATGAAAGGAAGGAAGGTATAAAGGTCCCGTATGTGCTAGGCAAGGCTAGATATTTTGTGGATGCTGTTTAATCCTCATGAAAAATTCTAGCGTGCCCTCTCCAAGAGAGAAATGGAGAATTCTAAAATCTCCACACATAACAGCTTTTGGCAGGGTTGTGTCCTTTCCATTGAAAGAATAATAATTAATTTTTTATCAGCCTGTCAAGGATGTTTAGTCTTTTGGTAACAGTTCACAGCACTAAGACACTTTGAACTGTCACATTTCTATAAACTGTAGCCAGCTCCAAAGATCATTGAATAATTCAGCAGGGACAGTTCCTAGTGTATTAATGACAAGGAGATGTGAGACTGGCTATGCATTGGACACAGGTAGAAATCACTGTCACTTACCAAGGGAACATATATCGTTAAAAACTGGAGGAACCAAAGAGTTTCAATTAGACATCTGTCAACTTTATTATTTGCTTCATTGCATTCCTGTTGAATAATCTAAGTGTATTTATACATTTTCCAAATATAAAAAGGCCCTTATTAAACATTTATTACAAATAGTTCAGAGTTTGAAGTGAAGATGTGAAAAAGCATTTATTTTCCATCTTTGTATATCAATCAAAGATTGCCTTTTACATGTAGCAATTATTAATAAATATCATATATCACATTTGTGGGCTATATCACATATCTGTCACATATATATGTATATATACACATATATATTATTAAAAATGTGTCTCGTGTTTGCCTATTTTTTGTTTATTTCTAGTCTTTTAAATCTTCATGAATGTACTTGGGTTATAAACTATCTGAATATGCAGTAAGTGACTATGAATGACTCTCTGAAGCATTTTAAAGTGTGATAATGCATCTAGGTGTGACAGAGGATAGAGAAAGGCATCTTTGGGATGAGACAGAGCAGTATAGAGTTTCTGGCTCTGAAAGATTGAGAATCCTATTTTCTTTTTCAAATGTTAAAAATTTATGTTTATAGCCTACTTGTGCAAAATGTCTCTCAAAAATTATAATTCAGTCAATTCAGGCCATTGTTCCCCTGGAATGCCCTATTACATAAAAGGTAGTTTACTATGTAGGTAATCATACAGAGCTTTGTTTTGCCACTGAGATTTGTAAGAATCAATGTGTGGGATCATGTCTGTGGGTAGGGAGGTTATGTGGTCAAGAATTTTGACCCATCGGGGACAGATGTGGTGATGAACCATAAGGAATTATGTGACATGAGCAGTAACTATAACACAAAGCTGGCTTGAGCAGCAGCTGAAATGATTTGTTGAGGGAGGACAGAGGCTGGAGATAAACTAGTAAAGAGAAATTTTTGGTGAGTTTATGGAATGGAACTTAACATATTCTCATGCACTGTAATCTTCTAATTTGTTGTGAACATGGGGGTTAAAGTACTCCCTTCAGGTGAGGAAAATGGGTCCTTCTTCCAGTGTTCATTATTAATTTAATTAACACACTTTGATCAGGTTTTCTGGTACTTACTTCAAATGTTCAGTTTCACAGTCATCTGGCCAGCAGTTAACTCTTTTCTCTCATTGGCTGTGCAGGAAGGGAAAACTTATGTGTACTCTCTGCAACCTTGTGTGTGATTGGCCATGACCTTGAAAACCTTGAGGTGAGATCCGTGGAGAAATTTGCAAGGCTGTTTTGCAAGCAGCCTCTCCTCCCTGCAGAATTTTCTCCTAGCAAACCGGTTTAAGGGAATATATGCATTGGAAGACCAAAATTTACATCAGCAAAGATGGATGGCTGCCATTAGGAACTGGGCTTCCGTAGCTGGACATTATCAGATGTGTGGCCCACTTGCCTTTATTGAAATAAATGTAGCAAAATAGATTTGACTGCAGTTGAGGTGCTCACAAAGTGTTAGCAGTGGAAGAGTCCTCTGAGGTCATATAGCTCAGTTTCTAGATTTAGAAGATGAGCAAAGAGAGCTCCTAAGAGACACTGCTCAAGTGTCCAAGGTCCAGCTGGAATCCTGATGTCCCCAAGCCCATTTCACTTGAGACTTTCTCCCCGTAAGTTCCACTGCCCTGTGTTCAAATCTTGGCTCTACTTACTACCTGAGCAAGCCACTCAACTTCCCTCTATGTTTCAATTTCTCATCCGTAATATAGAAGTAGTAATAGTATATAAGGCAAGTGGCTTTATGAGGAGTAAAATGAGTTACAATGTGTCTGACAAACAGTAAACTCATATTGTGGCTATTTGTGAGCTTGGTATTAGCACCTAGTATTAGAAGAAAGAGAGGATTGCATTGTGTTTCTCTAGATCATTGGTTCTCAGCTCAGGGAGATCTACCCCCAGGGTACATTTGGAAATGTTTCCAGTTGTCTTAGATCAAGGTCAGACAGTGCTCTGGCATCTACTATGTAGAAGCCAGAAATGTGGCTGAACATCTTATAATGAGCTCTCCCTCCTTTTAAAGCCTGTGCATAAGATATATTTACACAATGTCAACATCCTTCATTCTTCCCCAGCAATTTGTTGTTATGATCTCAACAATTTCAAATGATCCAAGTTTTTTTTCTTAATACAGAAGTTTGTAAGAAGGTATACATTTCTAGTATGGTGTATATTGGTTATTCACTTGGACTATATACAGTGTTGCTCTTTATTGTTTTTTATTTCATGATGAAATAAAAAAAGAAACCTTAGGGTCAGAAGTCTTAATAGATGGTGATGTGGTTTTATAAATGTTGAAATAGGAGAAGGCTGTTCGAAACATTGCCACTTATTTCAATAGTGTTTTTAAAGATTTCTTCCTGCCCCCAGTATTTTTTTTTAATACTGTATTGGTGCAAAGGGACCGCTGTGACCTTGATGTAACCTGCAAGTATTTTTCTCTTATTTGTAAAAATGAAACATCAAACCTCACAAAATTAGATGTAATATATACCGGAGATCATGTAGAAGGCTATAGCTTTTACAAAAAGCAGTCTTCTCTATATGCCTATGTTTATAGAGTTATAAGATCCCTTTAAAATTGTGAATAACCAGGAGAATATAGTGGCTGATAGCCCAACAGGGAGAGCTAACACTTCCAGCTGCACTGTGTTACATTTCATTGTGAGCAGCAGTATCATATAAAGACCTCTTTACATATAAATTTTAGCATTGAAAGCTCTACCAAAGGGAGAACTTTTATAAGTGTGATACACTGTTAATAAAACACTATTCACACACACATACACACATATGCTATATACACAGATACAATGTGTAAATGTGTGATATGAATATGTATATATTAAGCTTAACCAGATTTAAATCTAAAGATACATCTCTAGATTTTTGTCCTTACTTCCTTTTTTGTATTAGTCAACTAGGTTGCAAGAATGCTGTGTAACAAACTATCCCAAACTCAGTGGGCTTGCAGCAGTAATATTTATCCTCCAATTCACATGTGGGCAGGTGACTCTGGTTCAGCAGATCTATACCAGGTTCAGCTAGGAGGCTCGGGTTTGACATGTGCAATTTGAGAGAACTATCACAGTGGATAAGCTAAAGCACAAGAGCCGAGTGAAATGTCTCAAATACATTAAAGGCCTCTTTTCATATCATAGTCTCTAAGGTTCTTTTGGCCAAAGCAAGCCACGTGACCAAATCCAATGTCAGTGGACTGAGGAAAATATTTTTCCCACAGTGAGAAAGAAAGGGGGATTTGAATAAATATTTGCTCAAAACGATTTCCAATGATCACCTTCTTATTTCAGGTCATGGCAAATTTTCTCTATTTCCTGGGGTTATGTTCTCTGCCTCTTCCCAGCCTAAGATTTGAGGCCAGTTATCAGAAAAGCAAGCCCAGATCTGTGCCGCATCATTTAGCTTGACTTCCTATAGCACATATCTATGTTTTTCCTCATTTATAATGGTATGTTAATGTATGCATGGATGTGGTTAATTTGTTTGAGACAATAATTTAATTACAGATTCAGACATTCCACAGCATAAATAACTTAACAGGAGAGGAAGACACAAGAATGGCTGAAAACTTCAGATTTGGTACCAGAGTGTAATTATGAAATGACATACCAATTAGGAGATGCAAATGACTTTTAAGAAAAACAAGCATTTTGGAATATTTTGTCTTCTTCTAGAGAGCATTAGTTAGCAAATCAGAGAAGAAAAATAATATACACAGAATTGTAGGTCATGACAAATCTGTTCCATTCTCTCCCACTCTATCAAATTACAAATTACACTCTTCTTGTCTTTTGTTCTTTCTGACTTATTTATTTACCTTTATATGTACCAGGGTTCAAACTCCCAGAAAAACAGTTAACTTTGCTTCCCCTTGACATACGTTATACATACAATATGAAATCACATAACCCTGATAGAATGTCTGTGATAGACACAATGGCCCCCAGTGACCCAGAGCCCTTGTACAATCCCCTCCTCTTTGAGTGTGGGTTGAATCTTTGAATATGATGGGCTAACATTCCTATGATTATATTACATGTCAGGGCTGACCTTAAAATAGGGAGATTATCTGCATGGACCTAATCAAATCACACGATTCTTTGAAAGTATAGCGCTTTCCCCACCTGGTGACAAAAGAACAGGCCAGAGGGCTTCAAAGCATAGAAAGGACCCATGTACTGTTGACAGTTGGAGGATGAAGACCACATGGAAAGGAATGGAAGACAGACAACCAATACATGGGAGTACCCCAAGAAGAGACAGCCAACAAAGAAATGGGGCTCTGGGACCTGTCACCACAAGGTACTGGATTCTGCCAGTAACCCAAATGAGCTTGGATGTGGATTGCTCCCTGAAATTTCTAGATAAGCACCCAGCCAGCAGATACTTGGATTTCAGCCTTGTGGGATCTTCAGCAGAAAATGAAGTCTGGCAGCTCAGACTTCTGAACTACAGAACAGTAGAAAAATGCATGAATAATGTTTTCAGCTGCCAAGTTTTTAGTATCTTATTATGCAGAGATATAAAGCGAATACAGTACCTGAAAACTTTTATACATATGTGAGTTTCTAGTTATCAGTGTCAGGGATACCCTCCTGATGTGTTAAAGCTGACACATCAGCTCTGACAAAGCACATTATGTAGACTTTGCTAGATCGCTACTTTTAGACTGGCCTTGGAGTTTACTTGAGTCACTTAGTCTTGCCCTTATAAAGAAGGAGATTTAGGTTTTGTGAAGTCTGGAGCTTACATAAATTTAGGACTCCCTTTAAGAAAAAGATTACATGAATAAAATATAAAATTAAGTATAAGGTTGAAGAAAGTTTATTTAGGATGAGCTATTATAAATTTCAAAATTAAAAATTTTAGGAAGTCAATAAATTACATAAATATAAAATACTAAAACAGTAACCTATTTTAAATATAATTAATCTGTGTAATATTTTTCCTAATTCATGTTTACATACTATTAGATAATTTTGCAATATTTCTTAAAGAAAGAATAGAAAGATAGGTCTCAGATTTATAGCGGAGTTGATAAAAATTCATTCTTTAAAAATTATAAGTAGGAGATTTTATCAACACATTATTTATAATAATATATAATTTTTTGCATTATTATCAAATACAAGAGAGTCTACTGGTTTTATTTCATGATATTTCAAAGTTTGTTGTGCAATAATAATAAGTCATCGTGGAATTGACAGTATTTATTAACCAGTTTCTCACTGGTGTTCTTGTGTTAGTTGTGTATTAAGAGTTATTTTGTCAATATCAGTAATTTGTATTATTTTATTGTGAAATTGGGTATTCTATTTAAAGTATTCATTTGATACACTATGTATTTCTCTTCATTACATGAATTAACAATCTAAGAGTCCATACATCACTTCTGGTCAAAATATATCTCTTCTACTTATGGCCATTCCTTTTAGGTAACCTGAATTTTTTGGTATTTTCTTCATGTCAACATAATTTCTAAATTGGTAATTTCACTTTTCATTTTTATCACTATTTTTATTGTGTGTTATTTTCCCTTCCTTTATTTTTTATTGAGATATAATTGGCAAATAACATTATATTAGTTTTAGATGTACAATAATATCATGAGTTGATAAATATGTAAATTGTGAAATACACCCCGGTAAGTATAGAACATCCATCATATTTTCTTATTATCTTCTAAATTTTATTCTATTACTTTATGTCATTCTATAAATGACAATAAAGTTAATTTCATATACATACTAATGAAGTTCTATAATTTCTTGGTGTTTCATTGAAATGTGCTACAACATGTTTTTACATTGCAACTAAAATGGCATATTTGAGCTTTCTCAAGCTTTTGAATATTTTACAAGCTTGTTCTTTTTTAAGTTTTTCTTTAAAGTCTTTAGAAATATATTTTTGGAGAGCCTGGTTGGCTCAGTCAGTTAAGCATCTAGTTCTTGATTTTGGCTTAGGTCATGATCTTGCCCTGCTTTGGGTCCTGTGCTGACAGCACAGAGCCTGTGTGGGATTCTCTCTCTTCCTCCTTCTCTGGCCCTCTCCCCACTCATTCTCATTCTCTCTGTCTCTCTCAAAATAAATAAATAAACATTTAAAAATAGAAATTTTTTTGATGCCTATAATATCTTCGACCCCAAGTTGTAAGTTGCAAGCTTTGATGGATAATGAGAGTCCATCCAGTATTCATATAGTTTCATTGTTGAGCACAGCCAGAGAGGTTCATATTGCCTTTGGGTAACCTTTATATCAAGACACCAGGTAAGTTCACACATTGGGTAATAGTCAACTTTGAGGAAGCCATTCAATATCATAGGACCATCTTCTGTAACTTGGCTACACATAAAACATGATCATGAACTACACTAATAAACATATCTATTAGCTCAATGGAATCTCTTTCTTTTCGTGCAACTTTAACAAGGAACCTATCCAATAACACTTGCTTTTGACTCCTTTTGAGGATTTTTTGGAAATGTGACATTGTATTGTCATTAAATAGATCCACTGCTACAGGCTTATTTGGGTGGTGCTTTTCTACAAAATTTTGCATTGTTTCCCATATTTTACACATCTCCCTAATCCCATTTGAAGTGAGGGATTCCTCCACCTTTTTCTTCTCCTTCTCTGGTGTCAAGATCTCCTCCATAACCTCTTGCTGTTGCTCATGATGTAGATTCATCAGTTGTTCAGTGCTCAGCTCCAGGCCATGTTCTTCTACCAGCTCTTGAATGTTGTCCTCAATCACCTCCAGTCCCCTGGTCTTCCCCAAGGACACAATTTCATTGACAACTGTTAGCTCCTGTTCATGACCAAGCCCCTCTAAATAGTGTTCAAGAATGTAATCAGGCCACAGTTTTCTCCAGATAGAATTGAGAGCTCTCTTGATGACCCCATCCCATGCTTTATCAGTGATCTTGAGGCAGTTCATGATGTAGAAATAATTGTTCCAGAACTTTCAGAAAGTAAGGTTTGTTCCTTTGGTAACCTTGAAGCATTACTGAAATAGTGCTTTGGTGTAAAGGTTTTTAAAGTTCAAAATGACTTCCTGATCCATGGACTGGAGGATTTGAGTGGTGTTGGGAAGAAGGAACTTAACCTTAATGAACTCAAATTCCTCAGGCAAGTCATCTTCAAAGCCTGGAGGATGAGCAGGAGCATTATCCATTATCAGCAAGGATTTGAGTGGCAGATTCTTTTCCAAAAGTTATTTCTTGGGGCGCCTGGGTGACTCCATCGGTTAAGTGCCTAACTTTGGCTCAGGTCATGATATCACAGTTTGTGGGTTCCAAACCCATGTTGGGCTCTGTGTTGAGAGCTCAGAGACTGGAACCTGCTTCAGATTCTGTCTCTCACTTTCTCTGTGCCCCTCCCCTGCTCTCACTCTGTCTCTGTCTCCCTCAAAAAGAAATAAACGTTATAAAAAATTAAAAGCTATTTCTTCATTACAGCATTGAAGACCTCATTGATCCCCTTAATAATGAAGACATGAGTGACCCAAACCTTGCTGTTGGACCTCCACCCAACATTTAATTGTCTCTTCTGCACTTTGCATTTCCTGAAGGCTCCTGAATTCTCAGAATGATACAGGAAAAGGGGCTTGGCCTTGAAATCCCTACTTGCATTAGCACAAAACAAGAGGGTGAGACGGCCTATCCTTGCCTTATGACCCGGAATTACATTCCCTTCTTATGTAATGTAAATCCTCTTTGGCATCTTTTACTAAAAAAGCCCTGTCTCATCGCAATTAAAAACTTGCTCCAGCAGGTAGCACTCAGAAGCCACAAGCTTCTGAAATTTGGTAGTGAACGCCTTGGCTGCCTTAGCATCCAAACTCGCAGTCTCTCTGTGCCTCCCAACACTATGGATGCCACTTCTCCTCTTAAAGTTATCAAGTCCTCCCCTGCTTGCTTGAAGTCTTCTTTGTTTTCTGTTGATGTACCTTGCAGTTTACTTAGGAGGTGAGTGTACAAGGCCTTTGCCTTCTCACAGATAGAGGTCTTGGTCACGGTATAACCTGCTAGTTGGTTTTCGTTTATCCAAACCAGAAACAACTTTTCTACATCTTCTAGAACACGTGGCCATTGCTTTGATATTGTTGTGAAAAATAATTTTGCTGCATTTAGCCCACTTATTTCTTCTTTCTTCTTTAGTATTGTGCATATGGTCGATATAGACATATAAAGTCTTGCAATTTTGGTCAGTCTCATACCTTGTTGGTACTTCTTGATGATTTCCTTCTTAACTTCCAGCATAATCATCTCCTTCTTCTTACAGCCTTTCTTTTCAACCTTCTTCTGCTTGGGGGCCATTGTATATGCTTGTATGGATGTTGACCTCACTACAGTATTAATAAACTCTTGTCATATACTGTATTTAATGTAACTGGCAATAAGGCAGCAGAGAAAAGGTCTGTATCTTCAGGCAGCCTGACCTAGAATGAAACAAAGCATTTCTAAGCTTATCCTTGTATGGAAAAACAAAGGACTGTCCATAGGTACTTTGAAGTGACAAAAAAATGCACTAATGCCCACCAATTGTGGGCACCTTCCAATGTTATGAAAAACTATTGATTTCTGCCAAACAACATGGCCTGAGACCAAGCATCCAAGCATGGGAAACAATCATCCACAATCCCAGAGAGAGAGAGAGAAGAACCATTGGCTCAATTGTGATCATGTGATGTTCAGCATCATGTACTACTCGTATTGTAAGATATCACTCATTTTGTCAAGTTAAAATTTATTAGAAGTATTTGCTCATCTTGCAGAACATTCACAGAACAAGTTACTCTCAATCCAGAGTTTTACTGTATATCTTGAAGTCTGGCATCATGATACCTGCAACTTTGTTTTTTCTTTCTCAAAATCACTTTGGCTATCCAGGGTCTTTTGTGACTCCATGTTTATTATTTGTTCCAGTTTTGCAAAAAATGCTATTGCTATTGTGTTAGGGGTTGCATTGAATCTGTAGGTTGCTTTGGGTAATACGGACATTTTAACAATATTAATTATGAAGTAGACAATCTAACAAAGATTAGAGGCAGCATTATTTAAAATCCTCTTTTGTTCCTTCGACAAAGTACATTTTGGACCCACATGTAAATAATTTTGTACTTGGAAGTTTGATGATTCAGGAATGTAAAAACATTTTCTTTATAACCTGGAGGGGAAGTATTACTCTAAGCTAAGCTTGTCACTATGGACAGAGCTCTTCAATGTTCTTCATGAATAGATGGTTTTGTCTAAGCTCAGTGTTACCCAAATGTAACTCTGTACTCAAGTGTGTCTTTTCACCAGAGATGTTAATCAGTGCTAAGGGAAAAAAAGCAAAACAAACAAACAAAATTCAGAATCTTTGAATTACCTTTGGAGACCCAGGTTTAACAGTTTCCTTTAATGCAGAGCTTTACAAAGTCTGTAATAGGCCAAAGCACATCATAAATTTGTTGCAGAGTGATAGAGAATGCACCTTCTAAAATGTATTTGATCACAGTAATTTGTGGAGAGTCAAATATGCAAAGTGAGCTTATTAAGACTTAGACACCCTAGATTTTCTTGGAGCACTCTTTGGGTTAGGTGGGTCTGTGGCTGTCAACCTTTTACTGTCCAGATACATCTCATATATCCTGTTCTGGAACATACTAGCTCCACCGTCTTCAACTTTTCTGATTCCTGTGTTCCAAGCTATTCTTTTGATGTTGAATTCTTTGTTTGCATCACATTTACATCTGAAGGTCCTTGATTTCTAGAGGAAGCCCCTGACATGCTATAGCTTCTTTCCATACTTTTGACTTCTGATTCTGCCTAACGAGAGTGCAACCTCCCCCTTGCACATATTCACCTGATGGAAGCTTTGATGTCAAAGTACTAATACTCACAATTTTAGCTGTGGCTCATTGTTGGAAAACTGCTATTTAAATGCTGTGTATGTGTGAAGCTGTCTATTTTTGTTGTTAAAAGTTGCCATGTGACAGTGATTTTATACCATAAACTCCAAGACTTCTTTTCTCTTTTACTTGGCCATGTGCCTGTTCTGCATTCTCTCGTGATAGCATGTGCCCTACCTAGGGTTTGTGTGAAAATGTATTTGGGGAGGCCACATGGTTTAGTGAAAGAACGTTTAGATTTTCAAATTTAAAGATCCAGTTAAGTTCAGGGCCCAGCATCTCTATTCATTATAATAGTGCGTGGCTGTATATAAATTATTGAAACTTTGTTGTGCACCTCGAATTTATCCTGTGTAATTGGGAAAAATGGCCAATAAGTTGTAAAGCATATAGAAAGGTTTCTGGAGCAGTGTCTGAAATGGCATAGACACTCATGACTGTTAGCTCAACCCAAATATTAGTGTTTAAGTGGTCTTGTAATTTTCTGTAAAGTCTGGTATAAACCTCTAAACACAGTCATTAGATATTATATAAACTTAAAATGTTTACTTAATTATAACACGAAGAAACCAGTGTTAAGAACTTGAAGAATCCTCGAAATTAACTCCTTATCAATTGTTTTCTTTCTTTTCCCTTTCAACCTTCCTTTCTTCCATCCTCCCTCCTCCCTCCCTTGTTTCCTTCTTTCCTTCCTTACATTCTTCCTTCCTTCCTTTTCCTTCCTTCCTTCTTTCCTTCCTTCCTTCCTTCCTTCCTCTAAATGGGGTACGTTCTGATGGTTATTTTAATTTTAGAAGCTGCTAACTCCTATAAAAAGTTATCCCAGTGTTTGGGAGGAAAAGACACTTCAGCTGTTGTGATGGAACAGGGAAAACTGGAAAACATGGAAGGCATGTCCAAATGTTGTTTTCATGCACTGGATGATTTTGAGAGCTATTTGTTTTACTATGTATTTAATGGTTTTTGTTGTTGTTATTGTTATTGTTGTCGTCGTTGTTGCTGTTTTTGATAATAGTTTTGTGTCCTCCGTCCCACCACAGTCATGCGGGGCACATGCATGCATTACAGGAGCTTGAATGAGATTGCACATAGCTCAGGTCCCAGGACACACGCCTTGATAAAACCAGCATGTGATATATGCTCTATGTGCAACATGCCTTTCCACCTTGTGCCAATTTATTATATTGCAGGAAAAACATGGTTATAAAGCATAAAATATTGGAAAGAGAAGGGAATCCTGGGAACTCCACTGTAGAAGTTATAGCTGGGGAGCCAAAGAGTAATAAGAAAGAGGAAGGAAAGGAATAATGGCTTGTGGCACCTTAGAAGTAAAAGGCTGGAACTCAAAGGGAAAGGAATACTCTTAAGCTTTCCTCCCTACACCTACAGGCACTGACATGGACCTCAGAAGCCAGGCTTGATTCCAGTCTTCTATATTCTCAGTACTAAACATGGCATCTTGCATATCACAGGTGCATTTTTAGGAGATGTCTTAGCTTCCTATGGGTGATATTACAGATTTCCACAATCAGGATGGCTCAAAACCACGGGAAGCTAGAAGTCCAAAATCAAGGTGCTGCTAGGGCCATACAACCTCTAAAGGCTCTATGGATGACTCCTAGCCTCTCCTAGCTTCTAGTGGTTGCTGAAAGACCTTGGCCTCCTTTGGGTTGTAAGTTCATCACTCCAGTCTCTGCCTTTGTCTTCTCATGGCCATCTTTTCTGTGTCTTTATTTCAGTGTTCAAATTTTCCGGTTCCTATAAAGACTCCAGTCATACTTGATTTGGGGATTGCTCTAATCATTTTAACTGGATCACATCAGACCCTATTTCCAAATATGGTCATATTCACAGGTTTTGAGTGGATATGAATTTTTAGGGGGCACTATCCAACCCACTACAGGGGGGTTTATTTGTTTGTTTCTGCAGTATGCCAAGAGCTATGCTGAAAACACACAAGTTGATAAGCTTTAGGATATAAAATTTAAGAGTATCCTACTGCCCTTTTAGTACCATGAACTTGAATGCATAAACAATGCTTAATGATGTGCAGCAATGTGCTGTGGCCCCAGTATTCATAAGCTGCTGTTCGGTAACCTGTTAAAAGCAACCTTCCACAGTACTCTGTCCGAACTTTGATGTACAAAATGGAAGTTTGAAAATGACAAGAAAACGTTGAGTAGTTTTTACAGCAGCCAGAACCTTGATTGACTGTAAAGTTTGGGGAATAAAAGATTACCTGAAATATTGGTGCCAATTTAATCCTCAGTGAGTGGTGCTCAGAGGAGACCCGGACTCTTCAGTGAGTGCATATGCACTGTGACCACGGGGAAAGGAGACTGGTGTGGCTTTGGAGAAATTCTGTCATTATTATGTGGCCTCAGTGTAATTTCATGGTGGTTTTCTTTAAGTGATAGATGGTTGAGGGGAAGAAATGGAAGCAGCACGGTATAGCAGGAAAAATATACAGAGGTTTCTTGTTTTTGTTTTTGCCTTGGGTGTAACAGGACTCAACATCCAGTGCTGAGCTTTATTGACTTTGAATAAATTACTTATCCTTTTTTTTTTTGCTTTGTTTTCTTTTTTAAAAAATATAGAAATTAACAATATCCTCTTCTCAGAGCAGCTGTGCCAATTAAATGAGGTAATAAATGTAATCATAGTGGATGAGTGTCTCTCAGTTATGTGTTGTCACTTGTTGAAGTCAAATTTAGATACAAAGTAAAACAAACAAAACAATACTAGGAAAACAGAATTAGCAAATGCAGAGATGCAGTACTGAATGGCCATTTCCTTTTCTGGTATCAGGGTCTGCATAATATGTTAGTTTGTAATCCTCCCTAGCTTGCAAAATCTCAAATGCTCAGCCGCAGCAGGACACCATCCAGGCCCATGGGTGTTAGCGTTTATGCTCTGTCGGCTGAGTTTTTTTCTTCTTGACTTTTTGGAATTAATGAAGCATTTACCAGTCAATGACTCTTCCACACCTGGGCCCTCCTTGCTTCACAGTGCCTAATTTGTGAGAGTGTATTTAGGAGAGAGTGCCAAGAAATCTCTGTCAGTCAGGTTAAAGAAAGCTCATAGGGGTGCCTGGGTGGCTCAGTCATTTAAGCATCCCACTTCGGCTCACGTCATGATCTGGCAGTTCATGGGTTTGAGCCCCACGTCGGCTCTGTGCTGACAGCTAGCTCAGAGCCTGGAGCCTGTTTCAGGTTCTGTGTCTCCCTCTCTCTGACCCTCCCCTGCTCGTGTTCTCTCTCTCTCTCTCTCTCTCTCTGTCTCTCTCTCAGAAATAAATAAACAATTTTTTTAAAAAATCATTTAAAAAATTAAAAAAAAAAAAAGCTCATAGCACCATCCCTGAATTTAATCACTACTGCAAAAGCTAGAGGGTGAGATTATTTGGAGACTCTGAGCTACTGATTCCAAAGATACAGGTTTTTAGGAATGGGGTAGGATCCATGACATTTAAAAAGCACCCCAGAGATTGCTGATTTAGATAATATACAGACCCATCTTTGAAAAACTCTAGACTAGAAGCAAAGATAATATGTAGTCAGAGCAGCGAGGGAGCCCAAGATTGAAATACATCCCCTAAAGTAAGGAACAACATAAAACATTGAGTACATTCTGTTTCTTCAGTCAATTCATATGGAAGTATGGTTTGTAAATGTAGTGTTAATGAAATTAATGGGGCTTCTCAAGAATCTCTATTAACATCAAACAGGATGTTTCAGAAGAATAGAGAATGCTTACAAATGAAATCATGGTGTTCCCACTGCATTTGTCCTAAATAACTGAGGTCTTTGTACTTTACAGAAAGGAGGTGTTGGCAAAAATTACAGGAAAACATGATTCATGAAGAAATCTAGCAGTGATGGTGTAGAACCTTCAGGAGAACAGAGAACCTTGATTTGAAATTATAGACCCTTGGTCTTAGTTGGGAGGTATCACCAGCATAGCAAAATACCTCCTTCTAGTTTTCATGGCTCATTGGAAATACAACCTGAAAACATCCTATTTTTTTCTTCATGAATGAAGTCTCCAAAGAATGAAGTCTTTTGAGTAGATTTACCTGGTAGTAGGAAGAATGCTTTGATGAAATCTGGTTTTACAGCCAGGAGTATTTAAACTATTTTCCAATATGTTCCATTTCACAAATTGAAATATGTTGTAAATTACTAAGTTAGTTTCGGCTTGTAAATCTATTAAATGAAGCCTGGTCAGCCTAAGAGTCCCTTGAGAGCAAATTCTGGTTTTATTCATCTTTGTAGCAGAAGTTACTTCTTAGAGATTCAGTTGGGGTAAGTAGTAAGTTTGAATAGAAGACATGGGAATGGAGTGCAGGCATGTGAAATGAACTGGAATATAAAAGAATATAATGGAATGGGAAGGAAAAGTTTGGAATGGATGGAATGTGGAATTGAATGGATTGAATGGATGGTCTGTGGAATGGAATAGAATAGAATAAAATGGAAAAGGATGAACTGTATGGAATGTGGAATGGAAGGAAGTGGAATGGAATGGAGTGGAATGGAATAGAGTAAGTGGACTAGCAGAAAGGATTGGATGTGTTAGAATTTTGACTTTGATCAACTCTGGATGAATATGGTAGTCGAAGTGTGGGCTTGATATCAGATAATACGGTTTTCTGTGTAGACTCTACCACAATAGCTGTAAACTCAGGCAACTTATTAAAGTTCACTCAACCTTTATTTCCTCAACTGTAAAGTGGAGATAAGAGTATCTACTCAGAGCATTTTCAGTCCTATTAATAATACTTTAGTAAAAGAGGAAGACTTGGAAATGCTAACAGGACAGGAATGAATAGCATAAGTATTAGGCAGCCACATGATCTAAGAGGACAAGCAAGCATAACTTTGGGATCAGAAACACTTGAGTCTGGATCCTTAAATCTCTTATTTGCTGTTTCGAGACTTTGCACAAGTTATTCTTGGTTGCTAGCTCCAGTTCATCAGAAAAGGGATGAAGTGGGGTGTGGAAGGCAGGGAAGGGAAATCCTCAGTGTGTCCTGCTTTAGCTTGGTATGATATTGCTGGTTTTACCAGGGGACATTCTACCCACCAGGAATCACCTCAGTGTCAGACAAACGGAGATGGTTAGTGATCTTGCAAAACTAATATGTGGATTTAGTGAGATGGCGACATGAAATGCCTCTAAACTGGGCTGTAAGCAATTCTAAGTGTTATATTAATCATTTTGGCCTGGAAATCTTCTGTTCTAGGTTAGATTCTGCCAAACCAAAGCGTGAGCTGGGCATCTTTGTGCAGTGATTTATTGTGAGTGTGCTGAGGTGACCACATTAGGGAGGGAGGGAGGCCGAGTAGGATAGGGCTAGGCAAAGGTGGAAGTCCAGCTGAAGTTCAACCTCAGCCAGATCCAATGGAAAATTCTGGCTCATGAATGGTACCACAGAATTGTCTTACTTTGTGACAAGAGCGCTGACCTTTTGTATCCCCACATCATTCATCATTGGCTGTAGGCTACCCCAGTAGGGTATTTTTAACCAAGGGAAATTCTCAGGAGGGGGGCACAGCTATTCACTGGTAAGACCAACACTATATACTAGATAGGTGTGCCAGCCTATGAAGAAGATCTGGACAGAGGCCACCAGCGTCTGCTATGACTGCTCAGGAGTTTTCTCAAAGAACATTCTAGCAATCAGTGTAAGTATAGGAACCCACATTCATAACGTACCATTACTTCTATAGCTTCTGTTTTGATATTTATGTGTCTTATCACTTCCCTGATTTACAGACACTTTAAACATTTACAATTGGTCATCTAAAAGGGAGTTTCAACTCCTTTGGAAGAAGGTACTACATCGTTATAAACAATAATATTGTTGTGTCAGCCATGTGTAGAAGAGGTACATTTTTTTTTTTAGTTCATTAGCCTCCAATGAGAAATCTAACAAACTTGAGATGCAAATTAGGAAAGAAATGAAAGATGATTTTAAAATCTTGGATAATATAATATAGATTCCTGCAATTTAAAACAAATGCCAAGTAGAATGCATCTTCTCCAGAGATCCATATAATTTGGAAAACGTTTCAATTAGTCAGCAGGCTTAACATTGCTGATTGCCCATCAGCAACTGGAAAAAAAAAAAAAAAAAAGGCAGAAAAAAACCCTTAAAGGCAACATACTAAATTAGCTCATCAGCAAGTTGATACACATAGATTGATTTTTCCCTCCTCAGAGATTTTCCAAAAAGAAAATTATATTAAGCATTGATAAACTTTAGTGGAGCAAAATATATGCTGGCTTGTGAGAACAGAATGTTGCCAATATAACTGATAACCAGTTTATATTTCTAATATTTCCCCCCACCCCACATATTTACTGCTTCATCTTTTAGCATGCACATTAAGGAAGTCAAAATCACCCCATGAGTTCTAAAATAACTTGATGTTTTAATCAAAAGAGTCCTTTATCATAATAGAAATGTAAGAATGTTAAATATGGGAGAAAATTCTATCCTTGAAAATGTTTATGAACTTCATCTTGAGATAATTGCGTACATGGATTTGTTTTTGAAATTCAGTTGCATTAAAATCCATCTCATACTTCGCTGTTCAAAACTAAGAAATATATTTTGTCATTAATCTTCATATAGTAATTAATAGCCTGAAGAAACGTCTCAAATTTTTTTTGCAGTTTTTTGAATTATTTTGCTATCTGTGTATTTTTATACATGTATTCCTATTTCAGTATGACAGTGATTTCATATTATAGTCGAATGTGTCAGGAATGTGCCGGTATAACAGCACATTAGAAATAAATTTCTGAAAATATTCAGAAAATATTTACCATGCACTTAACACTGTTGCTGAAAATAGCAGCACACACTCAGTTTCTCCCCATGTCATTATGAACTCACATCGTGTCATCCTTTGCTGCATGAATGTTTGAAAGAACAGGAAGTTCTTTTATTTCAGCTCACTGCTGGTTATATTATTGCTGACCATTGACTACTTGATCCATATCTACCTGAAATAGAATAAAGTAAAATACTTTAAATAAAGTATTTTTGATATAACATTTAGAAAATAGGAGACCGGCGAAAATCCCATCCCACACAGTAACTGTCTTTTTTATGTTTTGCCACATTTGCCATTATTATTTTTTCAAAGGCAAGACTCCTGCTGCCTCCTAACCTGACAGTAATAACAAGTTAAAGAAACTGCAGGTTTCAAAACCACTTTCCAATTTCCCTTCTTTCCCCGCTAATTCTCGATGAGGCAAGACAAGCAGGTTGATGTTCACTTGATAACAAGTTCAAAGAGCAGACGGAGGCTCCTGACTCTGTTGAAACCATACGACCAGCCCTCTTCTGCTCAGGGTCATGGTTGTTATCATGGCTCAGAGCACTGCGCTTTGATCTGAGTCCTCCAATCATAGTTTTCAAGGATTTCAGTCCCAACTATAAACTTTAGACCTGAATGTACACCTACCTTGTGGCCTCAAACCATTTCTGAAATCTTTGCATACATCCAGCCCAGATAGCCCAGTTTCTTTCCTGTGAGTGTAACCCATGCCTTTGCTTACCTCTGCTGTCTTCAGTTTGCTGAATATGGACAGGACTTCCTGATGATACACAGTACCAAGAAGATAGACTTGTTGTCTGGGCTGTTTATAATGGTTGTTAAAAAATTATCAATAAATTATTTATTGAGGGAATAAACAAATTAATGAATCTACTCATTTTATTGTGATATTTTCATTACTTTAGATGTTTCTGATAACCCTTTATTCACTGATCTAGAATTAGTACACAGTCAGCCCTGTGATTCTTTAAGACATTGACAAAGAGTTGAGAGATCTCATGTTCCATGTACTCCCTCTCCTATGCATTTATTTATTATAATATCAACAATTATTTAACCAGATTGTCACTAGAAGTGTTGTTAGTACTTTAAATATTATGATAAGCTATGCTGTATTTATGCAGACAGTGGTTACCTAACACCATAGATCTATCACAACATATAAAGATAAGACAAATATTTAAGGGATAGAACTTTTAAAAATAGTTCCTAACTATTTAAAACTAGGTTGTAAATAAACGATTTTAAAGAATATTGCAGTCATGTGTGTGTCATTTATTTACTCTTATTTTCAGGTATGTGTAGGACTCAGAGCTGCACATAGGACTGCATGACCCCAGTGCCCAAGGTACATTATATATTCAGCAGATTTTTTTTCTACCAAAATTACAGTGAGAAAAATGCTGGCTCCAGAATATTCTTTAAGATATATCAGTGCCTCATGCAAATGGAGTCTTAGAGAGGTCAAGGAACTTGTCCTTTGCCAATTAAGATTCTGTTTGAAAGATGAAGGTGGTCCTGACCCCTCATATTGGAGTTTCAAGGGTTAAGTGAGCCCAAGTGTAGGTAGTGCCTCACACGGTGCCAGGTATCTAGTCAGTGATCAGTGTATGCTGGCTATTAACTATTACGTGGTGGGCTGATAACTAGGAGAGAAGACTTATGAGCTTTCTGACACTTGTGAATTGCAACAGTGAAACTGAGTAAAAGCTCAGTCATCTCTGCTCACTCAGCACAATCAAAGTGCAAGTTTCCAGAACGCATCATTAGCATTTAGCGTGTAGGAAGACCAGATATCCTCAGATTCACAAACCAGTTACCCTCTTGTCTTGTATCTCCTGACACCTGGGATCATGCATCAGAGACCATAATGTTGATAATGCCTCTCTTGATGGTCATTCCCATCTTTTTCCACTTAGCACCCTGCAGAGAAATCTCAGGATTTATTACTGACAAAGTGACATTAAAAAGTGTAATGAGCCTGGAAGGAGAGCAGAAAATATTTCATTGTAATGAACCTTCTTTGAGAGGAAATAGGAGATGAGAAGACCAGAGACTTTGATTCCTATAAAATTACATAATGCATTCTAGTAGTCGTGGCTTTCAGTCATCCCTCTCTTCTCAAAATGAACTTCTCACAGCCGTGGTGTAGACTTTTCCAGTTCCTGAACTAGTCTGAGGAGATGTTCTTCAACCCCTGTCTTGAACTTACAGATATTCTTGCTGCTCTTTGTCCCATCTCTGAGTGAGCTGTGGATGCCGGGGTTTTAGGAAGTTTTCATGTACTTTGCACCTTCTTTCCCTCCACTGGTTTGCTCAGTTTTTGAGGATCATTCCTCTTCCCATTCTGGGATAGATTCTGACCCGAACTTAACTCATTTGTCTAGAGTACATTCAGCAAACAAAGACTGTGGGGCTCTGACCCAGTTTTCATTCTGTACCAGACTTCAGTTTCCATCCTCACAATTCCAGACGAGCTTCTGTCCTGTACCTGGCTTCCCAGGGTCTAGGCAGAAGGGAGGAGCGAAGGCAATACGGAGGAAGGGGCCAAGCTTAGGAAATGACATCGCAGCTTTTATTGGAATCCTCCACAGGCTTCTGTTTCTCATTGGCTTGCTCAGTGACACATGGGCACTTGCAAGGGCAGCTGCTATAAATATGTAGTGTAGCTGGCCATCTTTGCCACGTCCCCAAGATTGAGATCTTGTTTCTATGGAGGGAAGCAAAAAATGGATTTTGAGTAGTCAATAAAGAGTGTATAATCATTAACAAAATAAAACCAGGGGCACTTGGGTGACTCAGTTGGTTAAGCATCCAACTCTTGATTTTGGCTCAGGTCATGCTCTCATAGTTCATGGGTTTGAGCCCCGCGTCAGGCTCTGTGCTAACAGTGTGGAGCCTGCTTGGGATTCTCTGCCTCTATGTCTATCTCTCTCTCTGCCCCTCCCCTGCTTTCTCTCTAGCTCTCCAAAAATAAAAATAAACATTAAATAAATAAATAAATAAATAAAACCAAATTATTTTGTTTGAGCCACAGATGAGTTTCTAAAGGAAGCCTTGGATTAAAGCAACGCAGAGATGCAAAACCGACTATTTAATCTCAAGAATCACTGATCTGGGATCAGTGATAGCAATGATCTGTAATAGCTAGGGAAAGCAGAGGGTGCTATTCAATTAAATATTTTCATTAATGGGGCACCTGGGTGGCTCAGTCGGTTAAGTATCCGACTTCAGCTCAGGTCATGATCTTGCAGTTTGTGGGTTCGAGTCCCACATTGGGTTCTGTGCTGGCAGCTCAGAGCTTGGAGCCTGTTTCAGATCCTGTGTCCCTCTCTCTCTCTGCCCCTCCCCCACTTATGTTATGGCTCAAAAATAAATAAACTATTAAATTTTTTTAAATGAATATTTTCATTAATTATTTACAAAATCCTTAGTACTTGATGATAATGTATTAAATTAAGTGCTGATTAGGGCTGACCCCATAGCAGTTTCTCCAGAAAGTTAAAAAAATAAGTTTATATTTAAGTAATATTTTGACCCCCTTGATGGAGAGTACTTGGGACGAAACCCTTTCTGGGAGGGAACAGAAAACATAAATAGAAGCAGGCAGTGGCTGGACCCTGTGGTCTAGGGGTTAAATGATGCAATGTATCCTCACTAATTTTGACTAATTAGAGAGAAATGCAGATTGACTTTGAGAAATCTGATTGTATAATGCCTAATGTGGGTGTCCTGCCTTTACATTTTGTGACTCTACCAACGTAGGTTTAAGATCTTACTTAGTAGGAATTTTCATTTTATCCATTACAGTTTTCTTCTACATATGATCAGTTTTCTTTTGATACGATAGGCTCAAGGCCAGTCTTTGAGAGACACTTCTAAGATAAATTAATGCTTGTGTATGTTACAAGCTAAAGCTATAGGATTAAAAATATCAAGACATAACTAAAAATGAGTAAGAAAAGATATCTTTTCCATCAACATGACGACATCCAAGAACTTTGGGTTCAACTAAAATGGATGTTTACACCTATAGGAGGAGCTCAGGAGACTAGGAACAGGAACTCCAGGTGATCAGAGAAAAAGAGAAGGGATGTGCTGCCGCTGCCCTATGTTGCTGAGAATCAAAGAAAAACCTGAGACCAAAGCAGGGGCTTATGACAGGAGTGAATCAACTACTTCCTGTTTTTGTTGCCAGGTCCTGTGGGACAAGTTTGCCTAGGGACACAGAGCATGTGGATTCTCAAGCACTGAGGAGAGAAAAGGGCCCAGCCCAACTCTGGAAATAAGGCAGAACCCAGCCTTCTCCAAACCAGAGCCGCCATTTTGATGTTGGTGTAGGCTATCAGCTCTCGACTGATCCAGCATGACTGGTTTTCCTGCCTCCAGGCTGGACTCCTTCAGTCTTCTCAACTCAGTGCAGCCAGATTGGTTTCCTAAGTGCCACACTGATTATTGTAGTCCCTGTGTCATATTTCGGTAGTGTCCCATAGGATAATGTCCACTCTTCCTCGGGGCACCTGGGTGGCTCAGTCGGTTAAGTGCTTATTTTGGCTCAGGTAATTTCATAGAGTCTGAGTTCCCCTATTATTGTCTGTGCTGATAACTCAGAGCCTGGAGCCTANAAAAAAATTAGTATAAATAAATAAATAAATAAATAAATAAATAAATAAAAAAAACTTCTATGATGTAAAACTAACTCAATATTTTTGTGAGCACCTACTGTATGTTTTATTTCAGTTTTACCAGTTGAAAAAAAGAACATTATAGGGTAACCCTACTAGAATATCAGGGCCAGGATTTGAACGAATTTCTTCTGCTGTCCAAACTATCTTCTCCAGTATGACGCACTTCCTTCTATGAGCTAAGGTGTAATGTATGCCCAGGGTTCCATAGGTCTGTACAATAGGAAAGATTGCCTCTTTCGTCTGTCTATCATTATTTATTTAAATANTTGTTGATATTTACTTTTTTCTGTTTGTTTGTGAAAAACCCATAGAGTTGAAAACTTGGCTGTAAGCTTGGTTTCTATAAATATAACCTCCATTATGCTAGAACCTGAGCCCCCAGATCTCATAGAAGTCTTATTTATGTTTCCGTCTCATGTGGCATGAAGTTTGGAGTACTGGGTAATTCAGGACTGTTAAACAAACTAAGATCATATGTTCAATCAAGTAAAGGCATATCACTTCGATTTTCCTACATGCAGATGAGAACATTAGATGCTTGCTTATATATTTGTCTACATATCCTTCCTTCCATATATTAATGTATCTATCCATCCATCCATCTGTTGAGAAACATGCCAGTAAAAAAGAAAAAGAATCCTGGCTAATTTCTTGCATTAGTAATATGAAAATTACTTTATTTTTCTTTGTATAAATATCATTTATAAGATTAATATAATTTAATTTTCAAAACAAGAACAACTCTTTCCAGATCGCTAATGATTATAAGGATTAGATGGGAAATAATTACTGCTGATTTGCTAAAATATGTCACAATAACTTGAGGATTGAATTGCTATTAATTAATTTAATTGTATATCAAGTTTTCTCCACTTAAGAAGGAAAAAATCATGTTCTGTGACTCCTTGCTACATTTCTCAATCCCCAATTTAGGGCACCACAAGCACAGGAATACACAGTTCACTGGGAATAACACTATTGTATTCATGTTTATTGCTTAAAGAAAAGGGGAAAAAATGCCTTTCAGGTTTTAGGAAGTGAGGTGTCTCTATGATTGACTATCTAGGATACTGGTTATTTGGTGAGGTGTCTTTCATTTTCCTATATTTATGAGGATATAGGAAGTGATTGCGTACGTTCCCTGATTTTAAAAATGTAAGCCTCTCTACTCTCCTTTCACATTTGAGCTTATAAGTGATATGTCATACATAGTTTACCTCATTTGTATTATATCCAGTATCTAAGATAATATCATATGTAATAAAAAAGGTCAAAAGTTAATTCAGCATGGTTTTATGAATTATCTATAAAGCACCTAACCATTACTATGCATTTTAAAGAATACAGAGCTTATGTTAGAACTTTTGACTTTCAGAATCTTTCTGTATCCCTGGAAAGATGGAGTACACAAGACAGTATAATGGCATGAGTGTTTTTCATATATGATGTCAGATTTACACATTGCTGTACAATTTGGCATAGAAATTTCCTTTTGAGTTATTTTGGGTTATATTGCTCCTCTTTTAAAATAAATAGTTATTTATTGATGGTCTCTTTGCGAGTTATTTGTCAGGTGCAGGATGGGAATGTATAAAGCTTGTGAAAGGCCAAGATGGTTGTCTGATGGTTTCAAGCTGGGCTGCTACTTGGTATATTGAAAAAGAACCTTCCAGAGGGCAAGCACATAATTAACTTAGCAAAGTACTGTCTTCGTGCATAGTATAGGATACAATTATGGTGGTTTAATTCAGTTAAGACAAAAGTCATCAGGGGCACATGGGTGCCTCAGTCAGTTAAGCATCTGACTCTTGGTTTCAGCTCAGGTCGTAATCTCGCAGCTCATGAATTCAAACTCTGCATTAGGCTCGGCGCTGATGGTGCAGAGCATGCTTGGGATTCTCTCCCCCTCTCTCTTTCTTCCCCTCCCCCACTTGCACTTGCTCTCTCTCAAATAAATAAACTTTAAAAAAGAGAGGGAGAAGTCATTCATAGATTCAAAAAGTATTGGCTTCATTAAGTATCAGGCACTCTACATGGTACTGGTTTGGGCCAACAAACCAATAGTGTCTTAAGTTTTATGAAGCTGACAGTCTGAGGATGGAGGCAGACAGCAAGTAATTCAAAAAATAAGTGATAGGAAAAGATGAGATGCTATGAGAGAGAATAATAGCAAACTTACTTAGAAGGTTTCTCTAAAGAGTTGGTATTTAAAATAAAACGTAAAGAATGAAAAAGTTTCAAGTATGTGAAGAATGGGAAGACAGAGGAATAGCAGTGAGAAAAGATTAAACATCATAGTGGCTATAATATATATCATAAAGGAGCATAGACAAAGTTTGAGGAACAGTTAAGTGCAAGATGTTGTATTTTATAATCATGTGAACAATTTGGGTGGGGAGATTCCAAGAGGCTACTCAATTAATAGCACCTCATCCCTACCTGAATCTGGACTAAATGAGAACATGTTAGGGTGAATAGAGAAGCCAAAACATCTGCTTAGTGTGAGAGCCAGATGTGCCCATCCCTGGAACACAAGCATGATGGGCACCACCAGGCCATTCATAAGAAGGATTGGACCAAAGCTGCCAAGCTGAGGGACAGGTGCAAAGGGCACCAAGCACAGCAGAGCATGCCACCCTGTTCTTCTTGCACTTACCAGCCCGATATATCTCCTCATCTTCCTCAGGGTGCAACAAAGATAAGGAGCAGGGGAGAGACAGGCTCACACCAAACCTCAGTCCTTCATAGGAAGGAAACCTCACGGTGGCAAAGAGATATGACGGGGGTATTATATAATTTGGATATTGTTGGAAATACACTTTAAAGTTTGAAGGAAGGGATTGTACATAATCCAATATATGTCACTACATATAAATAACATATTTAATGACATAAATATATGTCATTAAAAGAGTACATCAGGGACTTAATACAAATAAACATAAAGAGAGATTGTGAATATTACTTAAAACTAAATCACATCAAATCACCATTATCAATGCAATTTCATATTTACTGTAGCAGAGATAAACATAAAAAGCAAACATCATTTACTATGTGCTAGGAAGTGTTCTGGGTGCTTTACCAATATTAACTCACTTAATGCACTTAATAACCTCATGAGGTAGGAACTATCATTTTTCATCCCTGCTTTATAGTTAGAGATCTCAAACATTATAATATTTGAGAATGTAGCCTGAGGTCAAACAGGTAGTAACTAGTAGAAGTAGGAATTGATTTTAAGGTCTCTTGGGCCACCTGTGTGGCTCAGTCCATTGATATCCGACTTCAGCTCAGGTCATGACCTTGCAGTCTGTGAGTTCGAGCCCTGCGTTGGTCTCTGGGCTGACAGCTCAGACCCTGGAGCAGATTCTGTGTCTCCCTCTCTCTTTGCCCCGTTCATGCTCTGTCTCTCTGTCTCTCAAAAATAAATAAATGCTAAGAAATTTTTTTTTTTAATTTCTCTTACAGATGCATGGGGTGCAGATGGGAGGAAAATTTAGGGACTGGTTTGCATTTTGTCTTATGTTCTACTTCACTGCTTTGAGTAGAGAAGTGTGATATGCCTTGATGGGCGAACATCTATTTTCCTTTATTCATAATTGCTTAAAAATGTATCACAATATTATTGCTTTACAAAGCATTCATTAAGAGGTTTAAAAATGCAGTGGCTACTATTGTTTCTTTCCTAGGGTCTCTGAAGGGTTAAGTACAACTCTTTAGTCAGTTGGTTTGGAACATGATAATAATGTGTAGACTGAGATAAAATACCCTAATGCATATTATATTAAAATAGTCTTTTATTTTGCAATCACCTGTCAACTCATTCACTTCTATTAATTCAGTGTTAACTATGATAGACACAGGTTGAAGTCATTAGTGTTTAAAATGTTTCTTAAAAGTGTGTTACATTTCCCATCATCCCCTAGGGGAGGTAGACATATTGATGGAGTGTCTTGAAAGACAGGGGGATTCAAAGAGGTATTTTAATGGGCCACATATGTTTTTTGTTCTGTTTTGTTTTGTTTGTTTGTTTTTATTTTTGTTTTCTTTTGTTTTTGTAATGTTCATCACAGGTGAGTGTGTTTTTTCAATTTGCATATGTTTTCCGGATTGTCTGGAACCTCTGAAAAAGACACATCATTGAGACAATTTCCATCTGTTCCATGATAGACATTACTCTAACTGCTGGGGAGAAGAAAGGTAGAAGGTGGTTAAGAATGAAAGTAGAGAGAGCATTTTGTAAAAACTCTCAGTGGTCTGGACTAGAGATTGTGGTGCCTAAAATAGTAAACAGAGCCAAGATACAGTTGAGATCAGCATTCCTAGACTTGCTGATAGATTGGGCAATGCAAAAGAGGAAAAATTAGAGGAATCCCTACCTCAGGTTGAGGATCTGAGGTATATGATGATGATGATGATGATGATGATGATGATGACGATGATGATGATGATGATGATGATGCCATTCCTGAGTAAGTGAAGACAGAGGTGGGCGGCATGGCAAATGATCTTGAGGAAATGGGATGATTTCAGTTTCAGTATGTTAATTTTGAGATTTTTGTGAGACTCCCAAGTAAGGAACTCAAAGAAAAAGAATAATAAGAGCTAACACTGCATGAGATATGCTGCATTCTAGGTCTGTTTGCACAGCTTATATCATGACTTCATTCAACCCTTACAGCGACCATATATGGTCATCAGCGGGACTATTGTCACCCCCATTTTGCACATGAAGACAGTTGTACATAAAATAAAATGGGACAATGTAGGTTGAAGTATACATATCAGTGTCAAGGACTAAGAAAATACTCATAAAAATGTATCCATTAAGTTTCTTGCTTGGAATACTCACTGATAATATTTTGGATGCTGTCCGATGCCCCTCCTGGATGCTGGATTGTTGAAAAAGTGTTGTATTTCAAACCTGGATACAGAAGTAGATGGTAATTAGAGGAGCTAACACTCTGGAGGACAAATGAATTGAAGGAGACGCTGCGATTATGACAAAAGCACTGGCTGACAAATTCTATGCTCCAACAAGTTCACGATTCTAATTCACAAAATGATAATAGAGGGCAATTCAATTAAAAGATAATGGAATAAATTAAGAATGCTCCAGTATCTCTGTATGCCTTAAGAGCATACATTTTCCCCTCTTAAAAGTCAACACAGGAATCTTTCTTACCCAAATGGAAGCAGTCTATAAATATCACACATTTAGGTTCAACTATATTGAAACAAAGCTAGTAGAAATATTTGCTTCAGTACTTTCTCAAGTAGACATACGGCATTTTTTTTCACTTAAAAATAAATCGAGTTAGGGGCGCCTGGGTGGCTTAGTCGGTTAAGCGTCCGACTTTCGCTTAGGTCATGATCTCGCGGTTCGTGGGTTCGAGCCCCGCGTCGGGCTCTGTGCTGACTGCCAGTTCAGAGCCTGGAGCCTGTTTCAGTCTGTGACTCCCTCTCTCTCTGACCCTCCCCTGCTCACGCTGTCTCTCTCTCTGTCTCCTAGAAATAAATAAAACATTAAAAAAAAGTTTAAAAAAAATAAATCGAGTTAAAAGGGAAAAGCATGCACAAGTTGTCTCGTGAAATTTCAACTACTTTCTTAGCATATTATCTATTGAGTGCCAAGCACTGTGCAGAGACATCATGCCAAGTGCTGAGTTCACCTCTTAATAAATATCCCCATGAAGGTAAAGACTCTGTGAATTCCAAATAGGATCTGTAAGAGCAGAGAACTTGTAGTCTTCAGTATAATGTGATGGTTAGAAGTGAGGGTTTGGGGGAGCTGAGTTCAAATCTCAGTTCTACTAAGTCCTAGCTGTGTGACCTTGGGCACATTCTTCAACCTCCTTGTCATTCAGTCTGCTCAATTGCTTAAATGAATGTCATAATGGCATTTCCTCATAGGCTTGTATATTATGTGAATCAATAAGTATATAAAGTGCTTTGAATAGCCCATAAGAGGCACTCAAAAATTTTCAGCTGCTATTAAATCTAAACCTGATTTGGGACAGTGTTCATATTTTCTCTTCTTGGGGTCCAGGCAAATTAGGGGGCTGTTTGGTATCTGTTTTAGTGTCCCCAGACATGTCCCCCACATGGAGGATAGGCTACTCGGAATTGGCTGGTCTTCTCTGATCACATGACAATTTACAAGGGATTCTTTTGTAATTTCAGATTCAAACCTTATTTCTGACCTAGACATAAGACCACTACACCTTCTAAACCACAAATCTTCGCCACTCATGAAAATCCTTCTTGGGGTTAAAGAAATGCTGTCTTTAGCTGGTACATCCTGGTATTTTGCAAAACTTAGTTCCTAAGGACCTGTGTTCTAGCAAAGGAAAGAGTGTCAGTGTCATGAGAAATAGGACCACTGCTGAGCATTAGAGAAGCAGGGTAAGTATGCTACTGGGGAGCCCATTGGAAATGCTGTTCTTCTGCTGGCTCCTTTTATGGGCTGTATTCTCCATCCATAAGGGGGACCTTCTCCCTTCCCTAGAGAGGGCTCATCTTTTCAGTTTTATCAGGAGCCCTCACTGAGTAGAGGGATTGAGAACTGAACTTGAGCTGAGAGCTACAGGATTCAGGAAGTGGTTCCTCTGCTCTATGTGCTTCTGGTCACCCTTACTTGCTGCCACAGCTCTGCTGTGCCTCCCATCCAATGGCTGTTCCCCCTCTACGTGTGTCTTTGATGATTAGGGAGAGTTAAATTCTCCTTCCATTGAAAAGAAAATTCAATGCTTTACCTTGGGTATCTTAAACTGATTGCTGAGAAAAAAAATAGATAAATGGGGGATAGCATTTTTCTTTAATTCTTCAAAGCGAAATTGGATTTGAGTCCTGAATATTCACACTTGTTAATACATTTGCCCAAGCCAATTACTTGGTTCCATGGAAAGACAAGGAATGTTTGATGGAGTGAGTGGGTGTATTCTTTGATTATATTCAGAATTCAGAGAAGAGGAACTGTGGGAAATGTGGGAAAGTGGCAATAGGCACAGGATTTGGAATCAAAAAGACCCAAGGTAGGAAATCCTACGTTCATATCTTGCAAGCTGTGTGACATAGGGACAGGCTTCTAAGTTCTCGAAGTTGTACTTTTCCTATGTGTGAGATGGAAATAGTGGTGCTGGGTCATAGGGTTTTATGTGGAATAAATGGGAATGAAGGGAGTATATCATTGTACATAGTGGTGGCATTGTATTTGCACGGCTGGATGTTTCCTTAGCCTTCGGTTAAGGGAAATTTGAATTATGTGCAGTGTTCCTCATTTCAACAAGTACTTGCTAAATTTCAATCAATATGTCAGCCACAGGGTTAAGTACTATGAAGAAACTAGTAAGACAAAATCCTTGACCCTGAACGAGAATAGGAACATAATAATTCATATTGGGTAAGATAAAAATCAATAATAAATACAAACATAAAATTTATTGAAAAACCTCAACTCACTAGAGCATAATAAAGAAATGATTTTGTTTCTTTCCATAACTGTCTCTTTTTTAATATGTGCTCCCCCCTTGCCTACTTCCTGTTCCTTAATAACATCTTGAGAATCTTCTAGAACTTTCTGACCAATGTCAGATATTAAACTTTAGTACCTTGAAACTCCTTATCACATTTTTTATTCAAAATTCTCTACCTCTCTTCTCCTTTTGTTTGTGATCTAGCTCCTTTAATATGTGAGGCAGAGTGAAAGAGAGAGAAATGTACTTCATGTCCATGTCTTCTCAGGGAAGAAAGTCTGTTTCTAAGGTAGTTGTTTCTGAATGTGTGGTACTCATGGGTGTCCTGGGTGTTGATATTCAGCCTTCATGGTCCTACCTCAATTGAGAACCCTTAATCTACATTGGACTTGTCAGCTCTTTAGACTGCCTGAGAACCTCTGAGATCCTTCACATGAGGGTATGAACTCCTTTGAGGTCTTCTGTGACATTCTCTGAATGTCCTGTGAAATTGGAAAAAGTTGTAACCATTTTTTCTAGGCACCCTACACCATATTCTCTGGGCTCCCCTTCCAATTCTTCAGTCTTGAGTATTCTCCAGACTACAACCAGGCTTCAGGCTCCGTTATCATGCATGCTCCTAAACTCCAGGTCTTCACAGGCACAACTCACCAGGCTCTTCTCTGACTTGCTGGCTGTACTAAGGTAGCCTTGTGTGTTCTGCAGCTAAGCAGTCTGTAGCAGAATAAATAGATAAAAACCTGATAGGCACCCCAGATATTGGACAGTGAGTCATGGGTATCATCAACCAATTTAGTTTGGAAGGAGGGTGGGGGGGCTATGAGGGTGAAAAGCAGGAAATTCTATCAGTCTTATCTCTGCTATCTTTTTTTCCCCAAGTCCCCTCATCAGTTTTCAGTGGGTCAAAGGGAAGGAGGAACTATTATTGGCAGGACCTATTTTGTTATTTTGGTATGCACATGTGATGGTGTCTAACCTCAGTTATAGGTGACTCATTAGAGTTAAATTACTTAGCACTTTGACTCAGCTTTGGGCTACAAGAAAATCTCTTGACATCAGAGAGCAGATACAGGTATATTTTTTTATGGCAATGAAGAGGGGAAATGACTAAGTTTTCTGAAAGTATTTAGGAAGGCTCCTCAGTCCCTCTCTTACTTACTCCCTTGCTTCACACAGCACATTGCTCGAAGTTAGAACCTGTTGTAGGTTTTTTGTTTTTCATACATTGATCAGTCTTTTGATATGTTTCTTTATTCTTATATGCAGCCCTAATTTCCCCATTAGGGCTGTCTTTGTCACGTATCAAGCTACTATTCAGTGCAACTGCTCTACCAGAAGATGACAACACACAAAAGAGAGGACAGATAAAGCCCATTGAATGAGGTCGTTACAAGTGCAATGAATATGACCCTTGACAAGTAGAAAGTTCTTGCAGAACAGAAGCACCTGTCCCTGAGACCCAGCCTGGTCAAGGAGCCTCTGGAAAACTTCTTTAGGGGAGAGATGCTTAAGCAAGAACCTGATGGATAAATGAAAACTAGTGAGGTAGAGAAGTTAGCAATAGTTTCTAGACCAAAGAAGGGGATTCTTCAAGCCACTGAGAGAAATTTAGGATGGCTGTAAGATAAAGAATGAGCTGTGTTAGGTAATACTGTAAAAGAGGTAGAGGCTAAATCAAACAGACCTCCCATAGGTCATGTTTAGAATGGAGGTAAGAATGAATGAATGAGTGAATGAATGAGAGTTGAATGAACAGCTTCTTTGAGGCACACATCTCCCCTGAAAGGATGGAGAGATAGGTCAGATTTACACAGTGATACTTTCAGTGAGAAGAAATGACCAGCCTACATCCTTCACCGTTTTTCCTGAGGGGTGTGAGGGTGGTCATTTGGGAATAAAGAAATGAAAAGTCTCTGATGGGGAGACAGCCTTACCTTCACCAGGGTTTTTTCAGCTGTAATTTAATAGCTGCTTTCTATTTCTATCCGCCTTTTACTTTAATATTTCTTTCTCTTTTTCTTTGTGTCCCATCTCTTTTTTAGCCCTCCAGTGACCTTGTGCTAATTGGGTTTGCTTATCCATCGGTGTACTTTTAATTCTTTTGAGGAAATAAAAGCTATCATCATATATTTACTGTTTTCCCCATTAAGGCTGTCTTTGTAGGCTCCATGTTCTCTGTGGAAACATACACTCTGCTTGAAGTGGTTATATTTTATTGTGTGGATATCAATAATCTGATGATGTCTTTTCTAAAATATCTGCCCTTTTCCTCTGTGTACCATGGAGAAAAACATTAGGCTTGTAGCAATCCAATTGCCTTGAGTTAGTGACAACAGGCTTTTCTCTACTGAACTGAAAATGTTTTCATCTTGGGAAATATAACTGAAGACATCATGTCACTGTGCCATTTTTGAAGGTATAAATACAACTTAGAAACAACATCAGTACATGCAGATCACTCTACTGCCTTATTTCTGGGGCTCTATCTGGGAAGCTACATTGTCTCTAAAGGATCAGAATGCATCTTACACTTAAGATTTCTTTTGTTTCGGGGCTCTGGCAGTCCCACCTTAGAAATACGAGGTGACTACACAAGGCTAACATCTTCACTTTTTGCAGGTTCTTTGTTATTTCCCGTGATTTATGAAGCACCTTTGTTGAGAAGACCTACGTCTATTTCAGGAAAGAAAACCAGACATGGTATCTGTCCTTTGCTCCGCGTAACACCCTCAAGTTCCATCCACGTTGCTACAAATGGCCAGATTTCATTCTTTCTCATTGCCATGTAGTATTCCATTGTATAGATAAACCACATCTTCTTGATTCATTCATCAGTTGATGGACATTTAGGCTCTTTCCAATGGAGGACGGAGAAAGTTTTCACTTATAAGTGGAACAGGAGAAACTTAACAGAGGACCATGGGGGATGGGAAGGGGAAAAAATAGTTGGGGAGAGGGAGGGAGGCAAACCATGAGAGACTCTTGAATACTGAGAACAAACTGAGAGCTGATGGGGATGAGGGAGAGGGGAAGGGGGGTGATGGGCATGAAGGAGGGCACTTGTTGGGATGAGCACTGGGTGTTTTATGGAAACCAACTTGACAAACTATGAAAGAAAAATAAATAAATAAGCATTAAAAATTTTTGTAATTAAAAAAAAACAGACTTGGATCTCTTTACAATTTTGAGTCTGTTTTCTTGTAGATGAGGTGCCCCATTTGCATCTCTATTAAACTTCTTCATACATCAAGCTCTCCTCAATCTTTCTCCTGCCTCCAGGTCTCAGAGATACATAGAGCTGGCAACATGGACTGAGGTTTTTCTAGACTATTGTTCAAGCCACAGATTTGGTTCCTTTTCATTTCTTTTACAGTTATCTAAATGAGATCTATCTGACAACAGCCAGGTGGCAAAGTTGAAAAAGGAGCTATCAGGGAGTAATGAAGTTGATAATAAAAAATGTATTGGCCATTTAGTACATGTCATAGAAAAGGCCCAATGATCTATGTTATACTATTTAATGTTCACATTAAGCCCCTGGGAAAATACTATTGGTGGATGCAGAAATGTGTTCACAATTGCTTAATACATTGAATAAAAACCCACAGATATTAAGAGAAAGATCCAGGATTCTAACTTGGTTTTCTGATTCAATTATACCAGCATTGAAGTTTCATAGGTGTAGTACATGTATTAAGACATAGGTATATTGATATATTTTTAAGTTTGGAAAAAATGCATTATGCTATACTACTTTTTTTTCTTTTTTAAAAATTTTTATTTATTTTGACGGGGGTGGGGGAGAGAGAGAGAGAGAGAGAATGCAAGTTGGGGAGGGGCAGAGAGGGAGACATAGAACACAAGCAGGCTTCATGACATCAGTGCACAGGCCGATGTGGGGCTTGAACTCATGAACCATGAGACCATGACCTGAGCTGAGATCAAGAGTCAGACACTTAACCAACCGTGCCACTCAGGTGCCCTTATGCTATACTACTTACAAAGAAGTATATTACTTCTTACAAAGAATTCTTGCTCCGATCTTTCTCCTACTTGCTAAGTGATATTAGATATTGCATACACTCCCTGAATCTCACTTCCTCATCTGAAAGCTTTAGAGGTTTGAAAGTCTCTTTTTAAAATAAATGACTCTTTAAAAAATAATCTTATTAGTCATTAGGTATATTTATACAACAATTTGTTTCATTAGTATGAGATTGATTACTCTCGTAATTACAAAGTAAATTACAGAATTGGTCTCATAAATATGTCTTCAATGTGATATCATTTATCTTATTTCAGGATTTGAATATGAAATATGTCTTCCAATGAGAAAGGCCCAAAATATAAAAATGCCTCCATATATCTGAAAATGTGGACATTTCAAGGAAAATTAATTCATCCTCATTTTCTATATGTTGCTTTGTAAAACTTCTCTGTTCAATGTCTGCTCCTTAAATGTAAATGTCACCAAGTAAAATGTTGACGAGGCAGACATGAGTTTGTTATGTGCCCTGGTATGGAAGAACATTGCCTGAGGAGAGGTTTGGCAATGTCTCTGAAGAGGGCTTCAAGGTAAAATTTTATTAAGAATTTCAAATTTGGCTTAAGGCTGAGGAGCCTTGATTAGGGTTGAGTAAGGATCATGACACAACTGTCCAAGATTGGTAGAAACAGCAAAGCAGGATTTTGAGGTGAACGTTTTGTAAGGTCTCAGGGTATAAACTGTTGGCTGATGCTTCCTCTTTCAGGAGGTTCCTTTAATGAACCATCAAGTCACTTGCTTAGACAAGAATCTCCTGGAATATGAAGATATACTAATGGAGAGAGCAGCATAATAAATTCCTGTTCATGTAGACAGTGTGTTAGGGGTGGGAGATAAGTAGTTTCCATCCTCAGTGTTCATCTCGCATGTGGGGGTGAATGGTTTTGTTCTCATAGCTCATAGTGAGAAGGTTATTTAATTATATGAGTGTCTCTACTTCTGGAGAACGAGCTCTCCCATAACACAGCCATCGTACTAATGTCTGGTGTTTCTCCACAGGTGACTTGTATTTGTCCACCTGGAACAGAGTAGTACCATAATAGTAGAGGAGGGTGGGTGAAGGTTGCAGTGGATGGAATATATGGTAATGCTATAATAGCTTTTATCTGCTGTTCACTCCCCCTTATCAGATGACCTGCTGTGTACTTCCTGGTTAATTATCTCATCCAGTCTTTGTAACAAGCATATGGGATTGCTTCTATTTTCATTTAACAGATCTTTCATTGAGAAAGATTGTTTTCATTGTTTAATGAAGGGTTGTTGCAACTAATTGGGCATTCTTTCAATAGATTTGTATCATGGAAATCAGTTTACTGTGTTTATCTTTATTCATTCCAACATAAATTTTAGCATTTCCAACAGATTTGCATATTAAAAGCTAAGAGGGAAATTTTAACCATTAGTGAAGTCAGTGAGTATCTTACAGTGATCATAAGAAACCCATTAACCAATATTTTCTTTTGTCAGAATTTTAAGCACAGAAAAATCCATTGCCATTTGATTCCCATATATATCCTTAAGGAGAATCAGTATCTCAATATTCTGGTCTCCCTGAATCAGACCCTTGAATTGAACCCTCCCCAGCTGGTGGCTCTTCCGAATTTTTAAATCTCTGCTGCCACACTGTGGGGAAATACAAAATAAAACATTAGCTTCTTAGATACTTTTTTCATCTTTGTTTTATGGAGGAATTGTCATTCACAGTGCCTCAAATTCAATTAAAAACCAAGCGACATTAAAGTAAAAAGCTTTCAGACAAAGGATTATGTTAAGGGAAGTCATTACAAATTGAGGGAATGATGGTACTATTATTAATAGGGTTACTTTATTGGCTACTTGGGTAATGAGCTCAATTCAAAATGTGGTCACTTTAAGAGAGGCAGCCTGATATAATGAAGCAAATATAAGCTTCAATTCCTATTACATCAAAGAGACAGACCTCCTTCCTTACTTCCTTGCTTTTTTTCTTCTTTCCATTCTTCTTTTCCTTTATTCCACCACTAAAATGTATTGAGTATCTACTGCCCTGTGCCAGACATTATGCTGAATGGTACTAATACAAAATCAAATTAGGCTATGTCTCTGAACCTCAATGAGGATGCTTTTTAGTGATAAAGGTATATCAAGTGAAAATTAGAATATAAAGTAGGCTTGAGAGAATTCTGCACAAGATATCATGGGACTATAAAGGAATTGCTTCCAAAGCGACAGTTTCAATTATTTGCAGCAAATCTTGACACTTTCTTTTCTGAGAGTCAGAAATCCCATCGTCCAATGACTGTGACAGCTACTATCTGCAGACTGCATGAGCTCAAGTTATCTTACTTACAATGAGAGTGATTGTTGTCATCTTTGGTTGAAGGCAATTGGAATATATGGAGATTAAGGAAAATGATTATTAAACAGATCCCTCTATATAATTTAATCAGCTCATTTCAAAGTAGTTGAAAGAGCTATAGATAGAGACGTGGAGATCTTTTCAAACTCTTTAGAAATATGCTTCTTTTTTATACACATCTATTTCATCATGTATATAATGCAATATTGGTTTTCCTCAACTGGTTTCAAGCATTTCTAAGAAGCAGTACCTAGAAGGAGGACATCCACCAAGGTTTAAAAAAGAGAATGCCTAGTATTGTGGCAAAGAGCCTATAAAATGACATTAGAATATTCAACCTCTACTACTCCTTTAAGTCATAAAGTGGTAGCTATTTCCTAAAAAATGAACTCGATTTACTGTTTCTTTAATATACTGTTTCCCAGAATCAAGAGCCTAGAAATACCCATATCTATTTCAAGGCTTAGCAAACCTGGTTTGCTAAGATTAAAATGTTCATGTTAGTTGAGGAGATTCAGTGAGGGAAGGATGCAAATTATTATTTTTTGAGTGTATATCATTCACAGGCATGCATCAGAGAATTTATATCTGTTAGCACCTTGAAGATTAAAAAAAAAAGGTCACTATATTAGCTCTATTTCAGAGATGAGGAATCTGAGGCTTTAAGAGGAAAAGCAACATGTTCAAGGTCTCATAACTAGTAGATGGCAGGACTTGGATGAAACCAGACCCATGATGTCCATTCCACCACTAGAAAGGAAGCATTTATATATCTACATCCAAATGAAAATGGACATTATTTAAATCCGTCTGAATTTAGTTTTTAAGAGGAATAGGGTATCAGTGGTATCAGGGGGATAAATACGAAGGCCTTGTTTTAAATCACATGAAAATGTATTTCCTTATCTTTGAAGTGCACATTTTTTTTATGATAAAGTACATTTTAAATTAAACCTTCTTCTTGGAGGTAAAAGAAAACTGTAAGCTAATTTAAAAGTCAGGAATCTGACTTCTTTTGAAGTTCAGGTTTTCAGAACCAAAATTCATTAACATCAATTCAACAGGAAAATCAAGTCAAATAGTTTAATGCTGAATCTTTTTATGATGTGAAACAGATGGTTGCAGTTCATAAATCCAAGGGAGATTTACAGTCCAGTAGCAATGGAAAAAGAAACAAACCAAAGCAGAAGGTGGGGAGAGTCTGTTTTGGCAGCTTGATTTGGGCTCAAGGACAAAATCTAGCCTCCTAGGAGCAAAGGGTAGGAATATGCAATGCAGGTTGTTAAGGAGGGAACAGCCTGATCAGAGAATGAGGCTGGCATGTTGTCCATGGATTGGAATTTACTTTCCTCAACTGTAATGGGGATAATAGTAGTATCAAGCCATAGGATTATTGTGAGGATTGAACAGAGTAATGTATGTAAGAATGTTGATTCAGCAAACGCCTTTAGCATTTAGCATAGTACCTGGTTGATAAATGTTAATCTCTTTATCCGTACAGGCAATGGCATTAAGGGGACATAGCACAAGTTACCTTACTGCCATGCCATATCAGATCCCCAGGAGCGGATTTATATCATAATAGGTGTATGACATTCTAGAGTGACTTTATTTTACTGAGGTTCAATTCTTTCTTGTAAAAAGGGAATATTAAATACCTACTGTGCAAAGGTGTTGTGGGGTCAGTTGAAAGAGTCTTTGTGAAGGCCTTTGTAAAAGAACTCAAATGCTGGCTATGATTATTATCTCTTTTTCCTAGTTTTCACAGGGATCTCATCTTGAAATTCATTAGTGAGTCAGATTAATTAATCAGTGAGTCAGTAATATTAATCTTAACAACATAAAAATAATTTAAGTATGTTCATTAGCCGTGATTTGCTCTTCTAGCTCTCTGCCCTGAATACTGAGCTGTGAGGGGAAAATCTCTGAGATTCGCCAGTTGAAAACACTGAACTCTGAGGGGAGCACATCCAGATTTATAATGAATGGAGGGAAGGAAAATGGAAGCCAAGGAACAGAAGCAGAGCAGGTGCATATATTAGGAATCTATTTAGCTACGGGTAACATCGTGTTCAACTAACAGTGACTTCAATTAATGAGCTAATGTTTTTTATTTAACAAGTTTATGGGAAGACAATTTCCTTGTCTGGGATCAGCTCATAGCAATGCTATCTGAGTCCCAGGATCTCCTCTTTTCCACTACTTATAGTTTCTATCCCAGCCTTGGTAGCTCCATTACCCATGCTGAAGGCGGGAGGAAGAGCACAAGAATGGTACCAACCATTTCTGTCCCTTACAAACAGAGCAAATGCTTTCCCAAGATCCCCTGGCAAACTTCTTATTATAGCTCAAAGGCCAGATGATGTCAGATGGCTATTCCTGGCTGCAACCAACACTGGGCAAATGAATATTTAATTAGGTACGTGTTAAGTCTGAGCAAAATCTGAGTTTTATTAACAAGGACTATGGGAAGAATGGGTAGGAAGAATGACAGAGCTAGCAGTCCCTGTCACAATGTAGTTCTCAGAGCTTGTGGAGAAGGGGCCATTTCCAATTAAAGGTGTAAGGACTCCAACACAGTAAGCATGATGGCATTTCCAGTGAGCTTAAAACCTTGAGTTATTTGTGTATGTGTTTTGGAGCTGAGCAACAAAGAGCATATATAATAGAGGGAGAGAATTTTGAATTAAAGGAATGGAGTGAGGAATTTGCTTTAAGTTTCAGTTCCCTTGTAAATTATTTCTCTTGTAATTGTTGGAAAAATAATATATGTCCTTGTCATATGCTATAGACAAGTGAAAATAACACATTTTCACTAATTCAGGTTTTTTTGCTGGCAAAATAAATACTATCTACTCTGACTCTCCAGGACATTTGTCATAGTGCTGATTCTGTGTTCAGTGTTGTTCAAGACTAACTAAAAAAGACACTTGGCTAAGGAAGCTATAATTCTAAACAAGTGATTTAAACACCCTGAGCTGATAGGGATAAAAAGAGATTTCATGAGACACAACCTGCCTGGTGAAATTCAATGCATTGTAAAAAGTGGTTTCTGAGAAATGTGAAAACTTCATGGCCTTGCACATGAAATGGGCGTGGCAAACTTGAGAATACCTTTTTGAGTGGGATTGAGATTTGAGTGATATTTGTTGTCCTTAGCTTCTAAAATGGAGCTTTTTATCCCATTAAGTCATTGTCATTGTTTTTATAAAACTTGGAATCAGCATAACAAAGAGACAACTTACTCCAAGGCTCAAAAGGATCAGTTTAATAACTTTTATTTAAGACCAGTATTTGGTTCCAGCACCACCCAGTGACAAATCTAAAAACTGCATGCTACCGAGTTGGGATGGCACCTTACTCTTACAAAGCCATTATCTAATATACAGGCTCTTGGCCGTGTGCAGCCAGTGAGTGCTTGTGAATGTGACTAGTTCTAACTGAGATTTGCTGTGAGTAAAATACACATTATTAACTGCCATTAATAATTTTTATATTGGTTGCATATTAAGATGATAATATTTAGATATATTTGGTTTAAGTAAATATATTCAAATTCATTTCACTTTTATATTTTTAAAATTATTTTTAATTAATAGTGTGACTGTTAAATTATATACCTAGTTTGCATTCCTAGAAGACAGTGCTAACTTAGAGTTTTGTCCAGGTAGGTCATTTGGTAAAAGTATGTGGGTAAAGAAGTTGATGTAAACCCTTTAAATTTGTTCAAAACAACATATGGGATCATGAATAGAGGTGACTAGAGTGAATATACATAGGTTTTGTGTTTTTTTTTCTGTCTAAACTCATGGTCACAGGGAATTAATAATGTTTACAGATTTATTTCCTAGTTAAGTACCTATATTGTGCATTCACTAGGTGCCAGACATTTTTTAAAGAACTTTGCAAGCAATTTACTCACTTGATTCACACACACACACACACACACACACACACACACACACAAATTCTATGAGGCGATTACTGTTATGTTCTTAATTTCATACAAAACAGAGTGAGGCCCATAGAACTGAAGTCCTGTCCAAGGTCACATGACTATCAACAGATAGTCAGGATTTGAAGTCAGGATTTGAAGACACTGCATTGTTGTCTTCCTACTGAAGAGAAATTGTGGATGAAAAATGAAAACCACCCCAGGCATAGGAAAACCATTTTCACTATGTCTGCCCTTGAAGTCAGGAAGTAGTCACAGATTGTTGCTAAATTTCTAGCTGTCGCAGTCTTATCAATTAAATTCAAATGTGTTTAGATAGTAATGTCATTTTTAAACACTGTGTTTCTGGTTGACCATTTAGCATCCCTTGCAGTGAGGAGACACCATGAGGGTCCAAGATAAATAAGACACATGATTTTCCTTCCTGGTATCCAGGAATTGGATCTATAAACAAATAATACATACAAAAGAAATATGCACAAGAATGGCCCTTGGAGATCTCATTTAACCAGAATTTTGGAGGAAAAATAGGATTTGTCAGGCAGAAATGGGAAAAATTGAGAACAGACAATCTGCGTGAAGTTATATAATCATGAAACAGCAAGACACACACAGAATGGTAGCAACAGTGCAATATTGCTTGAGTTTAATATTGTGGGGAGAGGTGAGGGTGTTAGTCTAATGGGACAGTCATGAAGGTCTTTTACACCCCCATACCGAAGTCAAAAATGTGCCTTATGATGACCTAAAAGAAAATGATTTTGAATGGGAGATGATAGGTTCTGAGTTTGGTTTGATCTATTTCTCTTTTTTTGCTTTAATGTTGCAATTTTATGTGATGAGATAGATGCCCTGGGGAAGGAAATCTATGAAACTGCAGTCACAGAAGTAGTTCAAGAACTTGTCTCTCTAAACTTTGAATGCTCTTTGGGCCCTGTGAAGATCAAATGAATCCATATGTATGACACTGCTTTGAAAATAGCCCAGTGCCATGTAGTGTATGATTGTAGTCAGTTCAGAGCTGAATCAATCAGGTCATTTAAAGGTCTAGAGCACAGTTATTTAAAATTAAAAAAAAAAAAAAAAAAACACTTTTGGATGCCCTGTTTATTCGTTGTTACGATAGTGAATATTTTTTAAGTTTTGTTGGCTAAGTTACAACACAGGTGATAGTTCATTTTCTGTGAGGATTTTTGAGGCCACAACAGACTAGTACATTGATTTTGAATAAGATGAATGGCAAATTTGGTGAAATGATCCAAATGTACACAGACTGAGACTAATTGAAGAATAATCACGGGTTGATCTTGTTCATGACTCCTGTAAAAAGACCTTAATAAATATGATAGATTTCGTCTGGTAATATCCTATGAGACTTCCCTGGTCCTTTAAATCTATTGAGAAATGAGAAAGACTTAGCATAGAATGTCCTTAAACAGGTCAACTAGCCTTTCTAAAGAAAGACCTCCCCAGTTGAGACCAGCACCTCAGAGACACAGGTCTCTAATTCCATCATCACAGCAGTGTTGACCCTGGGCTGTGTACAGACAGGTGCAATGTCTGATGGTGGTCAGATTAAGTCACCCCAGTGACATTTAAAATGCACATCTTCGAGTCCTATAGAGCCAGATAATGAGAGTCTGTGGAGATGGGGCATGAGGGCTGGTATTTTTAACAAATATCCTTGATGACTTGAATCTGTTTGAAAGTTTCAAAGGCTTAGGATCAGATTGTGGTTTACAGTCGGTGGAATTGATTATAAGTCACTGTTATTTGGGATCCTCACTAACTACTTTTTCCAGAAATCAAGAGCTGTGAGCCATGGCTAATATAGCTTCTCCCTTAGCAAACTCTAAGACACTGTTGGCACAAAATTTGAAGCATAGCTCAGCCAATGCTGTTCTGATTTCATCTTGCAGTCTGATTTCATCTTGTCTCGGCATCCTAGGGAATTAAAGTAAATCGTCTCCCTGCTGACTTGCTCCATGGCCACTTGGCAAGTCTTTTCATCAGTCACTTCTCTACCAGGAAAAAAAAACCTGCTAAGAGAGCATACCTTAAAATTTCTCATCACAAGAAAAAAATTGTAACCATGTGTAGTGATGGATGTTAACTAGATTTATTTCAGTGATAATTTGGCTATTTTATATATATATATATAAAATTATATATATATAATTATTTTGTGGTCATTTCACAATGTTCTATATATAATAATTTATATACATTATATAATTCTATATATACATAATATATATGGAAACTAATGTAATATGTCAAACATATCTCACTGGGGAAAAAAAAATCAAGAAAAGAAAAAGAAAAAGAGTCTTTCTTTTCTTCCATGGAGAAATTTGAGTCACTTAGTATATATTCTAGAAAGGAAAAAAGAATGGTTTCAGTACATGATTTGAAATGAACAATTCATGTAACTTCGCAGCGTACCAATAAATGAATGGATCTATTCTGCATGCCTGATACTTCCAGTGTGAAATATACCAGATTGTTTTTCATTATAACAATAATTGCTGTTATAAAATTCATGATTTATTAGGATGATTGAGGAGTATGATGACAGTTTTATTTGTATATTTAACTCAGAGAATTACAGGTGATACAACATGTGTGTTTGTTTTAATCTCCCTCTACACCCCCATACCCTAAAGCTAATTGTAATGACAGCTCAATACAGAGGGAAAGGAATATTAAGGAGAATGTGGCTAAAGGAGACAATATCTGAGGCAAGAAAATATTGGAAAGATCACTTCTTGAGAGAAATGATGGGTGTAAAGCTACAACTCAGTTTACATTTTGTCTTAGTTTTCTTTCCCATCAAATATAATCTTCTTTAAGGAAATGAGATGCAGAAGCAGCATACTTTTTTTAAAATGTGAGATTAAACCCAAATTAAGACAGTGGACTGGAATTTTATCACATTAAATAAGCCCAGTTCTCTTGACCACATTAATCTCATGCCATTAGTATGTGTGATTGTAGAATCACTTCCAATAGTAAAAGATGTTTATCCAGAAGAACTGGATAGGTTCCACAAATTACAGGTATACATTTTTTACAAAAAAAAATTAGAATGCATCAGCAAGTATGTGATTTTACATGGGAATCTGAGGACCTCTTAGGTCAAGCTGAAGGTTATAGTTAAGTCCCGTACTATGTGCACAATGTAGACAGGTTTGTACATTTTAGTCTAAATTATGCCAGCTTTCAAGGCCTTTTCATAGAAAAACGACTTCTCTTATTAAAGGTAAAACTTACATATCTGATTTAATAGTTTTTCATGAAAGAGACAATACTGGAGAAAAGAAGTAGTGACATGTCGATGAAAGAACTTTCTAGGCAAAGTTTTAGAGAAAGGAAGGAGTATCTTGGATTCAGGGATTCAGGGAAGAAACAATCTTTGTTTAATCAGAAGATCTGAGTGAAAAAAATTATAAACCTTGAAAAAAAACTTTCTTCCCATTCAAAAATGGAGACCCTGTTTGTATGTTCTTAGGAAAAAGCCTGACAGTGGCAAACAGTTGTTTGATAATTTCTTTTATAATAACTGTGCAGTTTCAGTTTATTTAGGTAAGATCTAACCCATTTTTGTGTCTGGTGATTAATTCTTTCATAAAAAGAGGACTCCCCCCTCACTCCAGTTTTCTCACTCTAAACTGGGCTGTTAATTAGGGGAAAATGGTAATTTCCATTTTCAACATGTATCAGACCCTGAAATAGAGTTGAGTGTGCCCTGTTTTCAGCTTCATCTTGATAGTAAAGGGATTTGAGCTACTATGGCATTATAATTTTCATACAGAGAATATGTCCTTTATGCTGCTTTCATAATTTTGAAACTTAGTTCGGAGATCCACAGAGAATTGGGTAGATTCCATACTTAGAATCTTCAGCAAGTCTTCTGCTTTAGGCTGCAGTGTGTGTGGGGGTGGGGTGGGGGCGGTGTACGTTATATAAAATTCTCTCTCTCATCTATCTATGTATCTATCTAGAGAGACAGTACCAGAGAGAGACAGACAGAAAGACAAGTTGTTTTTTAAATTTTCAGCAAGTGAGAAGTTGAACCTAGTATGTGAGAAAGGGGGTGCATTGCAAAATCTGGAATGCTGCTGATAGTGATACTTGAGCTTATTTAATCTAGATGTTCATAGACAAAAGGTCTACATGGTATTGAATGTAGACCTCCTCTCCTAGGAAAGCACATTTGTGCATTTGCAAAAAGTGAGATTTGAGGGTCACAGCACTTAAACTTAACTGAAGCAGAGTTGAAGATCATTGTCATCCTGGCTGGGAGGATGGCTGAAAACTTTGTTCATTTCAGCAGACTGGTTTTACCACCCCACCCCCACTTCTTTTCTCAATGGGAAACTGGAGACCATTTAACATGCAAGGTTCATGAACGGAGAAATTGAGACATCTGGGACATGAATGAGAAGATGGCAGATGTGATGGTGAAGGTTTTTCATTCAAATAAAACTAAGGAGACAAACTCAAGGTAAGAAAGGGTATGGTGTCCGTTCCCAAATGGGATTTCTATAGCTTTGTTCTTACATGTGCAAAGCCATGAAAGCTTGATTCTTTGCAGATTGTTTAGACTGTGATGTGCACAAGTTAGGGCAAGGGTGTGTGTGTGTGCGCGCGTGCACACACACACACATACGTGTGCTCACGTGCACCAGAGCAAGAGGGATCTAAGAGTAAATTAGTCCACTGAGAGTGATGTAGGGCAGTGAGGCTGTTGTCAAGCTAAATATCTTTCATACTTAAATACTGTCACTGACTTCCTCTGGAGCAAGGAGAGTGGTTAATGTTTTTGTCTGTTGTGTTTCTTGTTTAATGAATGCTTGTGAAATGTTTTTTTTAATGTTACTTAATTTTTGAGAGACTGAGAGACAGAGCATGAGCAGGGGAGGGGCACACAGAGAGGGAGACACAGAAACTGAAGCAGGCTCTAGGTTTTGAGTTGTCAGCACAGAGCCTGATGCAGGGCTCAAACTCACAAGCTGTGAGATCATCAACTAAGCTGAAGTCAGACACCTAGTGGACTGAGCCACCCAGGTACAGCAATGAATGTGAAAAGTTCAATTTCTTGCCCTGTGTATTTTGAAAATGCACATCTGTGCAAATCAGTGGGACTAAGGGGTTTTGGTAAAACATAAATCACATCCCAGGTCACAATCCCTTTGCTCCACCTTAGCTTGTGAATTCCAGCCGCTTCTTGAAAAGGTGTGGGAGATTAGGTGAGATCAGCAACAGGTGTATCTCTTGGTGAGCCTGGGAGCATGTGCTACAAGAGAACTTCAAGACGGCCTCCCTGTTCAACTGAGTAGCAGACAGTGCTCTGCCTGTGAGCTCAGAAAGGGCTCTCCATGTTAGGTGGTCCTTTTGCCAATAGGCTTGAATATCTTATTTAAGCCATTTGACTTTTAAGCATACTGAGGACTGTGAGTCGGTGTCCAGGCTGCTCAGTATAGGGATTACACAAAGGAGCCCCTCTTTCAGAGAGGTGAGGGTAACAGCCATCAAGACGCATGTCTCTTTCTCTCCAAGTAACCAAGTAACTAAGGCTCAGGGGAGTATATTAAGATGAAGTTGCTAAACATCAAATAAGCTAATGAATGGTACATTTCAGAAACCAGTACTCAGGCTATTTGACTCCCCAACCAGTTTTCTCTCCTATACACACCTCAAATGAAGGTGATAAAAGTTATATGTTAAGTGAAATTTTGTCTTGGTAGTTTCCATGATGGTCTCCTAGAAGCATATGTTTCCAAGATGAACACAAAGACATAACAGTCTTTATAAACATTGGTAGCATAGAAATTGAACACTTAAATACCTATTGGTTGGTTTTATTTGCTGTTGTAGTTGTTGTAGCTTTAGTGATTTGATTCTTGCATGTTGGGGGATATAAAGGACCCCAATATTGGTGACCTTGTATATGAACTTGAATTTCTGATTATCTCAAATTTTACTAACTTGTAAATTACTATCTGTGTTCCTGGATACTTTGTTTTCCAAAAATTTGAGACTAGGATCTGTTTTGTCAATATTCGTGTGTGTGTGTGTCTGTGTGTGTGTGTGTCTGTGTGTGTTTGCATGCATGTGAGATAGAAGTTGGAACTTGGAAGATAAATCAGCTTTTGAAAGTAGTGATTACATTTATAAACTGTAATCAAAGTGCTTCTGCATACATTATGTTCTATTTCAAAGTGACTGTATAATCCTCAGTTTTAATAAGCTTTCTGAAAATGAAATAGCTCCCTTACACTGCCCATATGCTCATAGAATCCCTCCATACCCAAAGATGTAAGATTCCTTATACCATATCTAAGTTATTTTCCGCCTTATAGAAACTTATATCTCATGTAGTTGTCAAATAAATATAATATTAAGAGACTTCTGTGAAGGAAAAAGAAGAAAGTACTTTATTCAAGTTCTTTTTTTCCTCAGTGATTTAATCTTCACATCACTTGTGCTATTACATAGTTTTATTGACTTTGAATTATTATCGGTACTTATGTAGTATTTCCAAGACTTTTAAATAATATATGCAAAACAAACTTTAATAAGGAAATTATAATATTATGTGGCCTTATAAGTAAGCTAGCTCTCCTGCCCTCATGAAACAAGGGAGTGATTGCTTTGGTAGTAACAGAAATAAATCGCCCCATTCTTGGTTTTGAGTTTGACAGTTCGGTTTTGGTATCTGTTTTCTTGTGCATCAGAGTCACTTATTTTTTTTGTCATTTCGTGTGCTGTCAGCCTAGAATTGTCAGGAGACAGTAATCAAGCAAATGTGTTTATTTAGGATCAAAGAATTGCAACTTGGGATACATAGATTTGGTTAACAACCCAAATACTGTCCCATTAGGGAGCAAAATCAGGGCTCTTTAAAGACAACAGGGAATGCTTGTATAAGTTGTTTACAAAGACTCTGATGGGCGTTGGTTGCCAGAAAACTATTCTTGGCTAAATATAATGGTCGCTGGGGTTGTCACTAAGCAAAGCTCTGGTACGGGAGCAAGTTGCAGGTGTTCCTATGGCGTCCTTGGAGTATCTGTGGTTTGGCCCCATTCAAGTTCAAGAGTTCATGGCTCCACCTGGTGAGGTGGTGCCTCCTTCCTTAATGGCTTCTTGACTGTATTTTATTTTTTTTATATTTTTATTTATTTCTAGGAGAGAGAGAGACAGCGTGAGCAGGGGAGGGTCAGAGAGAGAGGGAGACGCAGACTCCGAAATAGGCTCCAGGCTCTGAGCTGGCAGTCAGCACAGAGCCCGACGCGGGGCTCGAACCCACGAACCGCGAGATCATGACCTAAGCGAAAGTCGGACGCTCAACCGACTACGCCACCCAGGCGCCCCTTCTTGACTGTATTTTAAAAGCTCTCAACACAAGTGAGCCGGTTTTATTTCCCCTTTCACAGCGCGGTGCGCTGCCTTGTGAGACACAGGTGTGTGATTCACGTTAGCAAGCACAGTTGCCACCCAACTCCAGCTTCTGACACCTGTGTGCACAGCACAGTTGCTCTTCTGGAGAAGCTAAACCCAAGTGTTGATTAAACTGGTTTTGCTGTCAGTTGCTGTGCCTTCCAATTGTTGTCATATGCGATTGAGAAGTAAAAAAGTGCTGTCCATTGAGGCTTGCCCAATATCCTGTCACCTAATTTCCGCCCAGGTGACCTGCCTGAATGTCTCAGCATATCACACTACTGATCGTGACCTTGTTTATTTATCCATCCATTTGTTGATATATTTGGTTGTTGATTAATATAATCATTTATATATCTGGGTCAGTAGAAATTTTATAAAATTATTTTTTAAAACTCAGAAGGTAAAATAATAAGCTGTGACCTAAAGAAGGGATAAGAAGAAATTCAAAAGCGAGGCAACACTATAATTGAAAAAGAAGGTACAGATAGCAAAGTGTGAGGGCTTGAGCTGTTCTCAGGGCTGAGGCACGTATTTGGCTCTGATACATCTACGGACCAAAGGCAATTTCATAGCTCTTAGTACCCAATAGAAACAAGTAGTAGTTCCTTGGGAGGGGGTAATAAAAATTTTTCCCAATTGTTAATTTAAAGAATAGCTTTACATTACCTTCATTCCAGCCTGTAAATTTCCATTCTGCTTGAAATTTGAAAATTTGAAAATTCTGTCTTCATAAACAAATGATACTCAGGTGAATTTTGCTTTATCCTGTGAAATCTCACTCTGCTAGTGACTTAAATTTGAGAAGATCTGTAGTTTCCTTTCCCTCTTTAAAGCCAAGGGTTTGGTTTTTTTTTAATTTTTAACGTTTATTTATTTTTTGAGACAGAGAGAGACAGAGCACGAGCTGGGGAGGGGCAGAGAGAGAGGGAGACACAGAGTCCGAAACATAAAGCCAAGGTTTGAATTCAGGGCTTTCTGAAAGATTATGGCAATTTAAGAGTCATTTGCTGAGATGGCCAACACCATAATGCCCAATATTATAATAGGTGCTGAGGACATTATTATAGATTCTCCCATACCTGAAGAGTTTTTATATATCAGTGCGGAATTTCCCACCAGAGTTCTGGTATCAAATAAATTAGCTGGTAGATGAACGAGGAATTTTGTTGTGGTTGTATCATAATTATTATTTATTTTTAAGATAATCTGAACTAATTTACTATTTTATAATAGTTATACAAAGTTCCCTTTGAAATGAACTTAAATAAGTGAAATTGTGAGTTGATTTCAGGAAAAGTTTCCAATTATAGTAAAGGTCTAGGAGGATACGGCATCAGTTTTGAAGGTGTACAACTAATGGTATAGTTTGGGACATACTTTTCTCATAGAAGACTGTAAACATGAAAGACTAATATCAGTAGAGAGGATTTACTGTAACAGTAGAGTCTTGGACTTAGTGTAACCCTAATGAAAGGGTAAATATAAAATTGAGTGGATCAGGGAAAGCCACAGAGAGGAAATATCTGAGCCAGAGTTTGAGGGATGTGTAGGAGTTCATTCTTTGCAGAAGGGAGGTACCTTTGGGGATACCTGGGCAGCTCAGTGGTTTAAGTGTCCGACTTCGGCTTAGGACATGATCTCAGTCTTTGTGGGTTGCAGCCCTGCGTGAGGCTCTGTGCTGACAGCTCAGAGCCTGGAGCCTGCTTCAGATTCTGTGTCTCCCTCTCTCTGCCTCTCCCCAACTTATGCTCTGTCTCTGTCTCTCAAAAATAAATAGATGTTAAAAAGTTTTTTAAAAAGAAGAAGGGAGGTACATTTGGACTGAAAGACCATGGTGCTGAAGTCTGAGATAAGAAATAGCATCATTTAAACACCATACATTACATAACTGGATAAGGATGGAGAATAAGAGTCACATAGAGAAATGACAGAGGGATACTAGTGATCAAAGTCGGCTCTTCCTGACAGCTGACTGTGTGTCAAGCACTATTGTCCATATTTCCTATGCACTAAACTATTGAACCTTCTTGACAGTCACATGAGGTATGTATTTTTAGGCTGCTTCCTTGCTCTGGTCCAGGGGATGCTTTTTAGATCGTTGCTCATGTGAATGATGCCCCATAGAATTTAATGTGTCTGTTTTATAGATGAGAAAACTTTAGCACAAGGAAGTTCAATAACTTGACCAATATCACACTGTTGTGAGTACAAAGGCCAGATTTGAACCTGACTAGTCTAGTTTAGATAAATAAGAAGTAACCTATTCCACATGCCCTTTAGAGGAAGAGTGGATGTTATCCCCTGGGCAGTGGGACACTACTGAAATATTATGGCACAGGGACTATGGTAATCAGTGTGACACTTAGAAAACCGATCTGGCTGCACTGAGTTGAGAAGACTGAAGTAGGCTGAGCCTGGAGGCAGGAAAACCGGTCACGCTGGATCAATCAAGAACTGATATAGCCCAGACCAAGATGAAAATGGCGGCTCTGGGTTGGAGAAGGCTGGGTTCTGCCTTATTTCCAGAGTTGGGCTGGGCCCATTTCTCTCCTCAGTGCTTGAGTGCCACGCTCTGTGGCAGACTTGTCCCACTGGACCAGGCAGCAAGAACAGGAAGTAGTTGATTCACTCCTGTCACAAATCTCAACTGTGGTCTCAGGTTTTTCTCTGTTGATTCTCAGCAACATAGGGCAGCCCGTCTGCAGCGGCAGCACATCCCTTCTCTTTTTCTCTGATCACCTGGAGTTCCTGTTCCTGGTCTCCTGAGCTCCTCCTATAGGTGTACACCTCCATTTCAGTTGAACCCAAAGTTCTTGCATGTCATGGTGATATAAAAGACATCTTTTCTTACTTACTCACTTTTAGTTGTGTCTTGATAATAGTTTTTTATTCCTTTTGTTTTGGCTTGTAATATACACAAGCATAATTCATGTTGGACGTGTCTTTCAAAGACTGGCCCATGGGAAATACAAAGGGGATGTTGACTCCTGAATCGTGTAGGGATCCGGTCTGCATTAGAAAAAGTTAAAAAGAAAAAAAAAAAGAGTCTGTGTTAACAGGGTTACTTCTCATAATACTCATCACAGAATCCTAAAGCTCCCCATCATCCATCCTCATTTGGAGTCTCATCACCCTGAGCTTGTTTCCATATTCTGGTCTGATCCAATATTCTGCCCTCCTCCAACCTCCCACCGTCTTCCACTGTGTCTACTGGATCGCAGAGCCTGTCTCTGGCAAAATCTCTTCAGCTCACAATATTCTTCCAGTCTCTCCTTCAGTCTTATTAAATGATGCTGTTCTCCACTCCTCTTCCCTGATACTGCAGAAGCAGTTAAGGTGCTTTCCTTCACCTTGATTTCTGCTTTCAAATTTTGTCCCCTTTTCTTTCCACAAAACCTCAGCTGCTTTGGGACACTTGTGAATCGAGCTGTCTTTCTCCAAGTGTTGAGATCTTGACCTTATTGAAGAGGGCCTGGTAGTAACTCTAGAAAAAGCAATTCATGAAGCGTCCCCCTAGAGGCTTTCTACTACAGAACTGCCTAAGAAGGGTTCTGGAGAGAGTGGCTGGCTGCCGGGCCCCACGGGAGCGTGGTGCTGCAGAGATCATGTGTGCCATGTATTTCTGTCCAGTTAGCATCCCAGAATCACAAAGGAAACTCCTTTCTCCTATAATGCCTCTCTTGTGCCTTCCATTGACAGAGCTCAACATCTGACCTCTGGCAACAGAATAATATGTGTTTCTTTATTCATTTTTGTATGTTATACTAAACTTTGTTGGGATTTTTAATAATTTTTTTTTTTTTTACTTTTTAAAAGTTTATTTCTGGGGTGCCTGGGTGGCTCAGTCAGTTGAGCGTCCGACTTCGGCTCAGGTTATGATCTCACGGTTTGTGGGTTTGAGCCCCACGTAGGGCTCTGTGCTGACAGCTAGCTCAGAGCCTGGAGCCTGTTTCAGATTCTGTATCTCCCTCTCTCTCTCTGCCCCTTCCCTGCTCATGCTGATTCTCTCTCAGAAATAAATAAAACATTTAAAAAATAAATAAAGTTTATTTCTTTTGAGAAAGAGAGAGCACTTGCAAGTATGAGCAGGGGAAGGACTGAGAGTGAAAGAGAGAAAGAGAGATAATCCCTCCCAGGCCACACTGTCAGTGCAGAGCCCTACATGGGGCTCAAACTCAAGACACTTGAGCCAAAATCAAGAATGAACACTTAACTGACTGAGCCAGCCAGGCACCCTTGGCTTTGTTTAAAAAGATTTTTAGGAACACTTGAGTGTCTCAACTGGTTAAGCATTGGATTCTTGATTTTTGTTCAGGTCAAGATCTCAGTTTGTGGATATCGGCCCTGTATTGAGCTCTACGCTGATGATGTGGAGTATGCTTGGGATTCTCTCTCTCTTCCTCTTTCTCTTCCTTTCTTCTGCTCACATTCTCTCTTAAAATAAAGAATTTTTTTAAAAAGATTTTCAGATTTGTGGTTAGGGCTACTCCTATTAAATTTTAAATTTTGTTATTAGTATTGATGATAGTAAAGTTTTGCTTTTGATATCTCCCCCCATTGTATTTTCTGTGGGGGTTTTTTTGTCATTAGTATTTAGGAAATCATTATTTTTTAAAGCCAATCCCTTAACTTTTAATATATTTCTCATTAATTATCCTAGATTTTTAAAACCAAGACTCATATCAATTAAAAGTAATTGTGTCTCCTATTTGTCTTCTTATGAATCATTGAATATCGAGGCTATTAAGAGAATGGCATTACTGAACTGTGGGGCAGTGTCCGAGCTCAGTCACTTACAAGGTACTTGATGACCTGGACCAATCTGCTAACATGCTATCTCATCAGCTCTGATATTGGGGAGCAATGCTCTCTACTGTATAAAATTGTTGAGGATTAAGGGAGATAATGTGTGTAGAATTCTTCATTCTGAGCACATAAATGCCTTCCTTAAATATGTAATAGGAAGTAGAATGAATATTTTCCTGGTATCTTTGCATTTGGGCTCTAGTGCCAGAGCCCAATGCTAGAGGTGCCTGACCAGCACCCCGAGAGCTTGCTAAGAGGTTGTCTAAGTGATCATCTGAATTCCCATCTACCCTATAAACAGAAGCTCGAAGTCTTTGAGGGCTAGAATTTGTTAGTACAGTAGTGAGTCTAAGGTCTGCCTCAGCAGACCTTGGATTTTCTCCAATCCTCTGTCAGTGGGGAAAGTGTGCTTCATTCAAGTGAAAGAGGGCTTTCAAGAGATAATCTCAAATATATTGTTTTGTAAGCCAGAGGGGCAGACAGGACTCAGAGGCCAATCTAGTGTACTTGAATGGAGTACAAGATTAGAGTTCTTAGGAGACCTTAAAAATGTCCTCAGGACTTAGTGGTGTGCATGCAATGTGAATGGATTAGTCTTGGATTTGTCCCTGGAGAATTATGGAGGTGGATAAATCTCTAGTGATTCTTCTGGTGGGAGATCAAGATGAACAGGGGATGTGGTGGCTGAAGCTATCTGCATTTGGTGCCCGAGGGAGGTATTCATTTCCCATTGGCCTGCCTACTGGATGCATTAGAAAATAGTCACAACCATCTAAGAGGATTCCCAACTAAGAGGGCTAGCTAACGAGGTCAGGCAAAGAGGCACCAATATTTTGAGTCTGTGGGGTACATTTGGATGTACAGATGCAGGAGGTGACAAGAGGTCAGTCAGTGACTGCACCACTCATGTCTGAGAAGACTACCCTGTAGATGGCCCGGTGGGAAGTAAACTGGGACATAAATGAATCCGTTTATGTCCCAAAAGAGAGCCAAAATTTGGAATTCTCACTCAAAGGGCAAATCCAAAGCCAAGAGAGAAGTCTAAGCAGCTCCATGTAACTAAAACACCTGTTGTTTCTTCGTTCTCTTCTCATCTCCTCTCCTGCTGAGACTTTGCAGGAGCCCGAACCAGCAGCGTGAGTTGGAAGGGGAAGTAAAAGGAAAAGAAGAGGGAAGAACGTGGTTTGTTTTCCTCAACTGTAGATCTTCAAGGCAGGAACACAGACTGGGTGGGTGCTGCAGGGGAGAATTTTGCCCTGGAGAATGAAGTGTATATTTGGCTGGATTGAGGCGGTTCATTACAGGAAATTGGGTACTAGATACCAAAATGAGACTTTCCTTTAAATGTAAGTGACTAGAGTTTGAGATAATCCCCAGATACTCTCCAGCGATGGAGAAGATATAGCCTACAAAACATTTAAAGCCAGTAGTTAAAAATAAATAAATAATCTTCTGTTAAACCTCAAGAAGTTAGGACCATTCAGTCAACCAGTCACACATGTATCCACTCAGTGCTGTGAATTCATAAAATAAAATGTTGGCAGAAGAACCAGTAACATATTACCAACAATGATATTTGTATATCTGCTCAAGGAAATCCTTGAGAAATTAATGAGATAACATATCAATGATACATTATATTTTCTATTTTTTCTCTTTCAATCTTGTTTTGTTTGAAATGGTCATCCACATAAGATGGAAATAATTCAGTAATCAGATTTTGACTGTCAAGCAAACTTTCTGTGCAACACTCTTGCTCAAAAACACAGTTAGTTGCCCATGGATACAGAAGGTAACGTATTTCTGGAAGTAAAATGGACACTTCCAAGATTGTGTGCCAGGGGGCTGAAAAAATTAACTTTTATCCAGTGAGTCTTCTATTGTCCCAAGGTACACAATAGTTCTTTTCATTTAACCAGTTATTATGCATCTAACATTCCTCTCTGGGTTTTAAATTTTGGAGATGTGGGCAGTTTCACTATGAATATGTTATTTTTAGAAAGCATCCAAACCTATAACAAAATGAATCTTAGCACATTAGTTTAAGGCAACACTGATATAACAAGCAGATCCCAAAATGTAGGTGGCTTGTCAGAACAAAAGTTTATTTCTAGCCCTTTGTCGAGTTCCAGTGGCTGCTTCTGACAACCACAGAGCTCTATTTCAGATGCCATTTCCGGGGTCCACTTTGCTTTTATCTTATGGCCCCTCATTTTGCAGTGTGTCACTTCCATGGTTGTTGCCTCAAGGGACAAAGCATAGAGGATCATGCTGGGGGGGTTTTAGGGTCCAGACCTGGTTTCCATCAGCTCCATCAGACTCCACTGGTCAGGGTTTATTCACAAGGTCATCCTGGCTGCAAAGGTACCTGTGAAGGGTTGTTTCGTCCAGTGCCTGTGAGGAAGAGCAGAGAATACTGCTCAACAGCTAGTGAAACTCTTCCATGCTGGGTACATTCTAGCTGCATGCAAACTGTGCTTCCCATAATCATGATTTTTATTTTATAAGCCTCATTTTACTTTAAATTGGGGAGTAATGGGGACATTTATTCTTTCTACTTTTAGCCCTTGTATTTGTTCTTTGTTTTGTTTTGATTTTTTTCCTGTGGAATCTGAGGTTTCATCTCCATTGTTACTTCTTCAGAGAGGTCCTTTCCTAAAATTCCAAGTTAAGCAACTTTCCTACCTGCTTGGATGCATCAACACACATCCTACTTTTCCTTCATCTTAAATGTACATATAAAGCATGTAGAACATGGAAAGGCCATGAGAAATGCTAGTCACTTCCATTTACCTCAACCTGTAAACTGATATTTCTTTCTGGCAGAAACTAAAAAAAAAGTTTTTGGTTAAGTAAAAACATTTTCTTTCGAAAGACTTTTCATATAGTAAATGGAGAATGTATACATAGTGAAGTCGTATGGTTTTTCAGGATGACTTTTCAAGTGAATTTATTTGTTAGGAATTTCCTGAATGAATTATAATGTGAGTATTGGCTGATTCATGTTTCCAGTGTTTCCAATTTCATTCTAAGTTTAGTTTAGTTTAGTTTAGTTTTCCCTGTAGTCTTACTGCCTTGGAAGTATTTTTCTAATGTTTTTTTAAATTTATTTTTGAGAGAGAGATAGTGACTGCATGAGCAGAGGAGGGTCAGAGAGAGAGGGAGATAGCAGAATCTGAAGACAGGCTCCAGGCTCAGAGCTAGCTGTCAGCACAGAGCCCAACACGGGGCTCAAACCCACAAACCATGAGATCATGACCTGAGCCAAAGTCGGACACTTAACTGACTGAGCCACCCAGTCTCTCTGAGCCACCCCAACCTTGGAAGTATTATTAAGTCTTTGTTAAGATAGAAAAGTCTCAGGGTGCCTGGGAGTTCAGTTGGTTAAGTGTCCAACACTTGATCTAAACTCAGGTCCTGATCTCAGAGAGAGAGAGAGAGAGAGAGAATTTCTGGTTGTGTGTTTTGGAAGTGGTAGCTGGAGTGAAGTTGAGAGAGGCAAGTAACAAAGATTTCCATACTCTAGGAAAATAAGTAATTGTGTTTCATTAGCTTATTTCTTTCCTATCAAACTCAAGTACTAGAAGAGAGCTTCTTTCTACTCCCATCTTTCTTTCTTCAAGTAAGGAATAATCAAGTTAATGCTATCCCCCTTTTCACAGATGACCTGGCAAAAGCTCAGTTGGCTAAATGACATTCCCACTGTTACTAAGCCAAACCTGTGAGTTTAGGAGAATGGGTATATTTCAACAAAAATTCTATTTTAAGTACACTAAATGCCTGCATAAAATTAAAAATCTTTCAAAGCAAAAAGAACAAACAAACAAAAAAACAAAACCAAAAAACAAAAGTAGAAAAAACCCAAAAGACCATTTTCCATGTATCCTATGTGCTCAAATATTTCACGTAGGCAAAACTTAAATTAACTGTTCATAAAATAAACTTGTAGCCAGCCAAGAAATTGAAAAATCTCACTAAACTTATCAAAGTTCATTTTTTTCTCCCAATCAGAGAACTTTGGGATGTCACATCTTTTTTCATTCAGTTGAAGGATGTGTCAAAATCTCATTGTTTATACAGTTCAGCTCATTCTATGAACAGTTTGGGAATAAAAGCTCCCGGTGATGAAAGTTGCCCATGTTCTCAGTGCACAGAAAGCTAGTGACATCTTTTAATTAGAGGACAGACTCAGAATATCTACCCTCCAGTCCTTTGCATCACCAAAGCAATTTCTAAAGATGGAATTGTCTGCAGAGAAGTACAATGCTGTTAAATGTGTTCATGACACATCATGCAGAAATTAGAGTACAACAGAAATGCTTAATAATATAATTCCTTAGCTCTACATTTCTGGAAAATAAAGATGTAAGATGCTAGCAAGCTATTGCTGATGAGATTGTAGAATAATAGGATTAATTAAATGCCCTAATATAATTTATTTTTAAATCATCAGTTTTAGTCCTTGCAGAGAGATTACTGAATTAGTTATGATTGCAGCAATTAAGGTTAAAAAAATCATTGGAAAAACCAACATGCCAAAAGCCCACCTTCCTAATCAACTGGAAGGGCATTGCTTTACTGCTGGAGAGAGGGTGGTTTTTTTACTTGTTTTTAAAACTCTTCTCATAAACCCTCAGTGTCTGGGATTATCTGTTTTTCTTTTTTCTATTTATTCAGCATGCACTGGGTTACTGCTTATTGCCAAGCACAGTGCCAAGTGTTGATGATCAAAAGGAACTTGTCATGGGCCTTGTCCTTACAGACCTCACCCTCTTGCTTGCAAACATATAAACAAATAATTACAATAGTGATGAGAACATTCTGTGAGATTTGGATGAGGAACCGCTTTCTGGCGCTTCAGAGGCTTCTTGGAAGATAGCTTTGTGTTGGATCCTGAAGGACATTACTCTATGCTTAAGTTTAGCCAAATGCTCTTGATTTCTTATTCATTTTAATTAATTAATTGTTAGACTTTTCCTCACAGAATCTATGTAAAATCCCTAAGATAAAGTACTGCTGAGACCATGCACCTAGGGAACATCAATTCTTTCCTTGTCATAGATATAGATTCTGAGATCCCAACCTTTTGGCCCTTCTCGCTTAATTTTCATTACCTCTCTAAGCCTCTGATTAACTGATTGTTAGCTTTTTTTTTTTCCTTTTCTATGCTTTTTGGAATCTGTATTCTCCTGGTATGGGTTTATTTACCCATTCCCAACACTCATGCTTTTTGTGTACTTCTTAATTCCTAGTACTGCTATATGTATATACTGGTATTGAACAATCACATAAACAGATGGTGAGTGGAAGTGCCAAGTAACTTACTTTTGAGTGAGAAGTTATAAATAAGCAGAGGGAGGAAACTAGACTAATTTATGTGGTAATGGATTAGAGCTGGACATATCAGTATAAACTCATGTTTAGCTCAATATAGGTGCAGGTAGTTTAATGTAGAAATATCCATATATATGGGTGTACACACGGGGTAGTACACAGACATGTCAGCCAAGAGGTCCTAGAATCAACAGCACCCCAGCAGCAATGAGCACACCTAGTGCCTAGATTTTGGTAATTAATACCATTCTTCAATAAAAGGAACCGGGGCTCCTCGGAGAAATAGTTGATCTTAGGATTGAGACGGAACATACATAATATGAGTTTGAAAGTAAGGAAATACGAAATTAAAAACATAAGTCAAAAATACGAAATTAAAAACATAGCAATATCCAGGGGACACAGAAACCAACTGAGTTAACTTCCAGTGGCCAAAGCTGGATTTATTTGACCGCAAAAATAAGGTGGTAGTTTTATTACAATCCAAAATATAAAATAAATATCCATGATTTCATGCTGAAATAAATTAATGGTTAAATTAATGAGGGATGACAGGAAAATGTCCATTCAGAAAAATTCCAAACAGTTTTTAAAAGATTTTTTTACTGTTCATTTATTTTTGAGAGAGAGACATACAGAACCTGAGCAGGGGAGGGGTAGAGAGAGATGGAAACACAGAATCTGAAGCAGGCTCCAGGCTCTGAGCTGTCAGCACAGAGCCTGCTGTGGGGCTCAAACCCACGAGCTGTGAGATCATGACCTGAGCTGAAGTTGGACGCCTAACCAACTGAGCCACCCAGGTGCCCCCCAAATATTTTTTGTAGATACTTTGGTGTCATGGAGATGGACTGCATATAATGACTTCCTTCTAAAGAGCACAGTATGGAAAAGGAGAAAAAAAAGAATAACTTTACACCTAAGAAGCCTGCCAAACATTACCTTAGCCAGGTGATCGAAGTTATTAACAGTGACAGGTCATTTGATACAGTAGGCATCCTTGATATGATATGATGAAAATGGTACTTTACCTCCATGGTATTCCCGCAGAGGAAAATCTATAACCCTGGTCTAATCATGAGAAAAATACATGACGAATCCCAGTGGAGAGGCATTATACAAAATACCTGACCAGTGCTCTCAAAAATAGACAAGGTATCAAAAACAAGGAAAGTCAAGGAAACTGTCACAGCCTAGAGGAGCCTAAGCAGACATGACAACCAGATGTAATTTTCTGTCTTCAGTGGGATCCTGGGACGGAAAAGGACTCTAGAGAAGACGTAAAGAGGTCTGAATAATGTATGGACTTTAGTTAATAAATATGTATCTGTATTGTAATAAATGTGCCAAAGTAATAAGAGGTGTTAATAACAGTGGAAACTGGGTATACCGTGTATGGGAACTCTGTACTCTCTTCAAGACTTTTTTAGTTATGTACAAAAATGTTCTAAATTTTAAAAACTTTATTTGAAATTTAGAAAATAGTCTAGTTGATAGGAAATGGCATAATGGGAGGAAGGCAGAGTTTTGGGGAGAAGATTCAGAATGACAGAATTGAGAAATATTGTCCTCAATAGCAGAGTTTTTAGAAAAGAGAAAAAAAAGCCTGTATTTGTTTTCTCTTAATTTTTATTTTATTTTATTTTTTTAATTTTCTGCAGTTTACTATTTATTTTTGAGAGAGAGAGAGAGAGGACATGAGGGAGCAAGGATCAGAGAGGGAGAAAGAAAATCTCATGAGGGGCAGAGAGAGGGGGAGAGAGAGGGAGAGGGAGAGAATCCCCTGTCAGTGTAGAGCCTGAAGCAGGGCTTCAACTCAGCTGATGAGGGCTTGAACTCATGAACCCTGAGATCATGACCTGAGCCGAACTCAGATGCTTAACTGACTGAGTCACCCAGGTGCCCTGGTCTCTTAATAATTCTAAGTATTTAGTCAATAAATGAGGTAGAACTGGAATTACACAAAACACAAACATGAGCAGACTTCACAGTTCGCTGATGGTTCTTGAGATGAGTCTTTCCATTTCCTTTGATCTTGGGGGATAGAGAGCTAAACTCTATAAACCCACCTAAAATGCATTACTCATTTCTTATCTCCTGTGTTCAGAGCATCTCTCAATTTATAAAGTCAGCTTTTATCTTGGAAGTTGCTTTCGAGTTGTGGAATTAGTAAGTCTGTGTCCTAATCCAAGCCCAAAGCATACTTCTAAGCCCCTGTACCGCCTGCAGCTCCCATTCACAGCATTGCGAGAGGAAGCGAATAATTCTCTGTAAGAAAGAAGAGACACACCTTGGGTCATTGCACAGCCATACTGCATACTGTCCAGCAGATTCTTTGTAATGATCAAAAACACCAGAGCTAATAAAAAAAAAAAAAAAAGAGTAGATGCAGTTCATTTCTGCTAAGTTTCCAGGAAGCTGCCTTAAACTGTTCAGCTGTATAAAGCACTGTCATAGAGAAAATAGAGAGATCTTCCCGGAATTCTTTCTGTGAGTTTCCTTCCTATGTCACAAGGCAAAAATAATAAGGTGAAAACCAAGTCTCAGGCCATGCCCAGTTGTGGAAGGCAGCAGTGACCTTTTTCCAAGAGAAACTTTTCTCAAAGCTAGTGATTGGGAACAGCCTGAACCAGACTGTCCTGTTTGGTCTTCATCACTCACTGGGTAAGTGGCTATTAGGTAACAGCCGTCACTGTCTCTTGTGGACCCTGGGGATTCATGAATAAGCCAGACACAACCATTTCTTTCAGAGGTAAAAAGTAGATGGGCCTGTGACAAATAATTACAAACATTGTGATAAACACCGTTGAGTCATACACCCGGGACCATAAAAGTCGCAGACAAAGAGCCCATTATTCCGCTGGGGTTAGGGAAGGAGTTTTCACAGAGGATGTGATGTGGCCTTTAAGCTGAGATTAAAATTATGAATAACCGTTTCAAGTCTATGAAAATAGGAAGGACATTCTTGGCTGAGTGACAGAATGTGCCAAAACCTAAAAGTTTTGAGATGATTCGAGGAAGTACGATTGGATCAGGGAGGTTGCGTTGCAATTTCAAGTTGCAAAGTGTCTGAGCATTTGGTGTATGCATGACACGGCGTACATGGGAGGGGAGATATGAGGGGCTGGCAGATGAACTTAAATAGACAAGAATCAAATTATCAATAGTATTCTAGGCCTCACTAAGAATTTTGGACATTAGGCAGTGAGGACTAACTGAATGGTTATAAATGAAGTGTTAGCATTTAATAATTTAAAAGAATACAGCACTATAATTATGTTACTTGCTAGCACTTTTATTTGCAGTGCCACAAAACTGAATGTTGCGGTATTTATCTATGATGTCTCATAGTAAGTGCTGATAGGAGTGTTTTGCTAACTGTAAAAATTTTATAGCTGAGAACTGTCTCCTTGCTAATTAATGTGTGAAAAGACAGCTACAAATGCTTTCACTTCTCCTATGCCTTCCAGTAAATGTTTGATAATATCACCAAATGGGAGCAAAGAAAATCTTGCAGGTTGCCAACCAGTAGAGTTTCTCTCTGGGCCTTGTTATTTATTTATTCAACAAGTGTTATTAGATACCAACTAGGTATCAGACCCTATGCCAGGAACCATTTATGTACAGATGATTAAGACTTTCTGAGTTCAAGCAGCTTGTCATCTGATAGAGGAGCCAGATGAGTGAATCAAGACACAAGAGGGGATGCTAGTGTTGTATGATAGTAAGTTCTGGATGGGACAATGGAGGATGAAGAAGAAAGTGGTCATTTGTAATATGTGCTAGGAGTGGCCTGGGGAAAGACTTTCAGAGGAAAAGGACTTTGGATTGAGTCTCAAATTCTAAATCCATGTTCACAAGGCAGATGAGGGAGAGAATATCTGTAGAGGCTATGGTATATTAGATACAGAGGTGGGGGACACCTTAATGAGTTTAAGGAACTCTAGAAACCTTCTGAGTTCAGTTGTATAACTTGTGTGCAGTAACACCCTAGGGGACACAATTCACGTCAATGTCTGTGGGAACGCCACCTCTCCCCCAGTGCACATAATCAGTGAAACTGTGCAGTGTACAACCTATACAACTTTATATGGCAGTCATACAAAAATCAATTTAATGTAAGTACATTGTGCAGTTATGTAATTAACTGTGAAATGGGAATATCAGTACCTAGCTTGTAAATTGCAGTGAAGATTACATAAGTCAATATAGAAAGCCATTATTTTTTTAAAAATTAAGGTTTATTTATTTTTGAGAAAGAGAAACAGAGCTTGAGTGTGGCAGAGAGAGAGGGAGACACAGAATCTGAAGCAGGCTCCAGGGTCCAAGCTGTCAACAGTCAGCACAGAACACAATGCGGACCTCAAACCCATGAACCTCGAGACCATGACCTGAGCTGAAGTCAAACGCTCAACCGACTGAGCCACCCAGACACCCCAGAAAGCCATTATTATAGATACCATATAAACATCAGTTATTACGGCTAATTCCCACACAGAACTTTAAACATTTTATATGGTCAAACTGAACCATTTTTAAATATATGGCTTTAAGTTTAGGCTTTATTCACCTTGATATTACACACTTATTTTCCTATATTTATAACAATATTTTTATCTAACCTGAGATGTATGCATACATAGATAGGTATGTGGAAAAAGTGAGGTGAAGACCTGTTGTATACCTGAGCCAAAGATGACCTCTATATATTGGCCCTAAGTTGTTCACTTTTTCATAGCAGTCTGGGACCCCTTAGCTCAAAAGCGTACTGGTGCCAAACTCAAATTGTTACATTTCCAATTGTTTGTTTGCTTCTTAAGTTTATTTATTTATTTTGAGAGAAAGAGAGAGCATGAGTGGGGAGGGGGAGAGAGAGAGGAAGAGAGAGAATCCCAAGCAGGTTCTGAGCTATCACAACAGAACTCAGTGAAGGGCTTGATACCACAAACCAGGAAATTATGACCTGAACCAAAATCAAGAGTTGGAAGCTTAACCAGCTGAGCCACCCAGCCCTCCCCACCTCCCTCCCCACCTCCCTCCCCACACACAGATTCAGTTGTTTGAAACACAGCCCCGGTAAGCGGATCTCTAGTTAGCTAGAACTTTCCTGTTTTGCATTCCTACAAAGCTACATCTACCTCTCTTAGGCCTAGAAAAGATATGCTCTGGAGATATTTTTTAAAAACCCAAGCCCACGCTTTCATTCAGAAAGCTCAGACCCGCAGTGTTGCTGGGTGAAGTCACCTAGACAGGTAAACCCCCTCACTTTTTTCCCCCCTCTCTTCCTAGAACTCCTTTGACCATTCCCATCTCTAGTAGTAATCCAGTACCACTACTTCAGAAAGGTCTTCTGCTGTAAGGGACTTACCTCCTGTCCTGCACACCTATCAGAGCTTCCCCAAGTCAAACTCACTGTGGGTAATACCACTTACCAGTCCTGTTGTTTTTATTGATCTGCCCTCAAATCCTTTGAACTCACTACAAGATCTGATACTTCAAATTTTATTTGAATAACCAACTTTTCCTGTGACCTTTATTGAGTAGTTTATACTTCCTACAGTAATTTTTATTTTCCAAATGCCCATTGTTTTATGGAAGAACTTTCTAGCCTGTCCCTATGATTAAGCTTTCTACATGTATATCAATACCCTACTAGTAGAAATACTGTTTTGATATCTGGTAGTACAGGTTTCTTCTCATTATTCTGTTTAATTTCTTTTGCTTTTCTCCTAAATTTATTCTACCAGCCCTATATAGATGAGCCTGCCTAAGGGTGCTTGGGTGGCTCAGTCAGTTAAGTATTGAACTCTTGGTTTTGACTCAGGTTACGATCTTGCGGTTCATGAGATCAAGCCCCTGGTTGGGCTCTGTGCTGGCAGTGCAGAACCTGCTTGGGATTCTCTCTCTCCTCTTTTTCTGCCCCAGCCTCTCTCTCTCTCTTTCCCAAAATAAATATACCTTTAAAAAAGTGAGACTGCCCTATGCAATAAAACCAATCCCTTAGGATTTTGTTTGGGGCAAGTTTATAAATTACTTAGTGGGGGGGTAACTCAGATCTCTACAATAGTGAATGTTTCCAACTAGGAATATTTTATATTTTTCCATCTTCTTTAGGTCTTCTTACTATTCTCCGTTTAGGTTGTATAGTTTTCTACATCTGGGTCTCTAATAATTTTAATTAGGTTTATTTCTATATGTTGCATACATAGGTTTTGTCATCATTATAAATGAGATATTCTTATATATTCTTCATTTGATAATTGCTGAGGTATACAAAATTAAACTTTTTAAATAATTGTTTTGTACCTTACCACTTTATTTAACTTTTTCATTAGTTCTGAGTTTTCCATTTGCTTGACTTGATGTGAGTCAATATTCTAGTTAGAGGAATGTTAGAGGAATTTATTGCTCCTAGTGAACCATCATTCTAAACTGTAATATTTTGATGAGATTCTTTTAATTACTTTTTATCAAGTTGAGGAAGATTCCTTATGTCATAACCCAACTGAGAACCTTTATTTCTATTTTATTTAGGGTTTTACATCTGTAAACCCAAAACATTTGGCCTTATATTTGTTGTTATTGTTGTTTTAACCATCCATGTCTGTTTTGTTTGGTGTTTGTTGATTGACTAACTGACTGATTAATTTTATCAGAATTAGGCTCTTACTTAGTCTGTACATTAAATGAATTAAGAAGTTGCTCATCTCTTTATTGGTTAACTTAGGAAATAACTGATTTTTGAAAATTTGATTTCACTTTCCTTTAAAACCATTTACCCAAGTGCTTTCAGGATGCAATAGGGTGGAAATATATGATTGCATACCTTTACGGTTTCTTAAGTGGTTCTTAACTTGTTTAGGTTTTCTAAAGTTTTGTGCCAAATTTATTAATTTATATTTTCCTATAAAACTATTCCTTTCATCTACCTTCTCAAGTTGAACCATTTAAATATGTAGATTATTATACAATTTTTAAAAATCTCTCTGTGTCCAAGTTCTGTATGCTTTCTTATTCCTAACATTATTTATCTGGGTTTTTGTTTTGTTATTGAAAATTTCAAATACCTAGTTTTTTTAATTATTCAACTTTCCTGAGTTTGTTTTATTGTCTATTTTATTAATTACTTTTCATTGTTTTCTTATATTTCCCTTATTTTGTTAATGTTTTCTCTATATTATTAGGTTGAACACTTACTTTATTTGCAAAGTATTTTCTATGAATATATATGAAACCATTTCTTTCACTGTGAATGAATTATTTTACTCATTAACTCAAAATAATGCTTTAACTTTGTAATATTTTATTTTGTATGATAATCACATTGAGATTACATATATGTATACATAAACATATACATATATGCATACATACATATATGCTTTCCATAGGTTTGTTTCCAAGATTATCCTTCCTTTTTCTAACTCTTTCAAGCACCGTCTTTCTTCTTGGAGCCATCCCTAGTTCATGTGGTCTTTTCCTCCTAAATCCTGCCACTTTTACAGTCTTAACCACACTGTCCACACTCAATCATATGTCCCCTTTAATGTTCATTACTGATTCCATATGAGTCTTGCTTTTTGAGGACAAGAACCATGCCAGACACACCTGCCTTCCCACAGAGTTAAGCACATGGCCAGTGCCTAGCAAATTGTTTTTCATTTATTGTCATTATCTTCTGTGTTCTGTCATATGAACCTTTTCGCACATGTATTTTCTATTTTGCTTCGATCTGTTGTTCTTCTGGGGCAGCAGTAGGATAAGATTGGATAATGTAAAGAGCAAGGAGTTGGTTAGAGTTGAGTGTCTTCTATCTGAGTTGTGCCCTTCACATCCTGGGCTAGTCCATGTTTCTGTTCCATCTAAATCACAGAGGCTCACAGAAAGACTCAGGTCTCATTGAAGGTCTTCAAAGGCAAGTGCCAAGAGGCATAAAAGATCATCTACTGCATGAAATTGGCATATTAGTGTCATTATGTATTTATGGAAATAATGAAGTAATAGGTGGACCCTCTGCCTTCCACTTGAAAATCAGAAAGCTGAGCGAAGTAAGTAGAAATGTTGAAACTTGAACTCAAGTTACCTAACTCTGAAATCCAATTCTCTTCTCTATATGATATTGCCATTCAGGTAATCTAATTCTGCTGAACCTAGTAAAGGTTCTTCTTCGGGAATGTAAGGGATTCACACTGAATCTATAAACCTTGTTATTAAACTAGAAAAGTCTGAAATCTCTCCTGAAAACCACAATGCTTATCATTATTCCCTTCACTGTCTCACTTTCTCTTGGGCATTCCCATCCTGAGAGAAAATGAGAGATGACCAGAATCAAGGCCATTCCCTGCATCAAGGGGAAAGTGGTATCATAGGGGTCAAAGTAACTATGGCATTTGGAATCTGAATGGTAACCACCTGGGGAGTAACCTGATCTTTTTCTCCCTCCTTCAACAATTTGGAAAACATCCTTTGATTGCTAAACCTTTGATGTAATTTTGTTTTATTTTGCTTTGTTAGTTTTCCCCACTGTTAAGGAAAATCTTACTGCCCACAGATAATTGTTTTTCTACAGAATATAGATTTTTAGATACTACTGCTATAGAAGGCACCAAGGAAAATTGTGGTTTCAGGCATTAGAGAATCTGACTTTATCACCCTATATTTTAAATGTAATTTATTGTCAAATTGGCTTACAAAAAACGAGTGTTCATCCCAACAAGTGCCCTCCTCAATGCCCATCACCCATTTTCTCTTCTCACCAGTCCCCTCATCTACCCTCATTCTGTTCTCTGTATTTAAGTTTTCCTCCTTTCCTCTCTACTTGTAACTTTTTTTCTCTTTCTCTTTCCCCATGGTCTTAAGTTTCTCAAGATCCACATAGGAGTGAAAACATTGATATCTGTCCTTTCCTGACTGACTTATTTCATTCAATATAATACCTTCTAGTTCCATCCACATTGCTGCAAATGGCACAACTTCATTCTTTCTCATTGCCAAGTAGCATTCCATTGTATATATAAACCACATCTTCTTTATCCATTCATCAGTTGATGGACATTCAGGCTCTTTCCATAATTTGGCTATTGTTGAAAGCACTGCTATAAACATTGTGGTGCCAATAGCACTACCAGAAATGCATCACCCTATTTTTAAGTTTATTTATTATTTTGAGAGAGAGAGAGAGAGAGAGAGAGAGAGAGAGAGAGAATGCATGTGGGAGGGGCAGAGAGAGAAAGATACAGAGAATCCCAAAAAGGCCCCGCACTATCATTGCAAAGCCCTACATGGGGCTTAAACTCATGAACCGTAAGACCATGACCTGAGCCAAGATCAAGAGTCAGACACCTAACCTACTGAGTCACCCAGGCACCCCTTTATCATCCTATTTTCTCATGTAGGAGCAAACAGCAAGTAAGTTATTCAGGTCTTAGTTGGGATGGTGAAGCAAAAGTGCATGTGCCAGTCTGAGATCCATCAATAGGAGGACAGCCTTTGCATTTTGAGATCAAGTCCTACATGGAAAATGGACTTATTGAGATGAACACTGTGTAGGAAATAACAGAGAATCAAATAAATAGAACAAAAAAATCAAACAAACAAACAAACAAACAAAAAACAACCCAGAACCTTCAGTCTTTCAATGTTGCTTTGAAATGCTTTTTTTAAAAAAGAAGGTTAACTAGACTATGGAACAACAACAACAAGACACATCGACCAGAAGCAACAATAAAAGACAAAAAAACACCTTAAAAAATGAGAATGGCAAACGTTTTTCTAAGAAATAAGAATGGGGTATTTGTTGAATGACAGCAAGATATGTTGACAGGTTGATACTAAACAGAGATGTTGAAGGCAGACTTGGAATGATCAGTTTGTTTTATAACAACATTTCAGAAAGGAAAAAATAAGAGGAGCACCTGAATGGGGCAGTCAGTTAAGTGTCCAGCTTTGGCTCACGTCATGATCTCATGGTTCATGAGTTCGAGCCCCTCATTGGGCTCTGTGCTGACAGCTCAGAGCCTGGAGCCTGCTTTGGATTCTGTGTCTCCCTCTCTCTCTGCCTCTCCCCCACTCATGCTCTGTTTCTCTCTCTCTCTCTGTCTCTCAAAGATAAATAAGTGTTAAACATTTTTTTAAAGAAAAAATAAGAAAATAAATTGTGAGTGAAGGTCATAATAAGTCATGCAGGAAAATACCTTTAGGTTTAGATTCCTTGGACTAAATTACTCTCTTAGAATCATTGTAAAACTTAAGGGACACCAGGGAGCTTGGAGCGAGGAGAATGAGTCCTCAGTGGGTCTTACACACCTTTTTATATACAGTGCATTCATAGGAAATTAACTATAACACACTTTGACTCATATTTGACATCATGAGAACTAACATAATGAGTTTTTAAAGTAACACAGCTTCTGGTTTCCATCATGAATGAGCAGGTTTGGAGGGTCAAGGAGAGCCACGTAATGCTCACATTCATCCACAGCAAGGCTACTGGTTTTGCCCCCATGACACGCATCAGTAACAGGGAATTGTGGCCCCTTTGACACATGGATTAGTTGATATACTGTTGACGGGGATGTTCTACCCAGAAAGGGGCTATTTTTAGCTTCAGGATTCAAGAAAAGTTAATAGTATTCAGTGGGAATTAGTTTTGGTTACTGGATTTAATATTTTCATCAAGATCTAGAGGAGAAACTATAAAATGAGCTCATTAAATTTGCTTCTGACACTGAGCTGGGGTGTCGAGCACAATGCTGAGAAATAGCTTGGTGATGCAAAGTTGCCCTCAGGAGCTGCAGAACATTTAGTAAAGACAGTTGTTTTCAAAAGAAAAAAAATTGAATAGTTGAACTGAAGAATAATTGGCTCTAGAAATATGGTCAAAATAAATTATAGGGCACTCATTAGTTATATCCCAACCATGGGTCAGAGTTAGCATACTGAACTTTTCAAAGCACAGATGATTTTTTAAGAATTTATTCAAAAATCTTTTTTTCAAGAGAGAAAGTGCTGATGAGAAGCTCTCACTCAGCTAGTTCATCCTTTGGGGTCAGGGGCTGAATTCAGGTACTGTTCTTCCCTCAGCACCTAGTGTGGAGTCCTGCCTGGCTTTGTTACAGGAGGAAGTGGCTGGGCAGGAACACAAAGAAGAACAAAAGTGCCCCACACTCTAAGGACAAAGTTCCCCCAAGGAGAGGGACAGACACACATACTTGGTCCTAGAGTCTGAGGAAAATGCAAATCAAGTTTGACTTTCATATTCTTTAGGTTCTAGCACATGGGCCACAAAAACTCATCTGTGTTTTAGACTCCTAATATATAAAGTAAGGCTAATAAAGTCTACCTTCAACAATGCTATGAGAAGCTTGAGTAGATAGTCAGATGGATGGATGGATGGATGGAAAGATAGATGATAGATAAGTAGGTAGATAGATAGATAGATAGATAGATAGATAGATAGATAGATGATAGATGGGCAGGCAGATAAACATTACTCTTCTTCTAGTATTCCCTCTGTAAAATATAGAATTTAGTTGACTCTCAAGTGATGATATCAACACCTCTAGTGGGGCATCTAGGAGCCTCCGTTAGTCATCCAACTTGCCTCAGGTCATGATCTCGCTGTTCATGAGTTTGNAGATAGATAGATAGATAGATAGATAGATAGATAGATAGATAGATAGATGATAGATGGGCAGGCAGATAAACATTACTCTTCTTCTAGTATTCCCTCTGTAAAATATAGAATTTAGTTGACTCTCAAGTGATGATATCAACACCTCTAGTGGGGCATCTAGGAGCCTCCGTTAGTCATCCAACTTGCCTCAGGTCATGATCTCGCTGTTCATGAGTTTGATCCCTGCATCAGACTTTATGCTAACAGCTCAGAGCTTTGAGCCTACTTCGGATTCTTTCTCCCTCTCTCTCCGTCCCTCCCCTGCTTGCACTATGTCTCTCTCTAAAAAATAAACATTAAAAAAAATAAACACCTCCATTGAACCCTTCCTTTTACCTTTGGGTTGGAAATGTTTATTAAGTATCAGATTTGAACTAAACTCCATTAATTAGAAGGCAGGATGCTGGGTCTTCATATGAAAAGCAATGAGAGAATGTATATTTTTCCTTTTAGAGACCTTGTCTGTAAGAAGGCACTGCAGGAATAAGAATTTAATGGCATAGCACTGAAGAGAAAGATGCTTTTCATGATAAAATGGTTTATGCACTTTAAAGTGAGGATTGTGGAAATTAGAAATTAAATAACAGGGCCACACCATCTAGAAGATTTTTAATCTTCTAGAACTGGTAAAAATATGAATGTAATTTTTATGTGTCAAAATTAGAAATTGCCAGTGAGATGGAGATTAATAGTTCTTTATCTTTAATATCAGAGTTTCACAAAATTTCCATGTCTGCAAGCTGCAATATAGCCAAATTTTGCATTTCAAGAAATGTACTGGGGCACAGTTTTGTAAGCCCTGAAACTGAGAACCGGTTTTTCATTTCCCAAAAAGGGTCTTTGAAAAGTGTACCAAGGCTGGTCAGTATTAAATATATGGTTGGAATGTTTCCTGATCACTGGAAAATTAGTAAAATTGTGTTTTTTTTTTTAATGATCCCACTTTAAACCATTACTTGCATTTGTTGGGAAATGCCAATCAATGGAGAATCAGAACTTATCAGGCTCTCAGTATTGGTTCCATGGGTAGGGAATGGTGTTTCCCATGCCATATGGGGTATGGATGTGTGGCCTGAGCCCCACCTTACTTCTGTTGTGTTTTCTGTGAACTTTTTTTTCTTTTTGGTAAGACGAAGATAAGCTTCAATCTGAATGCAACTCAGTGTTGCTTTGGGAGTAAGTATATTTCTAATGGGTAAACACTTGGCAAATTATAAACCATGTTTTTAAAAATAGAGAAGGATGTATTCTCCAAAGTGTGCTTTTTAACGACATTTTAGAAAGAATAGATTGGTATGATGTCGATTAAGCCTCCCAATAAAATATAGAGTCCCAAAGGAAAGCTATGATAAACCTAAGGAAAAAAGCATAGAGCAGAGCTGTTTTTTTGTTTTTTGTTTTTTTTAATGTGCTTTCTCCCTCCTCAGACGAAGGCTTTGTCTCTTTTCCTGGACTGCCACTTCCTTCACCTTGAACTGACCCAGGCCAGCCTCTGCTTAAAGGTCTGATCATTCTAGATGATGTTTTTGGGAAAAGGCATTCTTTTCAAGGAATCCTAACAACTGTGGGAGGCAGGGCAGGGAGACTTCCATAACATATATTGTTAACGTAACTCTTTGGTTTTGCAAAGAATATCCATAAAGTGAGAAAATAGCCTGTGGTATGCATGTCCACATACTTGAAGTTCAATGAATTTATCTTCTTTGATTCACTGTGATTATAGTAAAATTAGAATGAAAACATTTCTTTCTTTTATCTGCAGACTCTTAGTTAATAGGACTGTGTACTAGCAAAATGCTAGGTAAACTGTGGCATTTCCACTGCCCCCTCCCCAAAGAATAATGATAATGGGAAAATTTGAGTAATTGCCAAAAGCCTCAATGACATTTTTTTCATCTTGCCTATTCTTCAGTAGAAATTCACCTAAATATTTCTCATGAATATAAGTCACAAAAGGTGATAATTAAAGGTAATGTTTTTATCCCAGGCTTCTCTCTGCCATTTGTCTGAGAAGTTTAGAATTGTTCTACAGAGGTTCAGTTTTCTATTGAGTTCTGTTATTCCACAGCTCTGTTAAGAATTCTGAGCCTTCTATAGTACCCCAGTATGACTTCTCCAAGTGCTGCCTTTGCCTCATTATAAAGTATGAAGTTCTTATCCAAGTTTTCATTACTGCTAACAAATTTATATAGTCTAATAAAATAATGCAAATTGAATTTCCACAATGCCCTAATTTCTATTTATTAAATATGAACTTCCAAAAGACAGCATGGAAATCAAATCTCCAGGTGTTTTTGTTTTTGTTTTTTACCCTTTCTGACTACCATCAGAAAATCCTTCATTCTCTGTATCACAGTTTCTTCTGAAAGTGAGGTAGGACAGAGCCTATATTGTTTTCTATTTGTAGTCATTCATAGGAGGCAAGGAGGGAGGAATAAGGAATGTGCTAGACTTCTGGTTCTTGGTGGAGAGTTTAGCAATTTAAGGATTTTCTCATATTCTCTGATTAATTATATATAATTAAATATTAAATGTTTAATATTAAGTTAAATATATATTTGATGCATTTGTCAGAAAACCTGTGTTAAGCTGCAGTAACAAATAAATCCCAAATCTCCATGTTTTATGACCAAAAAATGCATCATCTGTCCCACTGTGGGGCAATTGTGGCTTTGCTGTATGTCATCTACTTTTAGGATCTAGAGTTATGGAGTGATTTCTAGTTAGAATACTGTCAGACATTTTATCGGCTGATTTTTCAGCAGAAACTTCGCAGGCCAGAAGAGAATGGCATGATATATACAGAGTGCTGAAAGAAAAAAAGCTGAACCCAGGAATACTTTATCCAGAAAGCTCTCATTCAGAATTGGGGGTGGGGGGGTAGGAGAGTTTTGCACACAAACAAAAGTTAAAGAAATTCATTACCACTAAACCAGTCTTACAAGAAATGTTAAAGGAAACTCTTTGAGTGGAAAAGAAAGACCATAAGCAGGAGTAAGAAAAGAAAGAAGCACAAAAGCAGTAAAGTTAAGATACCCATAAAAATCAGTCAAGGGATTCACAAAATGAAAGGATGTAAAGTATGATACCATATATCTAAAACCAAGGAGGGGGAAAGGAGTAAAACTTTAGTGCTTTTAAAATGGGTTCAAACTTAAGCGACCATCAATTTAATAAAAAGTACTACATGCATAAGATGTTATATATAAACCTAATGGTAACCACAAATCAAAAACCAGTAATAGATATGCAGAGAGAGAGACAGAGACAGAGAAGAATCTAACTATATCACCAAAGAAAGTTAGCAAACCATGAGAGAAGAGAGGAACAGAAAAAACTATACCAGCAACCATAAAACAAGTAAGAAAAAAGCAATAAGGACACACCTATCAATAATTACTTTGAATATAAATGGACTCAGCACTCCAATCAAAAGACATAGGGTGATGGAATGGATTAAAAAGCAGACCCATCTCTATGCTGCCTACAAAAAATTCATTTTGGACCTAAAGACACATGCATATTGAAAACGAAGGGATGGAAAAACATTTATCAAGCAAATGGAAGTGAAAAGAAAGCCAGGGTAGCAATACTTATATTGGACAAAATAGACTTTAAAACAAAAACTGTAACAAAAGACAAAGAAGACATGACATAATTATAAAGGTAAGTAAGAAGAAGATACAGTAATTGTAAATATTTATGTACCCAACATGTAATTACCAAGATACATAAAGCAGCAAATAACAAATGTAAAGGAAATAATTAATAATACAAACTTTAACACCCTCCTTACATCAATGAACAGATCATACAGACAAGCTCCACGATGGTGTTGAATGACATATTGGATCAGATAGATCTAACAGATGTATATATTCAGAACATTCCATTCTAAAACAGTGGAATGCACATTCTTTTCAAATGCACACAGAATGTTCTTCAGAATAGATGACATGTTAGGCCACAAAACAATTCTCAACAAATTCCAAAGATCAAATTCACACCATACATNAAAAAAAAAAAAAAAAAAAAAAAAAAAAAAAAAAAAAATCTGGGAAGAACACAAATACATGAAGGTTACATAACATGCTATTAAACAATGCATTGGTCAACCAAGAAATCAAAGAGGAAGTCAAAAATACATGGAGACAAATGAAAATAAAATCACAACAGTACAAAATCTTTGGAATACAACAAAAGCTGTTCTGAGAGGGTAATTTATAGCAATTCTGGTCCACCTCAGAAAGCAAGAAAAATCTCAAATAAACAACCTAACATTACACCTAATGGAGCTAGTCAAAGAAGAAAAAAACAAAACCCAAAAACAGTAGAAGGGAGAAAATAAGAACGATTTGAGCAGAAATAAATGAAACAGTAACTAAGACAACAATAGAACAGATCAAAGAAACCAAGAGCTAGTTCTTTGAAAAGATCAAGAAAATTGCCAGAATCACCCCTCCCCAAAAAAAAAAAAAAAACAGAGAGAGAGATTCAAGTGAACAAAATCAGAAAGTGGAGAAATAGCAACTGACACCACAGAAATACAAAATATTGTAAAAGAATATTATCAAAAAGTATATACCAACAAATTGGACAAACTACAAGAAATGGATAAATTGCTGAAACATATAGCCTCCCAAAACTGAGTAAGAAAGAAATAGAAACTTTGAACATACCAGTTACCAGCAATAAAATTGAAACAGTAATCAAAAAGCTCCCAATAAATGTTCAGGACCAGATGGCTTCACAGAGGAAGTCTACTACACATTTGAAGAAGAGATAATACCTATTCTTCTCAAAATATTCCAAAAAATAGAAGAGGAAAGAAAGCTCCCAAATTCATTCTGAGGCCAGATTATCCTGATACCAAATCCAGATAAAGAATCCACTAAAAATGAGAACTGTAGCCCAACATCTCTGAAGCACATAGATGTAGAAATCCTCAATAAAATATTAGCAAACCAAATCCAACAATACATTTAAAAACTCATTCACCATGATCAAGTGGGGTTTATTCCTAGGATGCAAGGGTGGTTCAATGCTTGCAAATCAATCAATGTAATACATAATATCAATAAGAGACAAGATAAACACATATAATCATTTCAATAGATGCAGAAAAAGCATTTGACAAAGTATCTCATTCATTCATGATAAAAAATACCCCCAACAAAGTAGGTTTAGAGGGAATATACCTCAACATGACAACGTCCATCTATGTAGGAAAAACTCACTGCTAACATCATATTGAATGAGGAAAACCTGACAGTTTTTCCCCTAAGGTCAGGAACAAAATGAGTATGTCTACTATTACCATTTTTATTCAACATAATACTGGAAGTCCTAGCTACAGCAATCAGACAAGAAAAATAAATACAAGGCATCCAAATTGGTTGGGAAGAAGTAAAATGTTCACTATTTGCAGATGACATGATACAATATATAAAAAACACTAAAGACTCCATAAAGGAAAAATAAACTACTACAATTTGGTGTGCCTGGGTTGGTGAAGCGTCTGACTTTTGCTCATGTCATGATCTCATGGTTCGTGTTTTTGAGACCTGCGTTGGGCTGTGTGCTTTCAGCACAGAGCCTGACTAGGACCCTTTGCCTTCCTCTCCCGATCACACAAGCATGCTCTCACCCTCTCTCAAAAATAAATAAACATTACAAGAAACCCACTAGAACTGATAAATGAATTTAGTAGGGTTGCAGGATACAGAATTAATATACAGAGGGGCACCTGGGAGGCACAGTAGGTTAAGCATCGGACTTCGGCTCAGGTCATAATCTCATGGTTTGCAAGTTTAAACCCCATGTTGGGCTCTGTGCTGACAGCTCAGAGCCTGGAACCTGCTTTGGATTCTGTGTCTCCTTCTCTCGCTGCCCCTCCCTTGCTCATACTCTGTCTTTCTCTCTCTCTCAAAAACAAACATTAAAAAAATGAAAAAAAAAAAGCAAAATTAATATATGGAAATTCATTACATTTCTATACACTAATAGTGAAGTAGCAGAAAGAGAAATTAAGAAAACAATCCCATTTATAATTGCATTCAAAATAATAAAATACCAGGGAATAAACTTAACCAAGGAAGAGAAAGACCTGCACTCTGAACACACTGACATACCGAGGAAACAAATTAAAGATGACACAAATACATGGAGAGATATTCCATGTTCAGGAATTGGGTAGAGTTAAAATGGCCATACTACCCAAAGCAATTCACAGATTTAGTGCAATTCTTATCAAAACACCAATATCGAGCCTGACACCTAGAGGCTAAACCCAGTGCCTCCCTTCACAGCCACTGGTTGTCGGTTGCAGATCTGGCACAGTGCACACCAGCGGGCAAGTGGGTCTGCTCCACACCTGGGAAGCCCCTGCCTTCGTACAGCATTTGCTCCATACTCTTGAGCAGCCTCCTTACCACGCAGACCCTTTGGGCCCTCAGTGCACACCTCTTCTGAGTAGGGCAGGCTCCGTGGCCCAGCAGGGGGCAGTGTTGTCTGGTTCAGAGATTAGCAGGGGAGAGGATCTGAGCGCGCATAGCTGGGAGAAGACGAGTCAACAGCAAGATGATGGAGAAGTAGGGAGCTCCGTGCATTTTGGTGGCACCCATCTCTCAAACAGAGAAGGCCTGAAGTCATAAGACACTGAGCCACAGGAGTTTGGGAAGAGAAAGAGACAGAATACACTGGTAAAGAAACCTCATAAGGCTGCCTCAAGAAACAAGCCAAACTACACAAGGTGGAGAGTCCCAAATACCGCTACAAGTAGGGAAACAAAATAACCAAACGCTCAACAAGAGAAACCAAGAGACACCATTTAAAGAACACTTGCTGAACAGACAGGCCCTGAACAGTCAAAGAGCCCTCTCTAATACAGCAGAACTCGCAGCGGCAGAGTGTACAACAAGCTTTTAAAATTCACAAGAGATAGAAAGCTAACCAAAATGACAAAACGGAAGAACTCTCCTCCAAAGAAATTCCAGGAAGAAATGACAGCTAAAGAACTGCTCAAAACAGATATAAGCAACATAACTGAACAAGAATTTAGAACAATAATCATAAAATTAATCACTGGGCTTGAAAAAAGCATGGAGGACATCAGAAAAACTATAGCTACAAAAACCATGGAGCTTAAAAATAGTTATGATGAATTTAAAAATGTGATAAATGAGATATATAATACATTGGAATCATCCAATGCACGGATTGAAGAGGCAGAAAAGATAATAAGTGATTTAGAAGACACAATTATAGCAAAAGAAGAAACTGAGAAAAAAAGAGACAAACTGATCCAGGAACATGAAAGAAGAATTCGAGAGCTCAGTGATACGGTCAGTGCAACAATATCCGTATCATAGGAATCCCAGAAGAGGAAGAGAGAGGGAAAGGTGCTGAAGGAGTCCTGGAACAAATTATAGCAGAGAACTTCCCCGACCTGGGGAAGGAAGTAGACACTGAAATTCAAGAGGCACAGAGAACTCCCCTCAGACGTAACTTGAATCGATCTTCTGCACAACATGCCATAGTGAAACTGGAAAAATATAAGGACAAAGAGAGAATTTTGAAAGCAGCTTGGGAGAAAAGGGGGCTAACATACAAAGGGAAACCTATCAGAGTGGTGACAGACCTATCTACTGAAACTTGGCAGGCCAGAAAGGAATGGCAGGAAATCTTCAATGTGATGAACAGAAAATATATGCAGCCAAGAATCCTCTATCCAGCACTCCTACACTGTTGTTGGGAATGTAAACTGGTGCAGCCCCTCTGGAAAACAGTGTGGAGGTTCCTCAAAAAATTAACAATAGAAGTCCCCTATGACCCAGTAATAGCACTGCTAGGAATTTACCCAAAGGATACAGGAGTGCTGATGCACATGTACCCCAATGTTCATAGGAGCACTGTCAACAATAGCCAAAACGTGGAAAGATCCTCAGTGTCCATCAACTGACGAATGGATCAAGAAGATGGGGGTTATCTATACCATGGAATACCACATGGCAATGAGAAACAATGAAATCTGGCCATGTGTAGCAACATGGATGGAACTTGAGGGTGTTATGCTGAGTGAAATAAGTCAGGAAGAGGACAGCTATCATATGTTTGCACGTATAGGAGGATTAGGATGAACTTAACGGAGGACCATGGGTGAGAAGAAGGGGAAGAATAGTGGGGGAGAGAGAAGGAGGCAAACCATGAGAGACTCTTGAATGCCGAGAACAAACTGAGAGCAGATGGGGTCAGGGGGAAGGGTGGAGGGGGTATGGGCATGGAGGAGGGCACTTGTGGCGATGAGCACTGGGTGTTATATGGGAACCAACTTGACAATAAACTATTAAAAATAATAAAATAATAAAAAATAATTAATATTAAAAGATTTTAAAAAACACCAATAGCATTTTTCACAAAACTGGAACTAAGAATCCCAGTTTGTATGGAAACACAAAAGACCTCATATAGCCAGAGCATTTTTCAAGAAGAACAAAACTGGAAGTATCATAATCCAAGATTTTGAGATATACTACAAAGCTATTATAATCCAAACACAATGGTACAGGCACAAAAATAGACACATAGATTTATAGAACAGAAAGGAGAACCCATAAATAAACCCACAATTTTATGGCCAATTAAACTTCGACAAAGGAGACAGAAATACGCAATGGGGAAAAGACAGCCTTTTCCACAAATGGTGTTGGGATAACTGGACAGCTACATGCAAAAGAATGAGCTAGACCGTTTTCGTACACCATGCACAAAAATAAACTCAAACTGTACTAAGGACATAAATGTGAGTCCTGAAACCACAAAAAATCCTAAAAGGAACACTGACAGTAATTTCTCTGGTGACAGTTTTCTAGATGTATCTCCCGAGGAAAAGGAAACAAAAGCAAAAATCAATTATTAGCACTCAGCAAAATAAAAATCTTCTGCAGAGAAAGAAACAATCAACAAACCAAAAGAGACAGCCTACTGAATGAAACAAGATATTTGCAAATCACATTTCCAATAAAAGATTAATATCCATTTTATATAACTTATACAAGTCAACACACATGAACAGGTGATCCAATTAAATAATGGCCAAAAAGTTATGAAGAGATATTTTTCCAAAGAAGATATAATAGATGGCCAACAGATACATGAAAAGGTGCCCAATATCACTAATCATCAGGGAAATGCAAGTCAGAACCTCAGTGAAATATCACCTCACACCTGTCAGAATGACTAAACTCAAAAACACAAGAAACAACTAATATTGGCAAGGATGTGGAGAAAAGGAACCCTTGTGCACTGTTGGTGAGAATGCAAATTGATGCAGCCACTGTGGAGAACAGTACTGAAGTTTCTCAAAAAAACGAAAAATAGAAATGCCATATGATTTAGGAATTCAACTACTGAGTATTGACCCAAAGTATACAAAAACACCAATTTGAAAAGATATGTGTACCTTTGTGTTTATTGTAATATTATTTACAATAGCCATTGTATGGGAGCAACCCCAGTGTCCATTGATAAGAGATGAATGGATAAAGATGTGGTATATGTACATACAAAGGAATGGACCTAGAGGGATCCATGAGTGAATTTAGAGGGCATAATGCTAAGTGAAATAAGTCAGTCGGAGAAAGACAAATGCAATATGATTTCACTTCTATGTGGTCTTTAAGAAGCAAACAAAGAAAATCAAACAAACAAAAGAAGACTCTTAAATACTAAAGGCAAACTTTAATGGTGGGTGAAATGATGGGTGAAAAAGGTGAAGGGAATTAAGAGTACACTTATTATTATGAGCACTTAGTAATGTACAGAATTGCTGAATCACTAATTGTGCACCTGAAACTAATATAACACTGTATGTTAATTATACTGTAAAAAAATACTGTCAGCCATCAAATCAGAAATAAAAGAGATCAGGCTGCAACTTGCAAGTTAGAAATCGTTCTCAATTACATTTCATTAACCAAAGCAACTCATAAACAAACCCAAAGATAGTGGGATAATAAAGTGTAATTTTCCCCTGGGAAGTAGCAGCAAATATTTTTAAAAGACTACCACCAACTCCTAGTACTATCTATGAGTTAGGCACTGTACTACACATTTGTAGATATTCTAATCTTCATAATAATGTTAGAGAATGGGGATTTTTCATCTTTATTTTGCAGAAGATGAAAGAAGCTCATCTGTTTGTCTATGCTCACACACTTGGAAGAGTCTAAAACTAGATTCATATCTGTCTGAGCTGTACCTCAAATAGTACATCATTGTAATCAGTATTTTTTAAGAGAAATAAAGAAGGTGTGGGGGAACCCATCAGACTCCTCAAAATCTATGAGCTAAGGACTCATCTCATGAAACTCTCTAACTCATACTTTTTCAAACATGGAAGTGCCCCTCAATAAAATTTATCATCTAAGAGGAAATTAAATGCACTAAGTAGGGTGTTGGTACTTGTAGTAATATGCAAACCTTCAAATTTCAGCAAATTCACAGACTGAAATTGGTTTTCCTACTCATGTAAGTCCCTAGTGTGAGCATCCCAGGTAACGTGGAGACTTTCTTCTTCCTTCTGATTGAGGAGTGAAGGTCGTGTCTACTTTATTGCTCCACCATCTCATAGGACTTGAGGATCCTCTGCATTCAGTGGGGAAATAGAAGGTGAAGGCATACACGCTTCTCCTCTCCCTCACCATAGACGTGACACACATTCCTTCTACTCCCATTCTATTAGCAAGAACTAGTCATGTGGCTCCATTTAGATGCAAGGATGGCTGGGAAATGTAGATCCTGACTGGGCAGCCACTGCCTATAACAACTCTATATTATGGAAAAGGATTCATGAAATTTTGGTGAACTTAGAGTCACTTATGCCTCGTAGAACACTGTCATGTTTTATGATGATATAAAGTAGAACATGAAGTAGTTCCCTGGAGAGATATAAATGTATTTCAGAGGTGTCTTGGTGGCTCAGTTGGTTAAGCATCTGACTTCAGTTTAGGTCATGATCTCACGGTTCATGGGTTTGAGCCCCGTGTCAGGTTCAGTGCTGACAGCTAGCTCAGAGCCTGGATCCTGCTTCAGATTCTGTGTTCCCCTCTCTCTCTGACACTCCCCTGCTCATGCTCTCTCTCTCTCTTTCAGAAAAAAATTAAAAAAAAATAATAAATGTATTCCAGTCCAAAGTATTTGTTTCTTTGTTTCCTTTTTCCAAATGCAATCAATAAAATGAAATATAACATGCTTTTGACACTCCCCTGCTCATGCTCTCTCTCTCTCTTTCAGAAAAAAATTAAAAAAAAATAATAAATGTATTCCAGTCCAAAGTATTTGTTTCTTTGTTTCCTTTTTCCAAATGCAATCAATAAAATGAAATATAACATGCTTTTGACACTCCCCTGCTCATGCTCTCTCTCTCTCTTTCAGAAAAAAATTAAAAAAAAATAATAAATGTATTCCAGTCCAAAGTATTTGTTTCTTTGTTTCCTTTTTCCAAATGCAATCAATAAAATGAAATATAACATGCTTTTG
>NW_027551568.1:16539795-16594772 GCF_008692635.1 Crocuta crocuta | reverse complement strand
GTTTATTGTCAAGTTGGTTTCCATATAACACCCAGTGCTCATCCCCACAAGTGCCCCCCATGAGAGACTCTTGAATGCCGAGAACAAACTGAGAGCAGATGGGGTCAGGGGGAAGGGTGGAGGGGGTATGGGCATGGAGGAGGGCACTTGTGGCGATGAGCACTGGGTGTTATATGGGAACCAACTTGACAATAAACTATTAAAAATAATAAAATAATAAAAAATAATTAATATTAAAAGATTTTAAAAAACACCAATAGCATTTTTCACAAAACTGGAACTAAGAATCCCAGTTTGTATGGAAACACAAAAGACCTCATATAGCCAGAGCATTTTTCAAGAAGAACAAAACTGGAAGTATCATAATCCAAGATTTTGAGATATACTACAAAGCTATTATAATCCAAACACAATGGTACAGGCACAAAAATAGACACATAGATTTATAGAACAGAAAGGAGAACCCATAAATAAACCCACAATTTTATGGCCAATTAAACTTCGACAAAGGAGACAGAAATACGCAATGGGGAAAAGACAGCCTTTTCCACAAATGGTGTTGGGATAACTGGACAGCTACATGCAAAAGAATGAGCTAGACCGTTTTCGTACACCATGCACAAAAATAAACTCAAACTGTACTAAGGACATAAATGTGAGTCCTGAAACCACAAAAAATCCTAAAAGGAACACTGACAGTAATTTCTCTGGTGACAGTTTTCTAGATGTATCTCCCGAGGAAAAGGAAACAAAAGCAAAAATCAATTATTAGCACTCAGCAAAATAAAAATCTTCTGCAGAGAAAGAAACAATCAACAAACCAAAAGAGACAGCCTACTGAATGAAACAAGATATTTGCAAATCACATTTCCAATAAAAGATTAATATCCATTTTATATAACTTATACAAGTCAACACACATGAACAGGTGATCCAATTAAATAATGGCCAAAAAGTTATGAAGAGATATTTTTCCAAAGAAGATATAATAGATGGCCAACAGATACATGAAAAGGTGCCCAATATCACTAATCATCAGGGAAATGCAAGTCAGAACCTCAGTGAAATATCACCTCACACCTGTCAGAATGACTAAACTCAAAAACACAAGAAACAACTAATATTGGCAAGGATGTGGAGAAAAGGAACCCTTGTGCACTGTTGGTGAGAATGCAAATTGATGCAGCCACTGTGGAGAACAGTACTGAAGTTTCTCAAAAAAACGAAAAATAGAAATGCCATATGATTTAGGAATTCAACTACTGAGTATTGACCCAAAGTATACAAAAACACCAATTTGAAAAGATATGTGTACCTTTGTGTTTATTGTAATATTATTTACAATAGCCATTGTATGGGAGCAACCCCAGTGTCCATTGATAAGAGATGAATGGATAAAGATGTGGTATATGTACATACAAAGGAATGGACCTAGAGGGATCCATGAGTGAATTTAGAGGGCATAATGCTAAGTGAAATAAGTCAGTCGGAGAAAGACAAATGCAATATGATTTCACTTCTATGTGGTCTTTAAGAAGCAAACAAAGAAAATCAAACAAACAAAAGAAGACTCTTAAATACTAAAGGCAAACTTTAATGGTGGGTGAAATGATGGGTGAAAAAGGTGAAGGGAATTAAGAGTACACTTATTATTATGAGCACTTAGTAATGTACAGAATTGCTGAATCACTAATTGTGCACCTGAAACTAATATAACACTGTATGTTAATTATACTGTAAAAAAATACTGTCAGCCATCAAATCAGAAATAAAAGAGATCAGGCTGCAACTTGCAAGTTAGAAATCGTTCTCAATTACATTTCATTAACCAAAGCAACTCATAAACAAACCCAAAGATAGTGGGATAATAAAGTGTAATTTTCCCCTGGGAAGTAGCAGCAAATATTTTTAAAAGACTACCACCAACTCCTAGTACTATCTATGAGTTAGGCACTGTACTACACATTTGTAGATATTCTAATCTTCATAATAATGTTAGAGAATGGGGATTTTTCATCTTTATTTTGCAGAAGATGAAAGAAGCTCATCTGTTTGTCTATGCTCACACACTTGGAAGAGTCTAAAACTAGATTCATATCTGTCTGAGCTGTACCTCAAATAGTACATCATTGTAATCAGTATTTTTTAAGAGAAATAAAGAAGGTGTGGGGGAACCCATCAGACTCCTCAAAATCTATGAGCTAAGGACTCATCTCATGAAACTCTCTAACTCATACTTTTTCAAACATGGAAGTGCCCCTCAATAAAATTTATCATCTAAGAGGAAATTAAATGCACTAAGTAGGGTGTTGGTACTTGTAGTAATATGCAAACCTTCAAATTTCAGCAAATTCACAGACTGAAATTGGTTTTCCTACTCATGTAAGTCCCTAGTGTGAGCATCCCAGGTAACGTGGAGACTTTCTTCTTCCTTCTGATTGAGGAGTGAAGGTCGTGTCTACTTTATTGCTCCACCATCTCATAGGACTTGAGGATCCTCTGCATTCAGTGGGGAAATAGAAGGTGAAGGCATACACGCTTCTCCTCTCCCTCACCATAGACGTGACACACATTCCTTCTACTCCCATTCTATTAGCAAGAACTAGTCATGTGGCTCCATTTAGATGCAAGGATGGCTGGGAAATGTAGATCCTGACTGGGCAGCCACTGCCTATAACAACTCTATATTATGGAAAAGGATTCATGAAATTTTGGTGAACTTAGAGTCACTTATGCCTCGTAGAACACTGTCATGTTTTATGATGATATAAAGTAGAACATGAAGTAGTTCCCTGGAGAGATATAAATGTATTTCAGAGGTGTCTTGGTGGCTCAGTTGGTTAAGCATCTGACTTCAGTTTAGGTCATGATCTCACGGTTCATGGGTTTGAGCCCCGTGTCAGGTTCAGTGCTGACAGCTAGCTCAGAGCCTGGATCCTGCTTCAGATTCTGTGTTCCCCTCTCTCTCTGACACTCCCCTGCTCATGCTCTCTCTCTCTCTTTCAGAAAAAAATTAAAAAAAAATAATAAATGTATTCCAGTCCAAAGTATTTGTTTCTTTGTTTCCTTTTTCCAAATGCAATCAATAAAATGAAATATAACATGCTTTTGCTAAGAAATCTATTAAATGACCTTAAGATGCTTTACTGTATAGTGTTAGGGATATAAAATCAAGATTGATACATTTTCTTCCCTCAAAGGGATACCATGGGCTTCTCCCATTTGAATGTCAAATCCAGGGAACAGAAGGAATTCTGTTTGAATATCATCCACAGCTGAGCAAGTAGCTGGAAGAAACTGTATCTCACTTGTGAAATGGAAATAATAATAATAATATACCTGTCTGATGGTGCCTGGGTGGCTCAGTTAGTAAAGCATCCAACTCTTGGTTTTGGCTCAGGTCATGATCTCACAATTTGTGAGCTCAAGCCTCACATTGGGCTCCTCTGTGACAGTGCAGAACCTGCTTGAGATTCTCTCTCTCCCTTCCTCTCTCTCTCTCTCTCTCTGTCTCTGCCCTTTCCCTGCTTGATCTCTCTCTTTCTCAAACATAAAATATACTTAAAAACCATTAAAAAATAATATACCCGTCTGGCATGTATGAGGTGGGGTTAAAATTAGATAAAGATTATAAACCCTCATTAAAGAAGGGAATTAACTAGGGTACTGTTTATCGTCTCACTTTCCCTTCCACAATCCATAAGAACAAGCATATATGAATTTTGGCAGAGCCTGGCTTCTCAACAAAAAATGCAAATATAAGGAAGCCCATCCAGTTCCATTTACATAATCATGGCAAAAGGTAAAATGCTCACCTTATAGAATTGAAATGTAGACAGAAAGATCATCAGTAATTTGTTCATTATTCTTCCCTAATTCCCTTAGTCCCTAACTTGTGCAATTCTCTCACTCTACTCAGAGTGAAGGAAATCAAGACTGCCTCCACTCCGGGAATTGATAGTCTACTGTCCTAATTTCAATCTATGCACAGCTGAAATGAGAGAAGAGAATATGAATTACTACGACTTGCTCTGGGAGCAAAGGTGCATATTGTATTAGGTCTATGGTAAAAATTTCCCCTGAATAACAAAAGCAGGCCCCCTCAGACACACCTGACAGTAAAGGAACCCCAAGCACGTACAAAACAAATGAAAGGACCTGCTTTTCTAAACCTGCTTTTCAAACTTGAGCATGCTTCTGAATCCCCTGCAGAGCTTACTAAACACAGATTTCTGGGCTCTGCCCTCAGCGATTCTTATTTCATGGGTCTGGGGTGGAGAGTACTGAGGATTTATGTTTATAAAAATTCCAAGGTGATGCTGATGCTGCTGGTCCGGGGACCATGTGGTGAGAACCACTGAGCTGGAAGCCTTGAGCTGAAAGCTCAGCCCTGGCTGCTCATCGCAGTCACCTCGGATGTACAACCAGAGTGAGAAGTTCTGCCCTAACGATCATAGGCTTCCAGAGCAGCCAAAGCATTATTATTATTATTATTATTATTATTAATCACCTGGACTTGTTCTAGAGTAGGAAAGCAAGATATTGGCAAAAAGTAGGCCTCATGAAATGATTTGGCCAAGGTAGGAAATGGGGAGAAATGATCTCTTATGTATTCTTTACATTGATGAGGGAGGGGAGGAGGAAGTGAAGGAAAAACAACAGAATGGAAGAAATTAATCAGGAAATTAATTCCTGATTAATCATCAGGAATTTAGCCAAGAACTGTCCTGTAGCTCACTGCCTCCTTGTGGCTTTTCAGTGTGTCACCAAAGGCTCTTTGAGATTGTAATTACCCTTATTCCCTCTCAGGTCTGTGATTATTTGCCCCTCTTTATTCCTTATAAGCCCCTTCCTCTCCTGCTCTCTCCCTAGCTGGGACACAGAAGGTTGTTTGGCCAAAGTATTGAGAGTTACAAGGTAAGCAATGTCTAGTTCAGTTGCCTTTACTCCTTGTGCTTGGCTCTACCACTTACCACCTATATGAATAAACCAAACTATTATTTTCTTTGAAGTTCAATTTTCCCAACTGTTAAAGCAGAGGTAACACCTTACATATTTATGTGAGCAAATAAAAGTACTTCGTGAAAAGTAAGGGCTCAAAATTATTCTTCTTTTTATTTTTTTTTAATGTTTATTTAGTTTTGAGAGACAGAGCATGAGCAGGGGAGGGGCAGAGAGAGAGAGGAGACACAGAATCCGAAGCAGGCTCCAGACTCTGTCTGCACAGAGTCCAATGCAGGACTTGAACTCATGAACCGTGAAATCATGACCTGAGGGCTCAAAACTATCCTATATTGCCTTTTCTTTCCTGCTTTCTTGTTGCCCCATTTTCCTTTTTTCTTCCATTCTGTTGTTTTTCCTTCACTTCCTCCTCCCCTCCCCCATCAATGTAAAGAACAGATAAAAGGTCATCTCTCCCCATTTCCTACCTTGGCCAAATGGTTTCATGAGGCCTACTTTTTGCCAATATCTTGCTTTCCTTCTCTAGAACATGCTTTTTATCTTCAGGTTCTAGAAATCTGACCAAACGAAAAACACCCAGATGTCACTCCATTCCATTGTACATTATTACAATTATCTCATGAAGCAACATATTTGTGAAATGTAGTCTTATGTATTATTTCTTAACAGACATTCTCAATATTACCGATACTGTTTTCCATTTTTTCTTTATAATGTATCTCTGTCATGATTCTGACATAAATAAACATAAAAACACAAAAATACAATATATGGTCATCCCAAAAGGATTCAATATTTTCAAAACTCAAAAGTCTGGCTACTTATGTGTTAGGCCATGTATTAAGATGTGAATAATAGGGACTTAATAACTCTGGCATTGGGGATAAGATCAACACCTATCTTTCAAGTTCTTTATTCTGTATCAAGTCTAGTCTTAAATTTGGCCTTTATGGTGAGGCAGTTGTGCCTGAACACACTGTAGTAGGACCAGGAACTAAGGGTCTGATTCTCCTTTGGTCTCCGTAATTTTCGTATTTCAATTGAATAAAATTCCTTTCTGCAAATTAGAGCTGTTATGCTGTTCTTGAGCTGCAGAGGGCAGTAGAGGAGCTGTCTGGAAAAAAAAAATCCCTCCTTAACCAGAAAAACCATGTTTTTTTTCCCAAGTTGTTTCTGCAAACCTTTCTCTTTGGAAGGAAAATAAAGGATTCTATTTAAAAAGGCACATCTAAATACAATTTAAGAAAATGAGAGTATATCCTGGTATATTTTATATATAAGCCCATTTTCCCCTATGAAAAAATTTACCTTCGGCTGATTATTAACATGAGGAAATGAAAAAATTTTTAAAAAGGAATTGATGGCTGTAACAAAATAATGCAGGTTTTATTTTAAGAATGTTTTTTTCTGTTTGTGTGGTTTTGCATTATGTATTTAGAAAGACAAAATGCTTTGGAGGACTATGGCTGTGTGAACAGTAAATAGATAATGTTGACAATTTGAGGCAAATAAACTTGTAAAAATGCTAATTTCCAAAGGTAATGAGAAAACTGTTTTTGATTTAAGAATTTAAAAACAGATGAAAAGATGAAACAGGACTTACTTTTTTGGGTCCTTCTAAATCAGATTTTGTCAGCTAGGGAGACTTGCATCTGAATTTAGCCGCCATACTATTTAGGAGAAAATTATTCAGAAAGTAGTTTCTGAGATCTTACTAAGGCTACAATGAGAAATGCTAGTCCTGGATTTCCTCTTGTTCTCTGGGTGACCTCAAATCCATAGGCACACAACCACCACGATGATTCATTCCCATCCCCATAAAGTGGAACACTCTGAGGGTTGAAGTGCCATCTACATCAAGTAGACCATTCGATCTAGGATTTATTGTGAGTCTACAATGCAAGACAACAGGGTGCACCGCATCGTATGAGTGACCAAAACCAAGCTTACTCAGCTTTCTCTTGGTCTGAAATGTTTCCGTTGGGGATTGGGTCTTGCCTACCTGCTCAGCACTAGTGACAGAGGGTGCTGCTCAGAGCTGCTATTCTTCTTCTTTTTTTAAATAACTTCTTAAGTTTTATTTATTCATTATAAGAGAGAGAGCATGAGCAAGGAATGGGCAGAGAGAGGGAGTGAGAGAGAGATTCCCAAGCAGGCTCTGCACTGTCCCGCAGAGCCTGATGAGGGGCTCAGACTCACAAACCGTGAGATCATGACCTGAGCCAAAACCAAGAGCCAGATGATTAACCCACTGAGCTACCCAGGAAGCCCTCAGAGCTGCTACTTTTACAGAAGCCCAGAGTCCACACTTCACCATAGAAGCTCCCTGTCTGCCTTGCCCATATTCTTTTCCACCACTCTCCAAGTTAGGAGTTCAGGTCTTTCTTCCTCCTTTGTGATGTTTATTGTCTTTCCTATATATTTTAAATCTTCTAGGGGCCTTTTAGTCATTTCCCTTCATCCTCATCTTCTTGCTTTCTTTTTTCTTTTGACTTTTTATCTGGGAATATATCTTCTCAGCCATTATAACCTGGCTTGTGAGAAATCAGGCGTGTGATTGTATAGTCCTATATTTTCATTGGATGATGGTCAGTCCATCATGCTTGTAATGCTCACTGGAAATCTGGGGAAGATCTTCGAGGTTTGTCACTGTCACTACCAGCTTTCCATACAGTAGGATCTTTCAGGGTGCACTGATGCTACAAGGCTCTCTGGCCACACAGACAAGATATCACAAAGTTTGATAAAGTTCTCCGGTTCTTCTTTTTCAATGTAGTCATATCCTCCATGACCCTGAGCCCTATGGTTTTAAGAATTTAACCTAACCAATGTAGCATGACCATTTGACACAATAAAGTGGAAGAGGACCTCAGAAACTCCAAGGGAGTCATGATGGCCTTCAGACTTTTAAGAAATGTCATACTCCCTTTTTTCTAAAGTCACAGTCAATATGACAAAGCAGATTTCCAAGAGTCTCAAAATCCTAATTCAAAAATTATTTTCATGTATTCATATATCCTCCTTGGCCATGTGTGTCTTCAGTGAATTCTATGAGTTGCTGTGTTTTTAAGCATGTGTTCATGAAGATATCCACCTTCTGTTGCTTTTTTTTTTTTTCCATTTATAATTCTGGAGACGGAAATGGCCTGGGTTTTGATGCCAGCCTGTTCTTTCTAACCCAGTAGCTCACATGTGGCTCCATCTTCACTAAGAAGGGGGTGCCAGTTCCCGGGAGTAACTGCCCAAAGTGAGGCATGGTGTCCAAGAACAAATTAGCAGGCTGTATAAACCTCCCGTAGCAAATCAAAATCCAGAGAAAGTTTACAAGTTGGAAAAACATTTCACTCACTCAAGCATTTATCACATTTCCTCTCTTACTTAGTCTTCTTAAACCAAAATGCCTTGAATGCCTCCCATGTCCCCAAGGGGGTACTAATTGTGTTATGGCATTAATAATCTCTAAGCAATAAAAATAAAAATAATGTGAAACTCAGAAGGAAAGTTATTACATCAGGTTTGTTTTATTTTTTTGTTTCCATTTAGGTTCTTGAAATGCTCTATTGCATAACATTTCTAATTATTCTGAAACGCTTTATGGTCAGAGAAAGGGAGGTTGTTTCCTTTTAAGTGTAGGGTGGTCAATAAAATAATAGTGACTGACGTGCTCTTTCTTAGATGATTTTGCTCCACCTCTGCTGACCAATGCCCAAGAGGGGTACATTATGACTTTAGGCTACAGATAGGACCACACTTATTGGAAAAGATCCAGCCAACCTTAACGTATGTTGGTTTTCTTGATGTTATATGAGAGCCCCAGTAGGAAATGTTCTGTGGGGTGTTTCTGTAGATGGGTTGGTGTCTCTCTAGGCTATCACAAAACTGATGCTCTTTGTACTTTTAATCTTATAACTATGCTGAGCATGATTTGGCCTCTCAACTTCTCTGTCTCTCATTGTCTCTCTTCGTTTCACTTTTTGTCCCTCTCTGTATTCTGAAGTGATTTCATAATCTTTTAGTGCAACAGGTTATCACTGTGACAATTAATTATCATTGAACTGGCAGTGAAATGTTAGTTAATGGATGGTATTTGTTGATAAAATGCCAGATAGCAGATAATTAATTATAATGGCTCATCTTGGGGAAAAACAAGTCCATCAGAATGAGGATAATGATCAATTTGCCATCTGGCCTAGATTAAAGGACTGTCTGGGTCAGTGTTGAGTCACTCTAAGTTCCCTGAAGTGTCTCAGTACAGGCCAAACCCATCCACTGCATCTATGGACATTGTGAGTATGATCCTGGAGTTCAGATTTTGCTGTGCATTTTGACTGGACCTGAGTTCAAAGGGGTTTGGGTATTTCAGAAACCTGAAAAAATGAGGAAAAGGGGAAACAACAGAAAGAGTAGGCAGGGAAGTGAGCCCGGTTTCAGGGAGCAGTACATGCAGGGGGATGTGCACAAATTATAAAGGAGCATAGTGAACTTGAATGTTGTGGGGGTGAATTGCTAATGTCCGGCAGCAGCATGGGACCAGGTGGCTAATTCATTCACAGCAGAATTCCAGCTGACAGCCAGAGAGATAGGAAGAGGGGACACTTACCCTTCCTTGCATCCCTCCCCACCAAATGAAAAACATCAGTTGTTTGCAGGAGCTGGATAGGACAAAAAGAACAGGTCAGCAGTCTTGGCTTCAGAATGAACACATTCAGCTAAGCTTGAATGTTGGCCAGAAAACAGCGAGAAGCTAAGAATTGTTATTTGTAGGCTTTAAGCTACTGATTGTAGAGAGTGCCTATTATGTGCCAGGTGCCGTAGTGATGTTATCATATTTTAAAATGTTTATTACAGTTTTGTGAAATAGGTGTTTTCACATCTGACTTCTAGATTAGAACACTAAGGAACACAGAATTTAGGCAAATTGCTCGATGTCCTGTATCTCGTAAGTTCCAGAGTCAATTTTTATATTTTGATCTGTCTGTATACAGAGGTCTCTCTGCTTCAAGGCAGCAAGAAAGATAATTTAATGGGGATGAGAGGGAATCTTGCATTTTGGAGGAAATTATAGGAAAGGACACTGGACATTATGCTGGACAATTGACAAGAGTTACATGAACCTGGTTCTACTTCCTACTGACTTGTGGGAAAATGGGATGTGGTTGATCCTGTAGGCAGAAAGCAGCTATAACCCTAGCTTTATCTGGAAAGAGAAAGCTCCTGTATCTGCTTATCATGCCAGAGTATTATTCTTAGCTTCATTCTGTGGGACTGACCTTCAGATTTCTTTTTGATTTGTTTTATATAATAGTAAAATCAGGTATAAGACCAGCTTTGAGTACTCTGAATACCTGGCTCACAGTAGGCATTTAATTCATTCCTCATGAGTGACTAAATGTGTTCTTTTTCCAAAATAGCAAAAGCAGTGTGGCATTCCACTTCTGTGTGTTCCCAAGTGTGGTTCTGCTCAAAGCAGGAGATGGGCTGGCAGCCTGTCCTTGTACCACCAACCCCCAAATAATACTGCTGAAGTGAACCTTCAGAGAGTCCTTAAGTGAAGGCATTTGAGGTTTTCGCATTCTATCACAACATCTTCAATTATTGGTATCCATATTAGAGACGTTTTTCCTGGCAGTAAAGGGGTATTGCTCATACTACTTTTATGAAATGGAAAAATAAGATGAATGCTTTTAAAAATATATTTATTAAAATTAAAAAGAAATACTGAAATAGTCAGAAGATCATCAAGAAAATAGAGGACTTGAACAACCTTTAACCAATGAGAAACAATGTGTCTTGATTAGGACACTGTACCCCCAAATCAGGAGAATGCACACTCTTTTCAAGTGTTCATGAAACATTCTACATGACAGACCATTTTCTAGGACATAAAGGAGGCCACAATGAATTTGAAAGGATTGAACTGGGGGCACATGGGTGGCTCAGTCAGTTAAGCGTCTGACTTCAGTTCAGGTAATGATCTCACTGTTCTTGAGTTCAAGCCCCACACGGGGCTCTGTGCTGATAGTTCAGAGACTGAAGCCTGCTTTGAATTCTGTGTCTCCCTCTCTCTCTGTTCCTCCCCATTTACGCTGTCCTTCTTCTTCAAAATAAATAAACACTGGGGCGCCTGGGTGGCTTAGTCGGTTAAGCGTCCGACTTTCNGATTAAGCAACACACTTTTTTTAAGATCTTATTTTGTAAGTAATCTAACTCACAACACTGAGATCAAAAGCTTCATGCTCCAACAACTGAGCCAGCTAGGTACCCCAAGAACCACATGTCTAAATAATCAATGGATTAAAAAAAATCAAAGTGAAATTAGAAAATACTTTGAGATAAATGAAAATGAGGGAACACAGCAAAACTTAGCAGGTGCAGCTATAGCAGTGCTTAGAGGGAAACATTCAACTATAAATGCCTATATTATAAAAAGAAGAATAAACTCAAATCAATAAGCTGTCAACTTAAAAAGAAAACTACAGTGCAGACTTAATCCAAAGAAATCAGAAGAAAGTGAAAAAATAAATTTAGAAAAAAGTAAGTTAAAAAGAAAATACAAAATAAAAGCAATAAAGAAAATCAATAAAACCTTATTGTTTCTTGGGGAAAAATCAACAAAACTGACAAACATTTATCTAGATTTAGCAGGAAAAAAAAGGCTCAGGTTAATAAAACCAGGAGTGAGAAGAAAAATATTACTCCTGACCTCACAGAAATAAAAGAAAACTTCATAAAGGAATGCTATGAACATTTGTATGCCAAAAAAAATTGGTAACCTAGATGACATAACAAATTCTTAGAAAGACACAAACTACCAATACTGATTCAAAGTGAAATTAAAACTCCTCCATAATTAAAGAGAAATTAAAAATACCTCCATAGTAAGTAAACTTGGTAAGATTGAATCACTACATTAAAACTCAGACCCAAATAGCTTCATTGGTGAATTCCACCAACATGTAAAGATGAGTTAGTTACAGTTCTTCACAAACTCTTCCAAACAAACAAACAACAACAACAGCAACAACAAAAGATATGGGAACAATGTCCGACTGATTCTGGAAGGCCAGAATTATCCTAATACCAAAATCTGATGAAGGCATCGAAAGAAAAGAAAGCTAGAGACCAACATTTCTTTCTTTTTTTTTTTTTTAATGTTTTTATTTATTTCTAGGAGAGAGAGAGAGAGACAGTGTGAGCAGGGGAGGGTCAGAGAGAGAGGGAGTCACAGACTGAAACAGGCTCCAGGCTCTGAGCTGGCAGTCAGCACAGAGCCCGACGCGGGGCTCGAACCCACGAACCGTGAGATCATGACCTAAGCGAAAGTCGGACGCTTAACCGACTAAGCCACCCAGGCGCCCCGAGACCAACATTTCTTATGAAGAGTTGTACAATCTTCAAGAAAGTATTGGTAAATTCAGCCAATAACATATAAAGTAATTATATACCTAGGACCAAATGGAATATATTTCAGCATGCAAGGTTAGTTTAACATACAAAAATCAATGAGTGTAATATATCAATAAAATAAAGGATAAAATCCACATGTTCATTTCAATAAATGTAGAAAAGGAATTTGACGCAATCCAACACCGTTTCATAATAAAATCCCTCAAAACACTAGGAGAAGAAGGAAGTTCCTCAACCTGATAGAGCACATCTGGATAAAACCCACAACTAGCAACATGCTTAATGTTGAAAGACCATTGGTGAATGTTCTACTTTTAGGGTAAAGAAAAACAAGAAGGGCTACTGTTGCCACTTATATGTGACCTTTTACAGCAATTCTAGTGAGGACAATTAGGTAAGGAAAAAAGAATATATTCAGTTTGGGCAGAAAGAAGTAAAATCTCCATTTGCAGATGAATCATCCTGAGGGATACACACACACACACACACATACACATACACACACACAATTATTAGAGCAAATAAGTTCAGAAAAGTTGCAGTATACAATGTCAATATGCAAAAATCATTTGTATTTTTTTTACTTGAAATGAACAATTCATTTATGACAGCATCAAAAGAATGAAATACTTAGTAATTGGTCTAACAAAAGAAGGGTAAAACTCTCAAACTAAAAAGATTTCTTAAAATAATTAAAGAAGATATAAACAAATTGAAAGACACCCTGTGTTTTTGGATCAGAGGATAATATTACGAAGATGGCATACTGTGATGATGATGAATCTGTACATTGACCACAACTTCTGTCAAAACCCCTGCTGGCATTTTCTTTTTTTTTTTTTTTTTTGCTGTAATTGACATGATGACTTTAAAATTCATATGGAAATTTAAGAGACTAAAAATAGCTCAAACAATCTTGAAAAAGAATAAAGTTAGAGAAATTATATTCCTGAATTTCAAAGTACTAAAAAGCTACAGTAATCAAGAAAACATGCAATTAAAAAAAAACTTTAAAAAAGGGGTGGGGGGTGCCTCTTGATTTCAGCTCAGGCCATGATCTCACTGTTTGTGGGTCCGAGCCCTGCATCAGGCTCTGTGCTGGCAGCTCTCTCTCTCTCTCTTTCTCTCTCTTTCTCCCTCCCTCTTTCTCTCTCTCCCTCCCCTCTCCTGCTCACTTTCTCTTTCTCAAAATAAATAAATAAAATTTTAAAAAATGAAAGCATGCAATAAGAAAGTATGCAGTATAAGGGTAAATTTATAGATAATGGAATAGAATTGAAGGTCCAGTGATAGACCTTCACATTAATGGCCAATAATTTTCAATAAAGGTGCCAAAACAATTAAAAGGGGGAAAGGGTAGTATTTTCAACAAATGATGCTGGACAATTGAATACCCACACAAAAAATAATGAGATTGGATTCATTCCTCACAACACACACAAATGAACCCAAATGGATCAGTGTCCTAAATATAAGATTCTTGTAGGAAACTATAGGAGGGCATCTTCATTAGCTTGGTTAGGCAAAGTGTTTTCAGAAATGACACTCAGGGACACTTGGGTGGCTCAGTCAGTTAAGCAGCTTACTCTTGATTTTGGCTCAGGTTGTTGATCTCAGAGTCATGGGATGGAGGGAGCCCTTCTTTGGGCTCCATTCTGGGTATGGAGTCTGCTTGGGATTCTCTCTTCTTCTGCCCCTCTCTCCCTGCTCTCTTTCTCTCAAATTGAAAAAAAAAAAAATGACAGTAAGAGCTCGTGACCAAAATAATAATAACTAATAAATAAATAAATAAATACATGCATGCATACATACATACATACATAGATTAATTAAGCCTTAAAATTAAATGCTTTTTTGTTTAAAAAACACTGCCAATAAAGTCGTAATGCAGCCCATAGATTTGGGAAAATGTTTGCAAATCACACATAAGATTGTGAATATCTAAGTAACAAAAAGAAGTCTTAAAAATCAATAAAAATGAATGAACTAATTTTAAAATGAGCAAAAGTTTAGAATAAACATACTCCAAGGAAGATATATAAACGTGGTCAACAAGCACACCAAAACATGCTAAAGTGGATTTTCATCAAGGAAATTAAAATCAAAACCAGATTGAAATAATTTCATACTCATTAGCATAATTTTAATCACAAAAAAAGAAAGTGACATATGTTACATTTGCCAGTGGGGATGTTAAATGGTGCAAACTACTTCACCATATAGTCTAAGAGGTCCTCAAAACATTACACATTGCCTTACATATACATGTTAGTTTCCTAGGCCTGCCATAATAGATGTCCCTAAATTTTGTAGCCTAAAGCAACAGGAATATATTCTTACACTATTCTGGAGGCCAGAAGTCTAGAACAATGGTCAACAGGAACTCCTTCTCAATTCTCTAGCTGCGGCTCCTTCTTTGCCTCTAAGTTTCCGGTCGCCCCATGTGTGCTTTGACTTATGGCTGTGTAACTCCAAACTTTGCTTTCGTCTTTACATGGCCTTTTCCTCTGTTTTGTCTTTTTCTCTCTCTTACGAGGACACTTGTTTTTGGATTTAAGACCCATCTGGGTAATTCAAGATACTGTCTCCAGATTTGTAACTTAATTACATGTGCAATAATCCCCTATAGATTCTAGAACTTAGGCATGGATGTATATTTTGGGGGCCAAAGTTCAACTGATGACATTGTATGACTCAACAGTTTCCCTCTTAGCTATATGCTCAAGAGAAATGAGAGCATATTATGATGCAGAAACTTGTATATAAATGTTTATAATGGTATTATTTCTAATAGCTGAAACATGGAAACAAACTAAATGTTGGTCAACTGGTGAATGAATAAGTAAAATATTGCATACCTATTCAATGGATTATAGTTGGCAATAAAAAGGAATAAAAAGTAACTGCTACAATGTGATTGAAACTTGAAAAAATATTATTCCAAGAGGAAGAAGGCAAGCAGCAAAGGTCACATATTGTATAGTTCAATTTATAGGAATCTCAAGAACGGGCTTCTCTATAATAGAGACAGAATAAATTAGTGGTTCCCCAGGGACAGGTGTGAGGTGAGACAGAAAGGAAGGCAATTGGTAGTGGGTACCGGATTTAGGGAGATAATGAAAATTCTCTAAAATTTATTGTGGTGATGGTTACACAACTCTGTGAATACATTAAAAGCCACTGAATTGCACAGGTGAATTATATGGTATTGAGTTATATCTTAATAAATCTGTTTAAAAAATAAATTCCAGTAATTATTTAGTAGGTGTCGTGTTTGCTAGAGAGTGAACTCCCAAGGGCAAGGATTTGGACTTATTTATGTCTACCAGTGAGACTACAGATCCTCACATACTATCAGTGGTCAATACATGTTTACAGTAAAGAAGATGATTCAAGAGCGAGGCATCAGTTTTGGGGTAAGTCTACCAGATTGCTGTGGAAGTACAGGGAGGCAACCCACATCTTTATAGAGGAAACTGAGAATTCCTTACAGAACCATTAGCCTTTAGAACTGAATTTTGAAGGATAAATTACAGTGTACCAACAGGTGAGGAGGACAAAGGCTTATCAGGCAGTTGAACTGCATGGATTAATGTAAAGCACAGATGAACAGGTTAACGCTGTTGACAATCAGGTTGCAACTGGAGAAAGGGCAAGATAGTGGCCTAGAAGTGAAAGTGGTAGCTGAATCTTGAAGTGTTCTTTTGTACTTTGGATTTTAATGTATGTTTTCTAATCATAGTGTGCTTGAAAGAATTGTTTCTTGAATTATCTAGGGGTAAGGACAGGATTTTTTTATTATTAATTTTAATGCCAATTAATTTCAATCAGTCATTAACTGATACTTTTTCAGAACATAATAATGATGAACTACCAGAAAGATGAAATGAGAAATGAGAAAAAGTAAAACACAAGCCCACTGAGATTTGCTTTTGGCAGCAACATCAAGCTGCTGTAAAATTTTCTAAATATTTACTCTCAATTTCTGTATTTCTCTCATTGCAGACAAGTAATAAATAATTTGTGAACTAGCGCTGGTTCACAAACCACATTTTGAGTATCACAGGTCTAAACAAAACATTTCAGAAAATGCCCTCATATCACAGTGATCAAATGTATATGGAATACATTGGGTATTTTATCTCCCCCGTCCTCCCCCAGGAGATACATAATCCACAATCTAAAATTAAAGACCCTTTAAAAATGATTGCAGTGAATAAATTTGCCTAAACTGGCCTAAATTTACAAAATATTCTTTTCTTTCATTTATTCATGAATGCATTCATTTCATCTTTCATTCATTAAATGTTTGTTGAGTGCCTACTGTTTTCCCAGCAGTGTTCCATGCACTGAGGATACAGACAGAAGTCTCTTTTCTCATTCACCTGGTGTCCCTGAGGAGGAGGCTGACAAAAAAAACTACAGAACTAAGGAAGATTAGAGTGAATAAGGTAATGGGAAGTGCTGGGGTGACCAGTGAGGTCCAAAAAGGGAGGTTGCAGTTAAATGTTTTCAGTGAAGAGATAGTATTTGGGTGAAAAACAAAGGTGAGAAAGCAAACCATGTAGATGTGGGCTGGGAGGAAGAGTGATCAGCCAGAGAGACCTATGCAAATTCCCTGAGGAAGGATGCCTTTAAACTTAAGAAAGAGCTAGAACAGAATGAGTGGAGAGAAGAGAAATAAGAAAGAGAGGTAGAGGGAACCAGACCATTCAAGGCCCTGTAGATTTTTGTAAGATTTTGGCTTTCACCCTGAATAGTGTCAGAAGCCATTGGAGGATTGGATCAGAGGACTCATCTGACTTGTGTCTGAACAGGACCATCCTGGTTCCTCTTCAGAGAAGAGATTAAAGGAGACAGAGCTTTAATCACGGAGACCAGCAGAAAAAGTTATTTCAGTAATTCAAGCTAGAGATGGTCAAGGCTCAGAGTAAAGTGAAAGTAATGGGGTGGTGAAAGTAGTTAGATTCTGAATATACTTTCAAGGTAGTTCTGACAGAATTAGCTCATAGACTGGATGTAGTGCGTGAGAGAAGAGAGAGAAATAATGCTACTAAAGTGGTGACCTCAGCAACTGGAATTCACCTATACTGAGAGGGGAGAAAACTCAAGGAGGAAGAGATTTGGGAGTGTGAGTATCAGGAGTTGAGTTTTGAACTTGATGGGTTTGAGATGCCTAGTAGACATTCTGGCAGAGATCTCAAGTAGGTAATTGGACATGTGAGTCTGGAGAGCAAGAGGTGAAGATTTATTTTGGGCATTTACAGCATTTACAGAGTATTTAAAGCCAGGAAACTAGATAAGACCACTGAGGAAGTGAATGTAGACAAAAAAGTCCAAAGTCTGATCCCTGGGGTACAGAGCTTGTACAGATGAGAAGAAAGACCAAATGAGACAGGAAGATTAGATGGAGAGGAAATAGGAAAGCTAATATAGTTTAGTATCATGGAAATCAAATAAAGAATATATTTCTAGGAGGGCAGGGTGTTCAACCCTATTAAATAGTGTTGATGGTTAGGTAAGCATAAGATTGAGAAACAGCCCTGGGATTTAGCAAAGTGGACATTACTGGTACTTTAACAAGAAAAGTTTTAATGATATGGTTGTGAATGCTTGGATGAAGTATGTTTAAGAGGGATGCAGAGTAAAGGAATCAAAGAGAGGGACCACAGAAACTCTTGAGGAGTTTGAGGCAGTAGCTGGCAGGGACATGAGAATAAGTGAGGTGTTGATGGTGATGGTGATGGTGGTGGTGATGGTGATGGTGGTGGTGGTGATGATGGTAATTAGTGATGATGATATTGGCATTTGGTGGTTACAAGAAGAAAAACAGCATGTTTGTGTGTTGATGAAAAATGAAATGCTTGAGGAGGTAGAGAGGAACATCTTCAAGCAGGTGAGAGGAAAAAGAGTCTTGTACATAGTTGTAGAGATTGGTCTTACTAAGAGCAGTTTCAGGAAGGAGAGAGAACAGGTTGTCTGGGTGGCTCAGTCAGTTAATCGTCCAACTTCGGCTCAGGTCATGATCTCACGGTTCGTGGGTTCGAGCCCCGCGCCAAGCTCTGTGCTGACAGCTCAGAGCCTGGATCCTGTTTCAGATTCTGTATCTCCCTCTCTCTCTGACCCTCCCCTGCTCATTCTCTCTCTCTCTGAAATAAATAAAACATTTTCAAAAAACAAAGGAGAGAGGTATTTGAGCATAGATTAAGGTAGGTGAGGTGAGTAGCTGTAGTGGCAGAAGCCGGAGGAACTCCTTTTTGATTGCTTCTATCTTCTCAGGAGGTTTTAAGCTGAGAAGGAGAAGAGGACATGTATAAGAAATCTGAAGTGAGAGTTAACATGAACCAGTTGGCCAGGGAGTTGGGGGGTAGGGGTGGGGTGAATACCTGTAATGTGTTCGGTGGCCAGGCAGCACTGAGGGCTCTCTTAGTAGTGATCATGGACTTAATGTGACCTCTGTCCACATGGCCATGTGATTTAAGCACACTACCTTTTTCCATGTAACATTTCTTGCCAATCAGCTGAAACCTTTGCAAAGTACCCACTGTTCTAGATCAGAGGTGGAAGGAAGGTTTTAGGCAGGACACAGACGTGATCAGATTTACATAGAGGATTACTGTGGCCTCAGCATGTAGGCTGGATTCATAGGAACTAAGATGGAGGACAGAACTTAGGAAAAAGCCTGCTGAGACAGTTAAGCAAGAGTTCACAAGCTTGAGTATTGATTCTTTCATTTTTGTGTCTGTATGTGGTTCAGAGAATGTTCTATTGGAGAAGGTACTCTCTTTTCCCAGATAGCAGTGAGGAAGCACATGCCCACTGGGCCTTGATAGCAGATGATTTTGGTATTTGCTGTTGATTAACCTTGTTCTGGGACTGCCATATGCCAGCTCTGCATACCCCAGCATTTCCATCTGCCTTTACGCTCTACAAGAGGCAGGTTTACAGGAAGGAGAGATACTGGCCAGGTAGTGTGATTTTGTTTGCATGAATGAACTGGTTTTGCATCGCTACATGCCACTGTTTTTTAACCCCATGACTCCCCAAGAGCAGAAGAGCTTTCTTATAAGATGAAGCCATTACTGATTGTTTTATGGGGTTCTTTTTATGGAGGGAGAAGCTCAGAAGATGAGGAATTGAGATAGTAAGTGAAGGTGAAGGATTATCTGAAAAAAATTGCTCACTGAGAATTGTGAGCTGGAGATTTGATTTTTTTTTTATCTCATTTTGGAAAATTTCTGAAAAAACATAGCTGGCCTGCTAAAAGGCAGTAAACCTGGCAGGAAGGTAAAGAGAAAGGGCCAGCAAGCTGCCAACAAGGAATTAAAAGAGATCATGGAATACAGCCCAGAGCTCTGTGAGGCTGCTAGGGGAGGTTCAGGAGCGGCAGCAGCACATAACAAGCGATCATAAGCTGAGTCCTGATTCATTCAGTGGAAAATGAAGATGGAAGCAAAGAAAGAAGCCTTGACTCCGCTAAATGAAAGATTTCTTTTAGAAGCAGACATAGTCAAATGGAAGGAGAGCAAGAATGGAAGTTAGATACAATACATAGGATGGTTTTTCACACTGCTGAAGAGGGTCCATGCCAAGACCACAAAAAATCACCAGATTCAGAATCGACTCATTTGGAATGTTCCAGCAGAGAAGATGTGGGGGAAAAAAGCTCACGACAGCTTGGATTTTCTGAGTGAGCAAGGGGTGTAATATGAAGAGGTGTCCCTTGAAGTTCTTGAACAACACACCTTGAGATCTTTGGGGATCTGGAAATTCACAAAAACATCGTAGTCTATAGTTCAACCGGTAAAATGAACTAAATGTAACTCTGTAATGGAAAAACTGCTCCGAGTGTGTGGGCATACTGAGAGATACCTGGCAATAATAAAAGAGGAGCAAATGTACATGGAGTTGGAGAGGCTGAATCAGGGTAGCTTACCCCACAAAAAAGGCTTGCTGAGTTTATCAGCTTCTCTTGGAAATTGATTCTAACACATCAAAGCAGCAAATGTAGAATTTCCCCAGATGAAGGGTCTGCTGAACTCCCTCCTTTAAATTTATTTGGATTTAGAAAGTGACATTACAGAAAAGAAGAAATCAACTTTTAGCAAAGTTGCTAGAGAAAACTGTGTAACAGGAAAATGACCATTTTATATAATGTTTAGCTATCTGAACCTATATTTATTTTAATGTCTTTTAGAAACTATGTCACAAGTACATCACATCTATGGTTTTATGAATATTATTCCTAGAACGAGACTCAATTGTCAAAAGTGAGTTGGTTTAAAGAAATATAAACTTAACAAACAAACAAAAACCTTTATAGATGAGTAGTAGATTGATATAGCAATTGAACCAAAGTGTATGACATAATTGTACTTGTAAATACAAATAACAGCATAAAGAAAACTTACTTCAATATAGAGAAATAATGTGCCATCATTCAAACTTGCTCAGACTCACAGGGTATGTAACCAAACCCTGATCCTACTGCAAAAAGGTAGTTTGGCAAAATGGAAAGATAAAATCTTTTGGGGCAGATGGCTCTAGATCCAAATGTGGGCTCTGCTTCCCACCCCAAGAGAAAGTACTTAATGTCCTTGTGATTAAGTTACTTTATTTCACTGTCTACCATACAAAGTGCTCAGCCAGTGCTTTACACAGAGAAAGCATTAAAGAAATTCTATCACTGTTATTTCAGACATAAAAGCAAGGTTCGTTTCTTCTCTCTGTGTTAACCAACAGATAATGAGACATTCAACTCTGATGGAGTGATATGACCGGAAGAGGAAAAGATGTATGAACAAAAGATTTGGGTTTAGTCTGCAGAGTCAAAAATGTTTCACTTAATAAATGGTCAACTTAGCCATTCACTCCTTTTCTCTGATCCTAATATAGAAAATTCAGCAGGGAAGGGTACACAATTACCCCAATAGTAATATGTAAATATATGTAAGATGATGTCTATAAGACTATCCTATACATATGGCTATGTATGGAGACACGGACAGAGAGCATGAGGGAAAAGGGGAGAATGGGAGGAAAATAAAGAAAAGGCTATGGTGGACAGATAGTTGGCTTAGAGCTGGAAAATGATTCATTTGCTCATTTGAGGAGTAAGGAAATTTCAGTTTCCTTAACCATTAAATAAATGCAGTAGATCCTCCATCAGTGGGTTCTTTGATAAATTACCTACCTACCTACATATCTACCTATCAGTTTCATAGAGTAAGTGCTTCGTGGATTTCAGTCCCATGTTGGTTGTTTCTATTGAAATTAAGCTGCGTGCTGTGATCTAGGGGAGAATGTCTGATTTCAGTCGATCGTGGCTCCCTGGTGCATTTGTAAAAGCAAAACAAAGTTGGATTTATAAGGCAGTCAGAGACACTTTCTGAAAGATTATACCAGATACCCTTTGGGGCCATTGCTTGAATCCTGTCTTCTCTAGGAATTGATCTCTATTTCACAGGAGTGGACACTTACCACAGAGTGGGGTGGTGATGGCACAACTTTTTCCTTGCCTGCAGTTGACTGGGCCAGGAGTGGACACACCTGACCCAAGCCATTCTAATTTGGAGAAGGACAAAGAATTGGAACAATTGGATCAGACTCACCTCAATTATTACATGAAAAGCCTTCTGGAAAGTTGCTGCTAGAGTGATCAACTATCCCTGTTTTCATGGGACTGAGGAATTTCCCCAAAACTAAAAAGTGGGACAGTCCTCAGTAAACTAGAATGGTTGGTCACCCTATGAGCTGTCCTAGTCACTGCCTTAATCAGAGATCAATTATTCAGATCTTTCATGGATTCCTACCTCTGTATCCTTTCAATAAAGTGAATTTTTAAGCTTAAACTATCCAGAATTGAATCAAAAGAATCTTAAAAAGGCATAGTGCTATATGCATAAAAATACTGAAGGAACAAGAAGAAAAGAACATCAATATAAAATGTAAACTGTTAACTCAAGCTGTCAACCTTGAATGGAATTATTTATTGCCCGTAATATTTGTGCTAGAAAACTACTGCTTAGTTGAGTTTGCAAAAAGGATGCCTTTTCTAATCTCCTTAATATTCAGTGAATTATGTTAGTAAATTGAGAAGGATTATCTACTTACTCTGTTTGGAAAATTGACTCATTACCTCTGTTACAGAAAGGGATGAGGGTGTCTTAGCATCAGAAGCATTTTACCCTGAAGTCATGATGGTGAATCAGGAATTCGATCAGGCTGTGTCTCCAGCGAATTGCACTGTCAAATAATGTTAATAGAACCAACTAAAGCTTCTCTCACAGCTTTCTCAAGCTTTACTGTGCCTCTGAATTTCTTTTAGAGGGAGTTAAACATTTAGTCTCTTGGGCCTCCTTTCTGGAGTGTGAGGCAGGGCCCCCGAATCAGCTGTTAATAAAACACTCTAGTTTATGCTACTCAAAATGCGCTCTGGTACAGTTGCCAATGGGGAGCCTGGGAGAAAAGTAAAATCTCACCCCACCCTAGACCCACTAAAGAGCATCATGTTTGAGCTGTGCTGTCCTAGAAGATTCTGAGGCAATGTTCTAAGGACCACATGTGGAGAAAATATAGTCTAGTATCCTCTGATTCAACAGTAACAACAACAACAGTTAATGTTTCAGAGTTCTAATTCCATCCCAGGCATTATTCTAATACTTTAACATGACTTAACTCAGTTAATCCTCATGACAACACTTAGAGGTCATTGTTTTCAGATGAGGAAATGGAAGCCGTCACAAAAAGAAGGTTCTCAAGATCACCAACAGGTGAGTAGAAATAGGGCCTTGCTTCAAAGACAGAAGGTTTGCCAGCTGGAAGGAGATGGGAACCATGTTCAAGCAGCATTTAGGGAAGACATTCTTTGTGGCCTGAAAATCAGAAGCTCTAAGGCAATGTTTATTGTGTTGCTAATAATGAATGCCAGATGTGCTTTCTGGGGATTCTGAGTGGCCTCAGTGGCCTCAACTTGTGACATGCAGATGACATCCCTCAGCTCAGGATGTCGTTGTGAGGCTTGCGTGGGCTGCCTGAGGCAAAGGTCAGGGAGAGGGCAGGATAGCCATGGACATGGGGCCCACAGATGTTTCACAATGTGGGAAGTGAGGTTGAGAATCCTGGATGGGATCCTCAGTTCTTATCATTTGGTCCTCTGCAAATACAGCACTGAACTGTGCTTTAGTTTCCTCATCTGTAGAATGAGGCTTAAAAAACCGCCTTCTAGTATTGTTGGAGGAACTCAATGAGATATGTTCATTAGGTATCTATCAGTTCCATGTAAAGGATGCAATAAATGGTTATTACTTGTGCTTTCTTATTGTAATAGTTTTCACCCTGAATTTTAAGCCATTTTCCTCTGCCAGATAATTATGAAGTATCATCATTGGAAGGGATTTTAGAAGTCATAAAATTTTTCTCTCAACTTTTCACCCTTAAGCCCGCACACTCTCTGAAACAGCTGACTCACACACTACTATGCAATGAACCTCTGCTTCCTAAACAAGAGGACTGTCTCTTTGAGTTTGTAGTTCTAAAGTGACTGCCCCCTAGGCAGTAGAAACCAATTTATTGATGCCTAAAAGTTACCTAAACTATGGGGAGCCCCAGGTGTCTCATCTATGAAAATGATTTTTCCTCTTGAATAAGCACATACCCAGAATGAGGCAGGTTTATTAGTATTAATTAAAACAAGAACGAAAAGTGTGCATTCCCTTCATTAAGGAATACAGCCTCTCTTCGCACTGGGAACTTTCATAGTATTAACTATTTTAAAAGACTTTGCAAAAAAAGGATTTTTTTTCCCCTTAGAGTAGCAACTTCGGCTTTCTTCCCGTGCTCTGACTCCTCTGAAGAAACAGTTCCACGTACAGGACAAATAATACTACTGATGGTGACCATGAGGATGATAATTACAGCAGGGTCAACATGGTAGTGGTTATGATAATGGTGCCTGATATTTCATGTGTTTCTTTTGTGCCAGGCGACATTTTGAGCACTTTATTGCTTCAGGTATTTATTCAACCTGTGAGGGGAGTGTTGTTATGGTTACACCCATTCAGGTTAAATAAGTTGCCCATGACTATTTATATGGAAGCCAGGACTGGAACCTGAATGGGGTGCTGACAGAACCCAACTCCCAACCACTGAGCAATGCCAACTTGGGTAAGAGACACAGCCCTTCCCAGCAATTTCTACCATTCCATCTCTCGGCTTCTGATTTCCTTTTCCCCACTTTCATGTTATCTGGTTCTTGAATGTAAGGACTCTCAGCTGCATACCAGAATTTAAAATATTGAATTTTCAATGCAGTGGCATCATTTGGTAGAACTCTCCTTTTTAAAAATTTTCTCCTTTTAAAATGTTAAAATTTGAAATCTTCTGTTTTACTTCCATTATGTGCAATGATCACAGTTTCTCTCAGTGCCTAAATCCCCTAAGGTTTAAACCAAGTGGCTAGGGAGACAAATTCTTTTTGCTTTCTGGAAGGTTAGAGAAAGAAAGAAGGTTTTTTTGTTTTGTTTTGTTTTGGTTTTTTGTTTTGTTTTGTTTTAGCTCTCAACATATTAAGATCTTATTTCAGTTAGCTTAGTTTCAGTAAGAAATGATATACTTTCTAATTTTTTGTTGTTTATTTTTAATAGTGAGAGAGTGTGAGAGAGGCAGAACCATAGCAGAGGAGAGGCAGATAGAGAGGGAGACACACAATCTGAAGCAGGCTCCAGGCTCTGAGCGCTAAGCACAAAGCCTGATGTGAGGCTCGAACTCATGAGCCATGGATGATGACCTGAGCTGAAGTTGGACGCTCAAATGACTGAACCACCCAGGTGCCCCAGAAATGATATTCTTTTAATTGAATAAGAATCCTCAACTATCTTGGATGTTAGTTTATTCAGATGCCCTAAGAACTGCTCTCTTAAGATTTCCTTGTCCTTCAATCCTCACTTGACTTTGGGCCTGAAAATGGCCTTGAAAGCTGTTTGATACATTGTTACCAGCAAAAATGTTTTCACAATATTTTCTCACATGTCCTTTTTGTAAAATTTACCTTGATCACCTTAAGAGTTTTTTGATTACTGTTACCACACCATTGATCTATTTAGTAACACTCACCACTGTCCAAGGTAGTTTCTTTAAGGAATCTTTCAGTTGTCATTGTGGAGGAGGGAAAATGATCAGCTGAAACTGAAAGGACATTCACATGCTTTTGATTCTTCAAACAACTCTGCAGAAGAGGGCTTGTAATATATTTTATTGTATAAACAAGGAAAATCAGGAACCAAGAATATAAGTGCCATATGTCTAGAAATAGAACCAGAATTCAAAACCATTTTTTTCGGGACACCTGGGTGGCATAGTCAGTTGAGCATCCAACTTTGGCTCAACTCATGATCCCACGGTTTGTGAGTTTGAGCCCCACATCTGTGCTGACAGCTCAGAGACTGGAGCCTGCTTCAGATTCTATGTCTCCCTCTCTCTCTGCCCCTTCCCGCTAGTACTCTGTCTCTCTCTGTCTCAAAAATAAATAAACCTTAAAATTAAAAAAAACCTCACCATTTTTTCCTAATTTAATCTCTTTGACTGCCCCATGGCATTGGATTCACTTGCATTAGAATGTTTTCTGGGATATTATGCCAGCATGGCTGTTTGAGTCTGTGATCAGAGTTTACAAATGGCATAAACCACTGTTTCTTACAATTGACATTTCACCTTCTGCTAGTGTTATTCTCAGCCACAAAATGCCAGATGGGAAAGCGAACTTGTTACTCATTACTCAGGAAAAGCAGTAACTATGGAATGAAAACTAGCTTCAAATGACAAAGAACCACTTGCTGTTAGCACAGGTCTAAGAAGATTCACCCATTTCTTGTGGTTAGGACTTTGAATTTCCCTTATCCCCAAAACGTTTGAATATTCTTTTCATTTGATGAAACACCTCTCTTGTACCATTTACAATCACTGTTATATTATTTTTGCTCTGTGTCTAACACGACCCATTTGTCTTCATATCTGTAACAGCTTATGAAAGTTTAATGGCCTGAGTGCTCAGTTTTTCAAATCCCAAATTAGTCAATGATTTTGAAATAATTGTGGATAGTGATTGGCACATGGTAGAATCTCAATAAAATATCTTCATGAAAAAGAACAGATTTGTAAAGCAATTAAAATGCCAACGTATCTTTACAGGCTTTTATTTGATCCTTCCAATACTCCTATGAATAGACCAAGGAAATATAAAATTTGTTCTATAGATGGTAAATGGAGGCACAGACATAGGAAGTAACATCCAAATCCACTCAACTATTATCAGCTGTCAGATTGTGAAGATTGAATGGAAACTAATTTAGAGGAAAAGTCAAGAATTTGGCAGTGGCCATGTCAGGTTGTAGTGCCTATTAAGTATCTGAGAGGAATTTGGCATGAATTCTGAGATGTCCAGGACATGGAGATGAAGTTGTTAGCATGCTGATGGATTTAAACCTATGAGTCTGGATAAGGTCACCAAGAGAATATGCCAGGAAACACTTGATCGTAGCCAAAAGGCCGAGAAGTGATGAGAATATGCCAGAATAGAAAAAGAACAAAGAATGAAGTAAACTCAGAGGTACTCCAAAATTCAGAGGTGGGAAAATGACAAAGAAGCAGCAAGGAAGAGTAAGAGAAACTTTCAGTAACAATGGAAGAAATTAGGTAGTTGTGTCCTGGAAGATATGGAAACAAAGGTTTATAAGGAAAGAAAGTGGTCATAATGGGTTAAATGTTCCTGATATGCCAAATAAGATAAGGACTGGAATTAACTCTTAATTTGGCAATATAACAATCATTGTCAATGCGCTAAGAGAAGTGTCAGGCTGGAATAAAATACAAAAGCAAACAGGAAGAAAGGAATGAGACATAGTAAATATAAATAGTCTTATTGAAAAACAAAGGATGGAGACTCTGGGTCCCAACTCTTGAAGCATAGTTGATTCTCATGTCCCTGGTGGATAGAGCCACTCAGGGCTTTTGGTATCAATGGTGATGTCATGAGTTACAAGTTCTAATGAGGGAGAATTGTCCAGTGACTCATTTGGCTCCTGGGGATCTCTTCAGGCCCTGGAGAAAAAGGCCTCCACAGTAGCTTCTAACACAATTTGTAGGGTATGATCTCTCGCCAGCAGGGCCTGAAGTTGAAGTGTTATGGAGAGAAATTTCCTAATTTCAGCAATAATTCAAAATGTTGGAGGAGGTTTGAAGTTTAAAATCTAAACACAAAGAAACAGGAAATAAAAATAAAATATAGGCTGATAAGCAATAGAAAGTGGAATGGGCGTGGGGTGCCTGGGTGGCTCAGCCAGTTGAGCGTCCAACTCTTGATTTTGGCTCAGGTCATGATCCCAGTATTGTGGCATGGAGCCTCTGCTCAGCGTGGACCCTGCTTAAGATCCTCTCTTTCTCTCCCACTGCCCCTCTCCCATACTCATGCTCTCTCTCTTTCTCTATATAATAATAATAATAACAATAAAAAGAAAGAAAGAAAATGCAACTAGTCTTGAGTATATTACCTTTTTCAATAGGTATTTGCATGTACTTTTTAAATGAAGTAATGAAGTAAAGTCAGCAGATTTGATGTTCAATAAATATTAGATCTTTTTTCCAGAACCTCCAAACCAACTTTGCTGTTCTCCCTCAGTTCCTGTCTCTAGTATATCAGACAAAGGTTTTGAAATGATGAGGAATTGCCATAGATTTGAAAGAAATCATAGAAGGATGAGTGGTTATAACAGAAAGATGTACTGGGAGAGAAAGCCTCTTTGTAGCCCTTGATCTTTTGTCTATGAGCAGGGGGGAGAAAAAAGAAAGATCAGAAAGGTTACATAATTTGCTCAAGTTCTGTGCTTTCTTACTCTTAGTGCATCCTTCTTCTAATCAATTATATTTTGGTATGAAAAGTCCTGTGAATTAGATGAACTCCAGTGAATGGACAATAGGGAAGGGAAATTGAGAAAGGCATTGTAAACAAGGGCAGATGGAAGCCCCTGAAGCAGTGAGAATAATTTAAATTTGATACAGAAGGTGATAGGCAGCTCTGGAGGTTTGAGGAAGGAAAGAATGTGGTCAAAACTATGGCAAGGAAGATTATTTTGACAGCCTTTGGTACTGATTGGATATTTCATAATATAAAACTGTGCTCAAGGTCTTGGGGAAAAATATATCCGTTGATTTTTTTTTGTATTTTTCCAGTATTACATAAATTGCCATACATTCTAGGAATTAGGCCCTTTGTTTTGATTTGTTTTACTTTGTTTCAGGAGGTCATGCAGTTGAGTTATGCGACAACACTAAATAGCTCTAACCCAATCATTTCATTTGGCTTAACACAATTTTCACAATATAGAAATGATTCTGATATTTATTCAAGCTGAATAGAGATGTATGATCCCATCAGGTTAATTATTAGCAAAAGAAAATGAAAGTATGATATTGTTTAAATAGCAGATGTGTTAATACAGAGTAATTATGTTGACTGAAAATGAGCAGTTCCATCAGGCAGACGCCCAATTTTTCCCTTCCAGTGTCAACACTGAATGTCTTTTAATACACCGGAAAATTACTAGACAGATCTGAAATAACAAAGCAATCACTGCAGGCTTTGTTTAAAATTCCTCTAGAGAATAGGACAAATAAAATGATTACAGTGATTTGAATCGTTTGAATTTTATAGCCATTCACTTAGAAAAACAGTCTCCCAATTAGTTGACAATTGATAGCTTCTGATATTTCCTGAAGTGGTTTCTGCATTAGGAGTATTGATCTGTACTTCTATTCAGTGGGTTACCTGAGAGAAGGTTATTCTCACTGTAGTGAACACACATAAATGCTGTACTTATAAATACATATATTTTACTGTTTCAAATTTATGATCTAAATGTCTTACCTAGATATGAGCTTTTATTGCTTGTACTGTTAACTCTTATACTATTAACTATTGCAACAATATTATGCAGGATATTAGTGAATTTTGAAGCTTTATTTTCTTCTAGTTGTCTCAGCTAGAGTTCTGAATTTAATGGTTTCATTTTTTCTTTGTAATTGGGGCAGAGAATAAACAAGTTCACTGGATTTTTTAGCTTGAGGTTTGAGAAATCTGAACATGGACTGTGATTTTCTAAGGTCAGGTATTGTAGAGTTAGAAGTATTCACAGATAGGGGCACCTGGGTGGCTCAGTCACTTAAGCTTCTGACTTCGGCTCAGGTCATGACCTCGCTCCATGAGTTTGAGCCCTACATCAGGCTCTGTGCTGATGGCTCAGAACCTGGAGCCTGCTTAGGATTCTGTGTCTCCCTCTCTTTCTGCCCTTCCTCTACTCATGCTCTATTTATATTTCTCAAAAGTGAATAAATGTTAAAAAATTTTAAATAAAAAAAGAAGTATTCACAGATATTTGCTTATAAAGTGAAAGGGATGGACTATGATTTGAATACTCTGTTACCAAGTATATTAGATAGGTACTTCCTATATAACAGAAAACCAAATTAACATTGTCTTAAACAGGTAGAGCTTAAATTTCTCACATACCAAGATGTTTGAGAGTAATTTTATTTTCATTTTCTGGATCAATCCTATTCTAGCCATGGTTTGGTATCTCCTGTGATCATCTTTAACCCACGCTCACAAGATGACTGCCTGAATTCCAGGCATAATATCAAAAGTCAAGGCAAGAAGAAGAGAGAAGGGAAGTGTCAGCTTTGAACATGCCAGTCCCATTTATCACTAAGCACTATATTTGCAATCCCACAGACTTCTGTCTACATCCCATTGGCCAGGACTGTGCCACATGACCACCCCAACTTGCAAGGCAGTCTGGGAAGATGTGTCATTTTATAGTCTCTCCAGTGGAGTCAGGCAAGGAAGAGAGTTGAGAGTGAGCATTACATTCATTAGTGAGCTAGCCATATCTTCCACTGTCCGAGTGATAGGGAAGAGTTCCCATACCCAGGGTTTCATTTGTTTCCCTATAGTTAATTCTATGTAAGAATTCACTTTAAGGGATTTACTAATGTAGATATTTAGGATTGATATCCAATGAGACATACTTAAACATGTATTTGAATTAGTCACCTACATTCCCACAAGATACAAGACACACTGGCAAGTTGAGATCAGGTCAGGATGCAGACTTGCTCTTATTGGCTCCTTACTCTACTTCTTCTTAATCATTTCTAGTATTTGTTAACATAACTTGGCTTCATCGCTGGAATTCTCCTAAAGCCATGCTAAAAAAAACCACAAAAACAAAAAACAATGTTCTCTAAATTATAGCCTCAACTGCATATTTAGATTAGCATAACCATGTGAAACACCTGTAATTGATAAAATTACGATGTAAACATATTTCAATGTCGATTTCTTTTATTTTCATGTCCATATTAGTTTAAATACCTACTTTATGGTATTTCACTCGTAGTTTGTTACTATCTTTTTAAGTTTTTCATATAACCATCTAGGTCCTTTATAAAAATCTTATTCTGATTTTACAGGTTGACTATACAACATTGGTATCTCAATTGTGCATTGACCAGCTCACTCACATTTATAGCAACTAGCCATTCTAGAAAAAAAGCCCTAAAAGGACATATTTTTACACAGAAAAAAATATATATTACATAGTATGCTAAATGTTTTATAGAAATGATAAAATTCTGCTTTGACTTAAGCTTCAAAAAGATCATATATCTCTACATAACATAATGCATAAAACTGTCTAACTCTATATACATCTATCAAACAGCAAATCACATACAATCGCCTTCAGAATCCTCAGAGAATGTTCGCTCTAGAAAAATATTACCATCACAATATCATCACAGCCTTATCATGTCTCCTTACACAAACGAATGTGTAAGATTGAGAAACTTCGCTTTTAGGTGAACTCATGCTTTGAAGATATCTGGCAAGGAGCACTGTCTAATAATCCCAAGAGCAAAATATTTCATCATCATAACAAGATTCAAGCTATTCATTACTGGAAAACTGAGTTAACAAGTATGGCTAAGTTAACAAGCACATAAAAATCTGTGCTCTCCTGCAGACCAGTAACCAAGAAAACACACACACACACACACACACACGGCCATTTGTAAAATAAAAAGCCATACAAGCTTAAGTTCCATTGACTTCATGTTGACTAATCACTTTAGTCACACAGCTTTAATTAAAAGAAGATTAAAAAGCAACAAAAGCTTTATCAGCCCTTTCTGTTACAAAAGAAGTTAGGGTTTTTTTTGTTTTTTTGGTTTTTTTTTTTTCTGTCTGGCTTATGAACCCTATCACTATTTAGTTAAGCTACTTTAGAAGATCCACAGTATTTCCTTTGTTTATGCATTTCAATTTCCCTTCTTTGAAAACTGGAAACAGTTCTACTAGCACATGGCAGGAATTTAGGTTACTGGAAGTTGGGACACCCAAAATCACTGGGCCCAAGACAGTGGATTTAAAGTGGTCACCGGGGGTGCCTGGGTGACTTAGTTGGTTAAGTGTCTAACTTGGCTCAGGTCATGATCTCACAGTTTGTGAGTTCAAGTCCCGCATCAAGCTCTGGGCTGACAGCTGGGAGCTCAGAGCCTGGAGCCTGCATCCATTTCTATGTCTTCCTCTGTGTCTCCCTCTCTCTTCCCCTGCCCTGTTCACAGTCTGTCTGTCTGTCTCTTTCTCTCTCTCTTTCAAAACTAATAAATAATGAAATGAAATGAAATGAAATGAAATGAAATGAAATGAAATGAAATGAAATGAAATGAAATGAAATAAACAATACTCACCAGAATCCTAAAGTTTCAGCAAAACTTCCTCTGGATCTTCGGAGGAAGATGTGGAAACTGGATGGAGAAGCAGCTGCTCGGTGGGTTCTTGCTTTTGAAATCTCTGGAGAGAAACTAGAACCATTTTTCGTTGTTATAAATTTGGGCTTCAGTAAAAGGGTTTGTTTGAAGAAAGTTGCTTCAAAATTTTTATTGTTGTTGAAAATACTTGTGCCAAGGGAATACAGATATATGAAAGAAGAAAAAAAGGCCTGAGTAAGACTGAGTGGAATCACTGTGAACCCGTGCTTTCTTTTCTGACACAAGAAAATAGCATCCAAAGAGAAAATTCAATCTGAGGAGTAATGACCTAGCATCCCCACTGCCTACCAGTCTAATACGCTCAGAGGATGAGACACACGGGGTGACGTGCTGGGGGGATATAGCTATGGTAGGAAGAACACTCCACTTAAATTAGAAAGTTCAGGTTCCTCTCTTAATGGCACCTGAAGAGTCAAAAGCCGCTTGTCTGCATAGAACTTGGACTTGTTGGTTTATAAAATGGTGACACAGTTCTTTGAAAGCACCTGCTGTATACCAGGCACTGTGCCGGGTCCTGAGGACCCAAACATAAATGTGATCTGCTGCCATGCCCAGAAAGGACTCACAGATAGTGTATTCATACGAATAGTAAACCAGCTAACGTGCATCCTAATTGTTTTGTGTCGCGTGATGTTCTAAGCACTTTTGCAAGAATTATTTTTTAAATCTTCATGGCAATCCCACTAGGTACACAATATACTTATTCTGACTTCATAGGTATGGAAACGAGGCATTGATGAGTTATAATTGTCCCAAGTCACATTGCTAGAAAGTGCAGAGATGTCTCTGAAGTTAGTTCTTAGAGTACCAGATCCTATACGCTAAATAGTTTCATTCTTTTCCTTTTCCTGAATCAAGGAGATGTGGTAAAAGGGGAATAGATAGTGGTTTTGTGAATGCATTTTGGAAACAATGGTGTTCTGTGTAAGTGCTGGTTATTGTTAAACCAAGAAGAGATAAATAAAAGTTTTATAAATCACAATTGGAAATGTCCAAAAATATGTAAAAATGTAAGCTAAATATAGAGTTGTTAAGTGGAACTACCTCAGGTTTCTAGGATATAAATAATATTTTATACATTATTCCTGTGGCTGATTCAGACTCCATGGTGGATTAAATATCAGTAAGGGGCCAGATATTTCCCAGGCCCTGACTATGCATTTCTCATCATCAGCAGCCAGTAAGATCATCCAAATGTAGATACAGATGATTTTCATGACTTTGAGTTGATCTGCTCCAAGAAAGGACTTGGGTTGGGCATCAACTATGAAGGAATAAATGCTCTTTGAGCTAGAGGGTGAACATCTTAAGTGGAGAAATCTACCGTCCAAACAGTTTCACATGTGTCTCAGAATTAAGCAACTCCGACATCGTCAAGATACATAATAAGGAACGCTCAAGGTGTGTGCATTTCTCTTTCCTGCTGGAGTCTGGATTGTTTCCTGCTATTGTGTCTAAAATCTGTTCTCTTCAGAACCTCTATTTGCAGAAACCACATTTGTAAATAAAAGCGGATTAGAGTAACTTAAAGGTCAATGGCAAAGCTGAAATATAATCAGCATTGAGGACAGCTTCTAGCAGAAGACATTCTTAGTAACAAGGTCCCTGCACACATCTGAAGTTAGGAATTGGTTTTAATTCCACTTGCGGGGGAGGGAAAAAAATCTTGTCTGTATTTGTGATTTGGGTATAGCTCTTCGCTTCTAGGAAATGTGCCCTTTATTAAGAGCATGAAAATAGACATTTTAGAAATTTGCTATCCGGTATCACTCCTCAATTAACTTCTATTCATTCAGCCAGCAAGAATCCGTGTTCAGCCCATTAAAAATAAGAGGCTTCCTTTTCTATTCCCTTTGCTGTTATTGATATTGTTAATCATTTTAATTAGTGGCTTCCCACGATTCCAATCAAGCCCAATTAGACTCAAACCCGATAAACAATGAAAAGGTGAAAACAGCAGCTCAAAACATGGATTGATCTCACTGGTACAAAGTGGAGGTAGCTGAATTCTAAAATGTTTCTGTTCACCTTCAAACCATGGCATTCCTGGTCCCACTGACTAGAATAGCATCTGGATGCTTATGTGAAAGGTAATCCACGGTTATGCCTTCCAGAGAACCTTCACCCTCTGTGGCCCCTCATACATATATTTGCTTACCCATGTATTCTCCATCATGCCCGGGAGTGCGTTTTTTACACATCAACTACCGAAACAGTTTACATTTCCTGGGCTTTCTCTTTCTTTCTCCCCGCTTATGTGCGTGTTTCCCTGCCCTTTTCTGACCTTCGAAAGGCCTGTTCTCCTTTAGAAAAGAGCGATTTCAATTCTTAACGATGTTATGGGAGTTCAGTGCGTGTATTTTTAGGTCACCATAATGTATCTACCCTGGATACATTGCTAAATTATTTTACAAGATACTTAAATTTTTTAATGTTTATTTATTTTTGAGAGAGAGAGAGAGAGACAGAGCATGAGCATGAGCAGTAGAGGAACAGAGAGAGAGAGGGAGACACAAAATCCAAAGCAGGCTCCAGGCTCTGAGCTGCCAGCACAGGAACTGCAGGATCATGGCCTGAGCCAAAGTCAGAAGCTCAAGGACACCCAGGTGCCCCTCCCTATAAGACACTTTTTATTTAATTCCTTCACTAGCTGTATGAGGTAGGACTTCTGTTAGCCCCATTTTACAGATGAGGAAATTGAGGTTTCAAGAAGAGAATTAACTTTATCAAGCTAGAAAAAGTTAAATCAGGATTTAAACTCGCTCTATATGGTCCCAGAGGCCAGTACTGAACTCTTATGTTCAGGCTTATACTGATCTTTCCCTTAGGAGCAGAGCCAAGACCATCTCCCAGTAGGAAAATGTAGAAACACTAAAAATTCACCATTATTCTTTCTTAGAGTAGATCCAATTAATTATATTACTTTTTAAATAAGAATTGCATCAGCCATCCTTGCTTTTCTGACCATATTTGCCAAGTAATACAGTGCATACTATCTTTTAGGTGAGCCAAGAAATGTTATCAGTATTCCTAGGTATGCACAACAGACAATTTTTATCTCTTGGAAACTATTCAACTGCAGCATCAGCATCTCTCTTATTACTCAGAATTTCATGATTCTCCATTTTAAATATTTCATATGGAATAGCCTAATGAGCAACAGTTGGGTTTGAGTCCTGGCTCTAGAATTTACTGTCTAGAATATCTGAAGCAGGTTACTTGCCTTTTTTGAGCTGAGGGCCTCGAATATAGACAATAGTAAAGAATGAATTGAACCCAGAAAAGGACAATTATAAAATCTGCCTTGTAACATTTTTTGAAAATTTGTAGAATTAAACGTATATTTAAGTGTGCTTGGCCTATAATTTCTTCTTAATAAATCACAGTATTGATGGCTATTTATTTCTATCATATGTAAATCATTTTATGATTTTTATATATTGAAGTAGGTGGATGGGAGATATTACCTAGGCAGAATATCAAGAGAGTATGACAGCTAATAGCAAAACTCCAACCAAAGGGACCCAGAGTAGAAAGCAAATTGTGTATAGTAGGGCATTAACCTGATTCTTGGAGACAGAATAGAAGGCTAGGCTTGATTCAAAAGAGCAAGGTGATTAAACTAGCAATTATTACCACACAGAAGCGAGTGTATCAGTTCAGCTATCAGCATAGTAATGCTGGGAACTCCACAGTTCAATGCTTATAAGACCATTTATTACACAGTCATTTTGTCTGATCTAACACAGGTCACCTATATCTCCATGCTGTGGGTCAGTTAGGCTTAGCTAAAGATGAAAGTTTGGTTTTAGATATATTCCATGAAGTTTTGTTCTGGAGCCCAGGCTCCAGGGCACTAAATAATAACAGAGAAAGCTCAACTATACATGCACATTTCAAGCTTTAGCTTACATCAGATCTTCTAATATCCTGTTGACCAAAGCGCATTGTACGGAATCACATAGTGATTCTGTTCCACCCCCCATGAGACAATATATGGACATAGAGTTTTATTATAGAGGAATGAAGAGCTGGGATCAATAATTTAATCTCCTACCCAAAGGTTAAACTTGAGGTATGTGTAAGACTATAGACACTGCTAAGCCTTGGAGCTGTTGTTCTAGAGATTTTTCTACCTCCTTTGTAGAAGGTCCAAACTTGTTCCAGAATTTCAACCTGAAACTTAGGCTTGGGTTTTGAGACATGAACTCAGAATGGAACGAAATTTCCCTAGTGAAAGAAAAAAATCATCTTGATTATGACTGTGGTTCAATTTTTGATGTAGCCTATGTAACCTATTTGTGGGATGCCATCCTTAAATGATTTGCACTGGTCTTGGGCTTTCATTTGTATGCTTTTCTCAAGGTTGCTAGTATACATTGATGGAGCTATCGATTATACACCCATGTGCCTTCCTAAATTCTTTTCTCCAGGAACTTCATGTCTAACTTTTGATTCTCCATTTCTTGAGCAGCATTTGTAAGCAAAATGTGGAAAATCTGTTGTTTCACCATTGGCACTGGGCCTTTTCCCAAATGACAATTTGAAAAGTGCTAGTGAAGACTCAATAAAATTGGATCCCCTTGTTTTGTGCTTATGAATAGATGCATTCTTTAGGGCTGTTAAACATCATAACTTCTGTTACACATTTGCAGTGTATATCCTCCCCAGAATCAATATATGTGGAATCAACTCTAATTTAAGTGCTTTGCAGGTACCATTATGTTTCACTAAGTTGAGATGCTTCCTATGGTCAAGGAATGAGAAGCAACTTAGACTAAGTTTTATTGGGAACTTTTGCTGGCTCTTGGGAGAAATGACTGTCATTATTCATTGAGCAGCGTGAACCTAATCTGGAGTTTTCCTGCCTTTGCTTAGAATTATGCGACCTTACTGGCATAATGTCTTCTTAATGTGGTTTTCTCCTGTAGAAATTAAGGACAGCGTCTCTGCCTCCAGATGTCTGTGCCTCCTATAAGATTTTATATATATGGTACTTTGCATGTATTATTGATATTATATCTCTGTTCCCTAAGAAGATTATGAAAACAATATGGCATATATAGAGCCTTTATTCATGGTGTCCCCAGTCCCTGACACATTTATCAATTACATTTTAGTAAAAGGTTAATTGTTTTTAGGTTAAAAACCTAAAAATGGTTTTAGGTGCACTTTACTAGACACTATGATCAAGACTTCAAACACAAGTCACATTTTTTTTAATCTATAGGTTTTCCTGTCTATATTTCTCATTACATGTGAAAAGTGGTGATCCATGGTCAATAATCTATCCTAAAAGCTCATAGTTCAGTCTTCAGTCATTTTAATCAAGTGTTGTATCTTCATCCAATGTATTAATCTATGTTGAGATGTGATCCGTATTTGAGTCACTGCCCTGTATTTTCCCAGACATTTCCATTCTTCATCATTTTAGTGCTGATTCTTTTCTAGATCTTTCTGGTAAGAATCACTCTTCTCTGGATGGTATCTGAGATACATCCAGTGCATAATCTATAGCAAATTACCTTTGGGGAGCAGTTTTGAATTTATACATGTCTTAACATCATTTACTGATATTTTATGAATGCATTTCCTTGTTGTCATATGGTAAGTCTACATTCATAACATTCAGTCTGGGAAGAATCAAAGTCAAAACAAACCAAAGGATTATGGACAGTACTCCATGGCTATAAAGATCAGTATTTCATCCATGTCCTTTATATATTTATTATGTGTTCCTGATTTTACTTTTTAGTGATTGGAATGTTCTGAACCAGAACTTTCTTGAATTAATTTAGAATTTCCTTCTGTCCTGCAGACTCTTAACTTTTCCCTAAATTTGTCATGGTCCTTTTTTATATTCTTCTGTATCTTCTTACACACAGTTCTGTATTCTTTATCCTTCCTTCCTTTGAATGTCCTGGCCCTTCTCCTCTGTTCTTTAATTCAGTATATTTTATTTGAGAAAGGCTCATGGCGAGTTGACAGCAATCTGCCTCATCTCTCATACTTCCTTACATCTAATGAGGTTGTTCTTGCAAGAAATGTGCACCAGAAGCACATCGCATTCAATTTTTTACATTGCTTAGATGCTTTGTTTGAGTTTCATCTGTAAATAATATCTTAAATCAGTGCCTTCCTTTTGAAAGTCATTGAATCTGTTTGGAATAGTGTGACTATTTTTAACTTTGGCTCCACACTTATATTTCATGATCCAATTTAGAAGCAGTAGAGTAGTGTGTAAAGAGCTGGATTTACTCAGCCTGAGGTTTTGAATCCTAGGTCATTCACTTAACTGCCTATGTGACCTTGGGCAAATTACCGAGGCTCTCTGAGACTCAGCTTTCTCACCTATTAGTCTTCTGTTATCACCTATAATGCCTTTAACCCTCACAGGCTATTTTGAGAATAGATAAAGAAAAAAATATCGGGCACAGAATATACCTTTCATAGGTGATGGCAAAATGATGCTGACATCCACTTGAGGGATATTCAGAAAATTACTTTGAGAATTAATCTTGAGCAGATTGATTTCACTGAGCTTTCTTCACTCTCTTCAGCATCATCGTGCTGTATTGATAACGGGCATGTGGCAACACTTCCCTGAAGGCTACTGTACAACCTCCCTCATGTTGTGCTCATCTCTTCCTTTTTCATAATAGAATATTTCTGATAACTTTTCCTCTTCTATTTACCTTTCCTTTGAAGAAGAGCTATTCCTGAGAGCCTTTATCACTTTGAAATATTTCTTCAAACCATTAAAATATGTGCCAGTAATTATGTAACCTGATGCCAGCATAGACAACTATGGAGCCATTTTAATTTCAACTTCTTAGGATAAAAGATATGTCAACAGGGAAATAAATTTAAATTGTACTAAATTGAAAAAGCAAACATATAAAAATGCAGGGGAGAAAAGTACATTAATTCTACTACAACTTACTGAGAACATATTATGTGCAAGATGCCATTTTAGGATTGTCAGGGATACCAAACTGTTTCAGGGCTGTCAGGAATGATGATTTTGTCAACGGAAATTCTTCTTCCAATGGAAGTTCCTTTCTTATCCTCACAGGCACTGATAACGGATGCTGAGCGCATACTAGATTGAAGGACAGATTGGAGCTGAAAAAGGCTTAATTAATGTTACTTTGGAGGCAGCTGGATTGGAAAAGTTAGAAGCATTGTTTCAGTGGGAGTGGATGATCAGATAATAAGAGATGGAGGTTTTAAAAATAGTACACTTTTCAGTTTGGAAGTTAAGCAAATAAACTTCTAGAATTATAGATGGCCTAACTTGAGGAGATCTCAGAGATGATTCTAGTCTACTCTCATTTTAGAGATTTAACTTTGAGCTTAAATTTATACTTGAAAAAACATGCACCTTATTTCCGACCATTTCTACCATAGGGCATCACCTTTCATCTTGGCGAATTAGGCAGCGAGCATAATTTGAGTTATTTCTATGGGGATTCCATTTGTCATCTAAAAACTATTGTGGATTCCATGATATCTTCCTCCTCTCCACCAAGCATGAGTGTGGGCCGCATGTTTTCATGTCAGCTGTAGTGGTTTTTGAGGCTAAAGGCTGATTTGAATGCTGCCCAAAGTACACTTAAGTTACATGGATTCTTCTTACGGAAAAATACCAGCTTTTCTTTTATTTCCGTTGACTTTTCTGGCTCTTCTCACTGTGGCTTTCTCATCAGCATCAGGCCTGATGTCTCCACTTGGACAATTATGTGGCTGGCAAAGCAGGATATTACATCTCCAGAGGAGAGCATACAAATAAAATCAGAACCCTTCAGTGTGTCTCCTTTAAAAATGACAATACAATGTGCTTCTCTGAATCACAGCTAGCAGCACGAGAAAATAGAGCTAGCTCTTAGCTTGTAATAATACTTTCATTTGCCACCCGTTTGTCTGACCCCTACCTGTATAAAGGCAGTCTGAGACACATCCCAGCACCGGTTCCTCCTTCTCGGTTACCATATCCCTTGATGCTCAAACATGTTGTCTCATGTTCCCTGGACACAAAGACAGCAAGCAGCCTTACCTGGTTTTATGCTTCTATCAGAAGGAGAGTTTATGTTGATTGCCAGTTAATGCCTGCCAGTAAGCTTCCTTAAGAACCTTGAAAAAGAGGGCAGGCTAACTCTTCATTGAAAATGCTCTCCCACTGGGTGCCTGGGTGGCTCAGTCAGTTAAACGTCTGACTTTAGCTCAGGTCATGATCTTACAGTTCGTGGGTTCAAGCCCCACATCAGGCTCTGTGCTGACAGCTCAGAGCCTGGAGCCTGCTTCAGATTCTGTGTCTCCCTCTCTCTCTCTGCCCCTCCCCTGATCATGCTCTGTCTCTTTCAAAAATAAACATTAAAAAAATGCTCTCCTACATCCAGTGTTTATTTCAGCTCAGATCATGACCTCGCATTTCATGGGATGGAGCCCCACATCGAACTCCCCCTGAGAGCTCAGAGCCAGCTTAGGATTCTGACTCCTTCTCTGTCTCTCTCTGCTCCTCCCTTGGTCACACTCTCTGTCTCTCTCTCAGATAAGTAAATAAACATTAAAATTAAAAAAAAATTAAGTGTTCTCCAGTTTCTGCTATACCTGGATAATTTTTATCCATATGTCTAATGTTAAGACCGAGCTCCATCCACTCCTAGAAGATTCAATTTGTTCTAGTTCCCTGTAATCCTAAAGTAATGTTCATATTCCTCCAACCACATGCCTCAGGATTTCTGGGCCTGAGAATCTTCACTTTAGTGAGCCTGCTGGTGAGATTTATGAACCCCAGATTTGAGAACCAAGTCTTCCCAGATTGTCCTGAGTTACTCTCATTTGAAGCTTAGGCCTCAGCTAAAGACTAAGCCTGTTTCCCTGCAGTGAATCCATAGATGCCCTAACTATGGTCATCACTTTATCGTTCCCTCCACTTCTGAACTGACTGTTGAGGCGGCATGGTGTAAGGGAGGCTGTACTTGGCTTCATTAGCCCTTCCAAGGCGTGGGCACCATCCCTTTTTAAATCACCTATAACACAATGTAAAAAACAATGAAACATTACCTGACTGAAGGTTTGGAAATATTGGATTGAACATGAAAATCTTAAAATACTTTTTTTTTAATTCCAAGTTTTAATGTTTTATCCCAAAACATTGCTTAGCCCGTAGTAGATGGTCAATAAATATTTGTTAAATAAGTAAATGCTACGTGTGACTTTTACCAAAGAAAATAAATTCTAACTTTACCCAAAGTTTCCTCATAGACATACTCATTTCCTTGCCTACAGTCCCTATATCGAGGCCCACTTTTTTTGTGTAGACTCCTACTAAATAAGCATTTTCCAGAAATGCAGGGAGTGATAAAAAACAGAGCTTTTTTAGTCACATATTGGAAATTTCAACCCCAGTTCAGGAAAACACTATGCCTTGCACAAAAACAGTTAGTCTGCCCTCAGACTGACTTAGATCCACTTTGTGAGAACAGGAAGAAAATTATTGGTGTGAAAGGTATTGAGGGTGTGATCTGATATAGTGTATAGTGCTTAATTAAAATGTTTCTTCAAAAAATAGTTTGGATTTTAAAGAAAATAAACCTAGTTCATGCCTTAAGGCATATTTAGTGTTGATTCCTACTCATTATCAAAGGATATGTTTTTCCACATATTAACCAAAGGGAGTTACATGTTTAACTATTCATGGGAAATTCAGGTAAATAATTTTTTTATTTTTTTTTTTAAAGATGTATTCTAAAGGAATAACAGCATAAAAATGAATGCTTCCAGATTTCCAAAAATCCTATTATTTTATATTCTTATTTCTGTATAGTCTAACTATTTGATTACCTCCTTGAAGAGTAAATTGTATAGATTTTTAAAACAGCTTATTAAAGAGAGAAGTAAGGAGCTCCGTACTTGCACTCACACCCATACATCACACGGAAAAGATCTGAAGCCATTGGACACCTTACAAAACCTGAGAGATTGGGAGAAAAAGGATGCAGAATCCACTGAGAAAGCCTTCTAATGGCTACCTCAAGAAACAAGCCAGAGTACACAAGGTGGAGAGTCCCAAATATCACTACGAATAGTAAAATAAAAANAGCAGCATAACTGAACAAGATTTTAGAATAATAATGGTAAAATTAATAGCTGGGCTTGAAAAAAACACAGGGGACATAATTTTAAGAATCTTAGATACATATTTAATAGGAGTGTTGTAAAATGGTTCTAAAGAAAAAGGAAACTTCCTTCGCTATTTTTACTAAATACGTGTTATAACATTTTCTAGAATCCAAATGTAGAGACCCTGTTCATTTAATGGTAAAAAGGTAAATGTGCTTTTTCACATCCCTTTACCTGTCTTCCATCCCTTTACCTTTTCATCAGTGGGTGGAAAAAGAAACCTCATAGGTCACAAGGCTCAAATATAGGATGCTGTACCTTCCCATAAAGTGCCCATGTTATTAGGGTGGTTTTCTCTCCACAGATATTTTTGGAAACACATCATTTCTAACATCAACAACTCTGTGAAATTAAAAAAAAAAAAAAATAGGATGAAGAATGTGGCCTGGACTCGGCATACAAAGATGAGAGGGGCTGAAATAGCGATGGTGGGAAACAAGGAAACATGTTAGAAATTAATCACTAAATTGCTCTTTCATAATTAGCATTATTCTTTTACTTTGTCTTTCAATATATGTTTACAGGACAGCTTATTCTGTGCTAGATGCAGTATTGCATACACAAAAATGAGCTATAGGGACACGGTTTCTGCAAGTAGAGCAAAATGGAAATTTAGAAACTACATCTTAGCTAAGTGAACTGACATTGCCCTCACTTAAAGCATCACCCCCGAGAAGTCAAGGTGAACATCTAACCTCCCATCTCTCTTACATGTATCTTTCTCTTTTGATAGCAGAAGGCTCTCTAATTCTACTTTTCAACTTATGGGAACTTCTCTTAAATAAATCCTGATATGTCTTTCTAACTTTTTATTTATATAATAAAACACTATTGTAAAAGTAGACGAGAGAAATTTTAGAATTAAAAAAAAAAATCCCTTCCCATAATTTCAGTGCCTTTGCTTTGGTGATTATGTTCAGACTATGAGCTTCATAGCTCATAGGAAGCCAAAGCTAACATGCTTGCTTTTTCTTTTCATTCCTTCTGATCTTACCTATAGCAAAAGGATACCTCTCATTAAATAGAAGGGGAGTTAGGTGCAAAGAACTGACATTCTCACAGTCTATTAGAGACTACAAATGCTATCTATACAAGTGATGTCATGTAAACGGAAATGTGATAGAGGGGATATAGATTCCACCAGAAGGAGTGGCAGTTTGGGTAGGTCCTGCATTGGTCTAGAAGGAAGAATGTCTTCTCAGTAGAAAAAGACAAGTAAGCTTTTTAAATTCCTAATGTTGAATAGCAGTCATTCCACTTGAAAAGGGATTCCATATTCCAAAGCGGAAACAGGAAAGAATGAAAGGTATGTGGGATAGATAGGTAGAGGGTAGAATGTCAGGGAAGAGTAAAGGACACTAAAGAGAAACCAGACCTGGGACTAGAAGATCTCGTAAGGCATGTTAAGGATTTTGGACCTCCATAACAGGAGGATATTGAAGGCTTTTCAATACGATATTGACTTTCTCTGATGTATATGCCACACAGATTCCTGTGTAGAATAGACCTCCTAGAGGCATGGACTAGAACAAGACCATAAAGAAGAAAGTACATGGAACAAGATGATGATGGCCTAAACTGGAGTGAAGTGGTATGGTGACAATAGGGAAGGGGAGAAATATAGGCATACAGGAGAGTTAAATAAGATACATTTAGCCCTTTTAATTTCATTGTTTACAGTTAAATTAAAAAAACTGGATCGCCAGATACTTGGACCCTCAATTATGATAATATTGTGGTATGTTTCTCTCGTTGGAACGTGGGGCCCTGCACCAGCATTGACATTTAGGTATACAGTGTCTGTCTGCTTCTTGGGGTCACACCGGGCAGCTCTTACAAATAGACAAAAGTAAGGCTATAGCACTAGCGACAGGTCTGACCCAGCTCCTGCACCGTGTCAAAGCTACAATGGAAATCTCTGTGTTTGTAATTATTTTCGATGTTGGAATGACCTCTGTGCAAATGCAGAAGGAAAATCAAAGTTACAGCTCCTTTGTAATTATCCAACCATCTCTGCCCAAATCTAACAGCGAGGTAGTGCAATTTCTACATGTACTGAGATTCATTTGGGGGATTTGATGTAATAAGTCTTTCCTAAATCTCCTCTGCGCATCTCATCTCTTCTTGGATTGGTTTATAATGGTGACTTGGCGAGAAGCGAAGCGAAATAGAATAAAATTTAAAAATTCAATTTTTTCCCTTTCTTTGCTTGCTTCTCCTATGCTTAATCTCCTTTTAAAAAGGACAGTCATGATAAATAACAATAGCTAATCATGTTTAAGCCCCACTAGGTGCTAGGCACCATGTCATGCACTGTGCATGCATAATTGTATTTAGTTAGTCTCAGATAGTTATTATTTTATTAGATATGATAGATATTATTATTTCTACTACATAGGTGAACAAACCACAGACTTCTAAAATCAAATAACTTCATGACAAAGATGGTATTAAATTCATGCCTCTCTGGCTCAATATAACCATCTGCTTGTGCTCTTATACTCTCCATTTTGTTCCACCAGAATCATCATCATCATTTTCATCATCATCATCATCATCATCATCATCATCATCATCATCATCACATTAGCCTTTGCGTATGTGTTACACCCTGGAAATCAGGAATATGCTCTCAGAACATGTCTAGGAAGCTATTGCTTGGAATGGGTGGGGATAATATGCTCAATCAATTTTTCCACACATTTCACCTTCCAGATACTGTTCTTGGTGCTACTGCTGAGAATCTGATTGTAAGTTCCTGTTTCGTACTGGGGAAGAGAATAAAACTGGTGCAATGACAGTTTCAGCAGAAGGATACAGCAGACTGGATTCAAATTCTGGGAATAGAGTATGCTAGGGGACAGGTGAAAACTCCATGGTGGGGGAGCTGTGGGCCTCCCAGGAGCTGAGGGAAGTGAGCCCTGACTTGCTCTCTTTCCTGTCTTGCCCTTGTTTTCCTTTGCTTCTTCTCTCCATCTCTGAACAATCTCATTCTAGCTTCAAACCACACTCTAAAGAAAAGAATTCCTATTTTCTCTGCTCTTGTGGGGAAACAGCTCTCCATTAATTAGTCTCCTATTTATGCATGGTTGGGGCTTTCTGAGTAAAGAACACTGGCACTTGGGTTGAAGGATAACTGAGTAGCAATCCTCAAGCTATAGAGAACTCCAAGAGAGAGAAACTCTGATCTCTGTCCTGGAGACATTTGGTTACCTCCCAGGATGTTAATGTAGAGCCCCCACTCCTCCCTCCCGAAGAAGTTTTTACATCACAGAGCAAGTATCCCTTTGTTGTATTCAGAAGGAAGAGGGACATATGGGAAAGCCACCCTTTGTAAGGTCCAAGTTTCATAATTCTGGGCTTCCTTTCCTATGGTACAAACCCCGGTATATGCACAGGGCACACCTGCCTCTCACTGTATCTTGTTCAGAATGAAGAAATCACGTAAGCTGCTCTGTGAGTAAATAAAAACTGATTACTGATCCAGCAGTCTTGTGTTCCCGTTTGTGTGTGTGTGTGTGTGTGTACATACGTGCCTATTTGTAGATATAGATCACATCACAAATCCTTCACAGTTTCCAACTTATTGTCTCTATAAAGAAACTGAGACTAGAAACATATTTTCATTACTACTTTGTAGAGCAATTCTTTCGTTCTGTTCTTTGGGTTTCTTTAGGGAGGCTCCAAAGGCATAGGTGACTCTACAGTTAAAGAGTGTTGGTTCCTGCCTCTACTTCCTTTTAAATACTCACTTCTGTTTACCTGCCATAATGTCTACCTTAAGTCATACTAAGGAGCAGATTTCTGGGAAGGAGAGGCAATCTCAGAAGTGTGTGCCTGGCCCAATGGCTTCAACTCAAACCAGTGGCCCAGGACTTACGGTAAAAGTAGAATTCTTTATTGTTCTATATGACCCTGCTATTATCTGTGAATAGGTGTAGGAAGGCCCTACTTTGTTCTCCAAAGAAAGAAGAAAACTCAGAAAACTACTTCATGATCTCTCATACTAGGGGAAAACATTTCCAGAACATCCTTTCCTATCGCTGGTCATGTGGTGTGAGTCAGAGTGACCTTCAACCAGGTTCAGTCTGATTGAGTCCCTCCAGGAGATCATGAGCTCTTCTTTGTCTTCTTCTGAAGACAGAACAGAGGAGAAGGACTTGGAAATGGCACCATATTTCCCTAACTTATTCCTTAATGCCACAAAACTAGGAAGAACATCATTTTAGACCCTCAGAGATTATCCTCCGTGGAGTTTCCCTCCTTCTTGTTTTTTTTCTTTATTTTTTAATCTTTTCACAATCTCTTTTCTAGCCCCTTGTCTGGTGTCCCCTCCCTCCTGTTACCTTTCAGGACACACTGACATGTATTGGGAATGCAGGCCCTTAGTTTCGCACCTTTCTTGTGCTTTGCCATTATGTTCTCCCTGATGTTTGGGCAGCATGAAAAAAACGTGGCTTCCCTGCCTCTAGACTTGGCTGTCCTCGGAGGGTGAGAGGGAGTTGGGAACTGATAGGAGAGAATGACGATAGGTACTGCAGTTTCTGTTCAGACTTTCAAAGAGCAGGGACTGTCCTCTGTTTCCTCATAAAACACCAATGTACACATACTTTGCTGCAGCAAAGATGTTTCCTTTCTTTCTTTTTTTTTTTCTTTTTTTTTCTTTCTAAAGAAACACAATTTCACACAGGGAAAGCATCTCTTCCTCCTATTAGCATGACTTTGACCCTACTCATTTCAGAGTAATAACCTTGGCTCCCCTGCTTAAGGAACGCGTGATTCTGGTCCCTGGCTGTGTATACTACACAAGTGAATTCTTCACAAATTCGGTCCTACTCAACCATGACTGACAGGTATTCCCCGGCACGGTGGGAGACGCAACTAGAGTACAATCCCTCTCAGTGAACCTGTATATCCCATAGGATTCCTTCTTTTCTTCTGCACCTGAAATCAGTTCTTTAAGGAAATATGTGCACGTGTGCTAGCTTCTATTTGTAAATGTGGGCAGCTTTCAATGTGTTTGATGTTCCATGTGCTTTGTTCTGTTTCCTTTTTTCCTAGCTTCAAACAGTTTCTCTTTTGTATGTTTAAATGATGGTTAACTATGAAGAAGACCAAAATAGACAAAGTAATTGCCACTTGTTTCTTTGTCTCTCTGTGGCTTGCTGTGCTATAAATGTATTTAATCTAGACCAAACTGGGGAGGTAAAACCTAATTTAATAGCTATCAATCACAGGCAGCAGGTCTGCAAGAGGAGAGAGAGAGAGAGAAAGAAAGAGAGTGAGAGAGAGGTGGTTCTGTTATGGAGTCCTCTCTCTGGAAAAACAAAGTGAAGCATTAGACACTCCATATCTTTACAAGACAGCTTCTAATTCCTCTACCAAGTCACACACAAGTCGAAACTGTGTGTTTTCCATTTCCACTTATATACCACCACCCTTATATTAAAAAGGAGGTGAATGACATGTTAGCTAAAATATTTAATAAGAATTAAATGCATTGAGCTTTGTTATAAGGAAACAGAGCAACTTGATATGAGACCCAAATACTAATTAAATAAAGCCTCTCTATGTGGAGCAAAGCAGCTGCTTTTCTTAGCTCCACAATAATGCACGTGGCTATGCCTTCCAGCCCTCTAATAGTGAGTCTGTCGTCCTCTGTTGCTTGTTAAATCCTTCCAGAAGCTTCTGAATTTTTTTAATTTTAAGTTTATGTATCCATTTTGACACACACACACACACACAGAGAGAGAGAGAGAGAGAGAGAGAAAACCCGAGCAGGGGAAGGCAGAGAGGGAGGTGAGAGACAGAATCCCAAGCAGGCTCCACACTGTCACAGAGTCGAACCCAGGGCTCAAACCCACAAACTGTGAGATCATGACCTGAGCTGAAATCAAGAGTCAGATGCTTAACTGGCTGAGCCACCCAGGCACCCCAGACGCTTCTCAATTTTCTCTGATTAAAAAGCCAAAGTCAGACAAGTTCAGTGGCTTATCGATCTGCAGTATTTCTCTGATACTGTCATCCCCTGCTTTCCTTGATCACCCCCTCCTTGCTCATTCTGTTTCAACAACCCTGGCCTCCTGGTTTTCCCTTTCACACACCAGGTGCTTTCACATCAGAGTCTTTGCACTTATGTTACCGCTCCCCGAACACTTTTTTCTAAGATGTGCACATATCTCCCTCACCTCTTCCGGTTGTCACTTTCTCGGTGAGGCTATCCCTGTCGCTCTATTTAAAATTGTGTTCCGACCACCTCCAGCACTCCTTGCCCTACTTCCTTGCTTTTTCTTCATAGGGCTTATCACCATCTAACATACTCTATATTTTACTAATGCACTGTGTTTATAGTTTGACTCCTTCCGCAAGGACATACAGGGAAGAATTTTGTTCATTGTTGTATTCCCAAACCAATGACTAACACAAAGCAGGCATATGATAAATACTGCTGAATAAATGAATGAATGAGAGTAAAAACAGTCTGTTGTGCAGAAGCTGTAAGTAATTTCAAAAGGAAATTGAGTGTAATGGAATTTGTAGAAAGGTTACTTGGGGGCAGAGACTAATAATCTTGTTATAAATAGGTTGAGCCACTGCAGACTACATTATACCAATCCAGACACTTTAGTTTAACTTTCCCCATCTATTGAAGGTATCAGTTCTTGTCAAGGTCTGAAACAAGGAAGAGGGTAAATGAACCAAAGATTCATTCATTCATATGTTGATGGCTTCTCAGAAAACCAGGCACTGTGTAAGGCTCTGGGAATATAATGCTGAACAGAATCTAGCCTCTGTTCTTACTGAGTTCATAGAGTACTGGGGAAACAGATAAGAAAACAGTTCATTCCAACGCAACTACTTTCAATGGTTGGTATGAGTGCTATTAAGCAAAATTCTGGAGGGAGAAAGATAGGGTCAATAAGCTGACCTGTCTGTGGGGATTTGGGAAGGCATTACAAAGGAAATTAAATTTTATCTGGATTTTTGTTTAAGACATTTTCAATTACTAGCAATGGAAAATTCAGCTCATTTAGGCTTAAGCAATTAAGGAAATGTATTGGCTCAAGTAGCTGGAAACATTGTGAGGTAGAGGGGAATTCAGGGCTGGAAATCAAAGCTACATGGCCACCTCTCTGAGTTTCTCAGGTCTGATCTCTTCTATGTGGCAGCTTCATCCTCAGGCTGGCTCCTCTCAAGCTTGGAAGTGGCCACATCAATGCCACCTCTCATATTAGTCTACCCTACTGCCATCCCATCCACATCAAGAGATCCCCCAAATATTGAATAAAAATACAGTGGTTAATCTAGCTGGACCACCTAAGGTTACTGTCCACTCTAGCCAGTTGTTGTAGCCAGAAAATGCCAGGGGCTAGTTGACCTGCATCTGGGTTACCTGCCAGGCCTACACCCAACACAGTAGCAAGGGGAATGGAACTAGGGTCTCTGGCTGGTAGCAGTGAAGGTCTACCTTTGAAGTAATATGTTGTGATTGGTCCTACACAACCACAGAGTAGCTATACAAATGGGAAAGGAGAGGATTTGTTGCATAGTAACTTTGATTTGCCCTACAATCTTAAGGGATGAGTAAGCATTTTCAGAAAGATGATGGAGAAAAGAAATGTTGAAAGTAGAAGGAACACCAGATGAAAAATCATAAAATATAAAATGGCATGCCCTATTATGGGAAAATTGTGTTGGACACAGGGGCAAATGGACTGTTTGGAAATAAAACACAAATATAAGCTATAGACAGAATGGAATGACTCCTGCATATCATAGAATATATATATGATTGCCTATATCAGCAAGGTATAGAGGAAGTCATAGAAGCAGAAGTTATGGTCTCTGTTCTCCAAAGGCTATGGAGACAGTCAAGTTGGTTAACTAAGTAGCAATCCAAAGGGCTTCATTATCAAGCTATGTGTCCCTAATTCTAAGTTAGAGGTTAGAGTGCTGGTGGATAGAGGAAGAGCAGAAAGATTTCTTTAGAAGAGAGAATTAGCATGTGTTCAGGTGAAAGGTTAGGTAGGAACATTGTACGAACAGGAACAAAGAACAAGCTACTGGTTGTGTATACATAATGAGCAGTCATCAAAGAATCCTGAAATGTTAAGAATAAAAGTTAAGACTTTAGTCTTCAGCCCAAGCTCTGGACAATTAATTTATTTCTCTTACACTCAATTTCCTTATTTGTATGTGGGGACAAGCATCTCTTTATTAATGGTAGTACACTTAAGAACGAGGAGAAATTGAGTATGGATAGCACCCCATCCATGGAGATCACTTGTCATCAATATATGTACCTTCCCTTCCTTTCTCCTCTGATGAAGAGTATAAGGAAAATGAGGCTCATGATGATGATGAAAGAATAGAAGGCCAGATCGTAACTACTTAATAAGAACAAATAGAAAAGGCAGAAACAGTGGTCAGATAATCTTGACTTTTCATTGACAAAAAAGTGAGGGAAGACCTTTCTTTGACTTTCACTGTACTTTGACTATATCAATGGTGTTGATCTTCAGTTACTGTTGGTAACATCACTAAGAACAATTGGACAAAGATTAGTGATAGATTCCCATCACAATTTATCTGAACATGGCATAAGAGAAACAAATCTCTGGCTAAATATTGATCAACTTACCTCACTATCCAAAGGTTACCTTGCCTACTTTCTTTAGCATAAAAAAAAATTGACAACACATTAAAGTTCATTTTTTACTAACATAAACTCTTTATCCCTTCTACATCCTCAAGGCATCTGTTACCCTAAAGTTTACTCTATCCAAAACCAAACCCACCTTCGCAAGCACCTAAGAATTTTTACCTGAGGTGGTATCAACCACTAAGATATTCTAGCTCAAAAATATAGTGTCATCCTTGAATAAATAATTCCTGACATTTGTAACTTTCATCTCTTTTATTTTTATGTCTCCTCTCCCATTGTCCTTCTCCAGGTCACCTCTACTCTGGGAGACTAAAATAGACCCAGTCACCTTTCAGTATCACCTGTCTCCTGGCCATCTGATTCCTTTCTCAGGGTTGCCAGACTGTAACTGCCACATTGGCATCGTCATCATGACATTGCCCACTACAATTATTTACGGAGTGTCTGAAATGTTAGAAAACATAGGGTAAATTTATTTTTAAAGAGTATGTTTCCATTAGTTATTTATTGATGCCTGAATAAGTACCACACAACTTATTTGTTTAAAATTATCAACATTAGAGGCACCTGGGTGGGTCAGTCAGTTATGCATCTGACTTTGGCTCAGGTCATGATCTCACGGTTCATGGGTTTGAGCCCCGCATCAGGCTCTGTGCTGTTAGCTGGCTCAGAGCCTGGAGCCTGTTTCAGATTCTGTTACTCCCTCTCTCTCTGACCCACCCCTTCTCACGCTGCCTCTCTCACTCTGTCAGAAATACATAAAAAACATTTTAAAAAATTTTAAGTAAAATTATCAACATTAATTATAATTCAGAGTTTCCTATGGTTCTGGAACTTGACTGGGTAGTTGTGGCTCCGTCTGTCTTAGAAGTGCAGTCAAAATGTTGGTTCAGACTTCTACCACCCAAAACCTAAATGTGGCTAGATGGTCCACGTTGAAGACAGTTCACGCATGTGCCTGGCAAGGTGGTGCCGGCTTGTGTCAGGAGGCCTCAATTCTTCTCCATGTGGGCTTCCCCACGGGACTGCTTGATTGTCTTCACAACAAGAGAGCTGGCTTCCCGCCAAGAGGTGGTTGCTAGAGAGCTAAGCAGAGGCCATATCCCTTTGATGACTTTGCAAGTCACATAGCAAGTCTTTTCTGCTATGTTCTCTGGTCAGAAGGGAATCATGAAGTTCCAACCCACATTCCTGGGGAGGGGAACTAGGCATATCCTTTTCTTTTATTTTTTATTATTTTTTTTTTACAAATAGTTTATTGTCAACTTAGTTTCCACATAACACCCAGTGCTCATCCCCACAAGTGTCCTCCTCCATGCCCATCCCTTCCTCGCCCCCACATCCATCAGTCCTCAGTTTTTGTCAGCATTCAAGAGTCTCTCGTGGTTTGCATCTCTCCCTTTCCCCCCTTCTTCTCCCCCTTGTTCCTCCGTCAAGTTCTTCCTANTCATTTTAGTTAGCTTTCCGGCTCTTGTTGGTTTTGAAGACCTGTTATGCTCTCTGTATCTATGAGTGCTGCTGTATCCAAGAAGACTCTTTGACTGTCCAGGGCCTATCCTTTCAGAGAGTGTTTTTTGAATGGTATCTCTTGGTCTCGTTGGGACCTTGGTTATTTTATTTTTCTGTTCGTAGTGATATTTGGGACTCTCCATCTTGTGTACTATGGCTTGTTTCTTGAGGTAGCCCTGGAAAAGAAAACAGAGAGTCAAACACAAAGGGAACAGGAGCACACAAACGCACAGGCTAATTCAACTAACATGCAAAGCGAGAGGGAAAACGAAAAAGTTAAGAGAAAAGACGGAGGAGGGAGGGCGAATAATAGGGAGTATAAAATACATAAAAGGGTCAAAAAGGGGAAAAGAAAAGGAAAAAAGAAGAAAACCGATGGACAAAGAACGGTTTAAAGCATATACCTGGATTTCCCAGCTACAGTTAAATAGCCGTGTGTATGCAGTGCTGGTTGAAGAGCATAGAGAAAGAGAGAGAAGGCAGGGCGGGATGAGGTAGAATTGGAAATAGAATGAACAGGCAGAAGGGATAAGAAGCTTTTTTCAAAGAGGTAAAGGGTAGAATATGGTTGGATAGGTGAGAGAAGGATGCTGGAATTATCCAGAGAAACTATATATAGTCCAATTACTCCTGAGAGGATGAGATGAAAATTCCGGTAGGTATAGAATTTACCTCTACAGAATGGACTGGTTGTGATTGTTTAAGCAAGCCGGCGACCAGAGTTAATCAGGTCAGTATTCTGGGGAAAAAAGAGAGGAAAGAGAAAGAAGAAGAAAAAAAGAAAGAGAAAAAAAAGAAAGCGAAAAAAAGGAAAAAAAAGGAGAAAAAAAGAAAAGAAAAAAAAAGGGAGGAAGGCACCTCTCAGGCAGGGATGGGCGTGGCGTGATCCAATGCCTCAGGCGGGAGCTCTGCCTTGGCGGTTGTGGGGAGGAGAGTGACGGTGCTCCAGTCCCTTCTTGAACCAAGCCCTGCACCTCGCTCTTTTGAAGGTGTAAACTCCCTGTACCGGGGGCGCAACCACAGTTGGTTGCACTCTTCAACCCAGGCCAGTCCCAATCTCCAAATCCCAGTCCGTGCCCCCCGCTGAAATTGCCTTAGACACAGCTTCCCAGGCAACCCCCTCGGGCTATTCCAGGCCCCCTGTGTAGCTCTGGGGGCGGAGTCAGAATCGCTGCTTCCTTCTCTGGGTGGGGCTGGCACGCACGGGCGGGGGCTTGCCTGCGGGGGGCGTGGAGCCCGCTGGAGTGAGGAAAACCGGGTCCCTCTATGGCTCGTCACCCGAAACATGAACTCACAGGCACATTTCCCAGTTTTTAGCTCTCTGCCTTCCCTCTAGAGTCCCAGCCAGCCAGGAGCGCGGACGCCCGGTGTCCGCGCGGCTCTTTCTGGGGCCCCAGCCGCCCGGGAGGACAATGGCGGCAGGCGCGCCGCTGCTCTGAAGTCCAGCCACCAGGAGCCAGCACAAAGCAGCAGTCTCTGCGCTCAGCCCCCCCGGGACCAGTTGGCGTGAGGGGACCTGGTGTGCAGGTATTTGGCAAGTACGGTCTTTCTATGCACCGAGCGGAGATTTTTCCCCCCCCAGCGGAGGTTTTTCTGTTTCGGACTCTCTCCTTTTCCCCTCTCACTCCCCGTAGAGGGTAGAGGGGGATCGCCTCCCACCCTGGAGTCTCCGATCCCGGCCCGATTTTATCTTCCCCAGTTCGCACTCACGTTAGAAGGCTCTCTCAGTGGATTCTGCATCTTTTTTCTCCCAATCTCTCAGGTTTTGTAAGGTTTCCAATGGCTTCAGATCTTTTCCGTGTGATGTATTGGGTGCGAGTGCAAGTACGGAGCTCCTTACTTCTCCGCCATCTTGCCCCTCCCCCAGGCATATCCTTTAAAAGAGAGAACCGCCAAAGAATTTGCAGCCTTACTTTAAAACCACCATAACCTTAATTACCTTTTCCAGGAATATGCTCAGTACAGTTTTTGTCAATCTCCAGCACCTTTCAGGGAACCATACCTCGAATTTTAAAGGAATAAGTCCCACTCTTAATCTGAATAAAGTATACCAACTGTACTAGTTTCCCTGTGTTTCCAGGCTTTTAAACACTTTGCACTGTATTTATTGTACTCCTATAGAAGGAGTCATGTCAGCTGCATTTAGTACAAAATGTGCTTATTTGCTTTTGCTTTTGCTTTTGCTTTTACTTTTCTAGTCCCTCTTGAAAGTCTGGCTTTACTCTTCCAGTAAACACTCTTCTAGTGTTTTTATCGCTGTCTCTGTAGCTTTACTGTAACCATTTCTCCTTCCTCTGTTCCACCTTTGAAACCCTTGGCACCTATGAGAGGCAAATTCAAGTTTTACCATTCCATGAAGAGTTGACCT
>NW_027551568.1:16538463-16539393 GCF_008692635.1 Crocuta crocuta | reverse complement strand
CTATGCCCACCGCCTCCCCCACCCCCACCCCCTGCCCCTGGACTGACAGTTCATATATGCTCCTATGTCTTAACCTGAGTATATACTGTTCAACATGATTTTGTCCATCTTTGTACCTATAGCACACCAAGTTCATGTTAAATATTTGTTGAATGAATAGAAGATTAAAAGGTTTTATTTAAACCAAGCATTCAAAATATTCTGTTTCAACATGTAATCAATAATAATAATTGTCAATAATTATAATTAATAATAATGATTTTTTATTTCAGAGAGAGAGAGCATGAGCAGGGAAGGGTCAGAGAGAGAGGGAGACACAGAATCCAAAACAGGCTGCAGGCTCTGAGCTAGCCGTCAGCACAGAGCCCAATGCAGGGCTCAAACCCACAAACCATGAGATCATGACCTGAGCCGAAGTCAGACGTTTAACCGACTAAGCCACCCAGGTGCCCCTAAAAATTATTAATAAAATATTTTACTTATTTTGTATTGAGCTTTCAAAATCTGATGTATCTTTTACATATCTCAATTTGTGTGCTAAATTTTCATTTATTTAGATTTCATAAAACATATTGATTAAAAAAGTGGATTTATATACATCTTGCCACAAAGGGCTTAATTTTCCAATAACTAAACTGAGTATCCATTTCTAAATTTAAATGAAATAAAATAAAAGTTATATATTTTAGAGTTGCTAGCCACATTTAAACTGCTCAGTAGCAATATGTGACTCATGACTACCATGTTGGATAATTTAACTGTAAAATCACAGATCAAAGAAACACGTTTCAGTGTCATTGAGTTGTAAATTAACCTTTACTAAAAAGAACACTAATAAGTCAAAGAGTGGAAAAAATATAGCTTGTGTAAATGCTGTGTATTTCAAACTTGACAAATGAAATTTTGGTAGCAAAAATAATATTGGGCCCT
>NW_027551568.1:16529090-16538450 GCF_008692635.1 Crocuta crocuta | reverse complement strand
CTGGTTGTTGCATCTAAAATTGAAAAAAGTGGGACCCTTGGGGGGTTCAGTCAGTTTAGGCATCCAACTTTGGCTTAGGTCATGATCTAACGGTCTGTGGGTTCAAGCCCCACGTCTGGCTCTGTGCTGATAGCTCAGAGACTAAAGCCTGCTTCAGATTCTCTGTCTCTCTCTCTCTCTCTGCCCCACCCCTTCTCTCTCTCTCTCTCAAAAATAAATAAATAAATATTTTAAAATAAATAAAGTAAAATTCCAAGTGCAACCTAGCATAGCAAAGTAATTTTTCTTTCATGGTATTTCTCAGGAATTACATTGAAATGAACACAGACAAATATCTCCCACATATACTTCAAGCCCTTTCTCTCCAAACCCAAATTATCTCCTTTTAGTCTCAAACTGAAACCCTGAGCCTATACTTTTCTGGCCCCTCTTCCTTCTCTCTGCTCTTCCAAAAACTTATCATGTAAGTCAGCCTATATTCCTTTCTTGTACTTTGTCTCTTTACATGTTCTCTGATTAGCAGAGCTGGCTACCTCCCCCCACCCAGAAACCTGAGAAGAGTAACACTGAATTCTCCTTGGTTGGAACAAAAAATTCAGACCAAAGATCTGTAAAGTCTCTGAATGCTACTGTTTTTGTGTTCCCATATTAATATGAAGGATGAATCTTAACTTGTATTGTTTTTAGGACTGTAAGACCCACATTGTTCTCTGGTTTAAAAATCTGTATAAAAATGATTATATAAGATTCTGAAATGGATCTGAAAGATGGTCTGGGTATCTTCAGTGTCTGCAGGCACTTGTCTTGGTTTTCTGATTCTATTGGGTCTCTGTGTGATTTGAGCTAAATTATTCATAGAAATTCAAAATTGTGGCCTGTGGAGATTCTGTTGTTCTTTTGCCCTGTGAATATTGATCAATTTTGGCAATTTAACATCTAATGAACAAATTTATTTCAGCATTCCTGATGTTTGTGTGGTTTATAAGTCTCCTTACAAATGACTATACTGTTTCTCTCCTTAAAATATTTGGAGTGGAAGCCAAACAGCTTATCAAACAACAACAACAAAAACAAAACTTCTAAAATTAAGTTATAACATATGACCTAAAATAAATACTTGCAAGGGAAATGGGGAAATGAGTACTTACAACATTTTAGAGAGTTCAAAATGTAGAGTAGCATATTTGTTAGGAGTTTGGATTCTGGCACTAAACAGATATCAATTCCAGTTTTGCCCACAAAGAACTCAGTAAGTTTGCTCAAGGTGTTTAGCTCCTCTGGTCCTGAGTATACTAAAATTTTAAATGTTTCTTCATTCAGTGATCTTTTCATTCAATTCATATTTATTGAGTATGTAGTATACCCCAGACATTGGTCAAGGGTCTGGCAAACAGTAGTAAACAAAAGAGACAAAATAAATAAATTTCATGCATCACAGAGGTTCCATCTTTTTGGGAAAACCCAGCAACACTTAATAAATGTATTAGGGAATGACTACAAATTATAAGCAGAATGGGGAAAATGGAAGATATGGAGAGAAGCAGCTTTGGACATGGCTCTCGGGGGCAATTTCCCTATGAAGGGAGTATTTATAGAGATCTGAATGAAGTTAAGAACCAGGGGCAATTTCCCTATGAAGGGAGTATTTATAGAGATCTGAATGAAGTTAAGAACCTGCTGTGTAATTATGTGATCTTCAGACAGAGGAAATAGCCTGAACAAAGTCCAGAGACATGTTAACCAAAACGAAACATAAGGAATCTTAGGTTTTGTTGGAAGGCATTGAACAAAGAGGAGATGACAGGAGACACTTGTCATAACCATGTAGAATTGTAGTTACTCTCGAAATCTATTCGTTCCATCTAGGACCTTGGATCTTTTTGCCCACACATGATATTGTAACACCGTGTATTGGTCTTTGGGAAAATATGGATTTGGTAAGTTATGCATGTTTTCCAAAAGTTGTCACTTTTTATTAGACAGCATCAAAAAATCATGTTCATTAATATCATCAACAAGTTCATCAGAAAAGGTTTGAACTTTTGCAAAACTGCCAAGTTCACAGTGACAGATAGGATATTTTAAAATTCTAATTTTGAATTGAAAGCTCAAATTTTATCATTGGCCACAAATTCTGTCAGTGTTTCCTTGAAGGAACAGGCTGACTGCTCATTTTCAAGATGGCTGCCAAATGCCCAAGTCTACATGACTGTAGTTCGTCCGTCATTCTCACAAGTAAAAAAAGGCGACTAATTCAACTCACAACCCAGTTACACAGGTGTCATTCACTGAGACAAATGTGCTTATGTAGGCAACAGAAGTGCTTCTATATACCTTTAACGTCACAAGGAATATCAAAAAGACATGGTCTCAAGAGTTGAGACTTAATAATGATTTCATTGTTTATTAAGTACATTAGGAACTGAAACTAGCCTACTTGGTTTCTGCCAGTGTGTGATGGGGAAGAATTCAATGACTATTACTCCTGTTTGGTGCCACGGCGAAGACACTAGCAGTTTTACCCACCTCTGATTTGGCGCGATGGGTGTAAATATCAGTCTAGTGCAAAAAAGGAAGTAACATGTAGTATGGTTATGAAAACATTTCTTTCTGTCTTGTTGATGCTACTGTTTACCTCCTCTGGATTATTAGATTAGGAGGAAAATGCAGAAGAGGGATTAGGGGGAAAATGGAGACAAGGATCTCAGTGCCCTTTTTAATTTTTTTATTAAAAATTTTTTAATGTTTATTTATTTTTGAGACAGATACAGATAGATCATGAGCAGAGGAGGGGCATAGAAAGAGAGGGAGACACAGAATCCAAAACAGTCTCCAGGCTCCAAGTTGTCAGCACAGAGCCCGACATGGGGCTCAAACTCACGAACTGTGAGTTCATGACCTGAGCTGAAGTCAGATGCTTAACTGACTGAGTCACCCAGGAGCCCCTCAGTGTCCCTTTTTAAAAAGGTTTTTGGTGGTTGTTGTTGTTGTTGTTTTAACCAAAACATGTTTTCACAAAGCCCTCTAAGTTTCCATCTCTCAGCCAAGTCTTTGTCCACCAGCCACTTATTTGCAAGAGAGGTTGAGAAATGACAACTTCCAAGTGGAGATTAAGGCCTTATGTCTTTAAGGTCTGAAAGATGACAAGTCATAATGGACTGAGACCTCCCTGTTGATGAGAGGGAAGGATCTCAGGCAGGCCAACCATAAGTCATAAATCATCTACATATTTGCAGCTGATACTTGAGCTAATAGTGGTGATTATAGTAATGATAATGGCTGATACTTGTTGGGTCCTTTCATGTGTTAGGCATGATGCCTGGTATGTTACAGACATTATTTCATTTTAGTTCTCTCAAAGTGAGAAAGGATGTAAGTTGCTGAGCCAGTAGGTGACTGACTAAAGACTCAAGTTCACATCTGTGTGACTTCACAGGCTGAACTCTTCACTTCACCACCATTTGCACTTCCTGGGCAAAACCCTAGGCTCCTATAGTTGAAAGGAAATATCTGCTGGGGTATCTTCTTGAAAGGGTCTGGTGTAGAGGGTATGCTATCAGGAGTTTTTGTTTTGAGTTATGAAATCGTTACAGACGGTTTAGGCATCCTAGAGCTATGTCATAAGTCAGTTACCAGTTTCTCTCTTTGGTGTGTGGCTAATCGACTGCAGTTGCCCGTTTCAGGCTAATAATTTACCCTCAATCTAGAATTCTTTCTCATTAAAACAATATACATGATTCACTTATAGTTTGGTTCATATATAAGAACTAGTAATTGCTTTAACATTCTTAGATATGTCTACCGTACCATAAAATGACAACTTTTCATAGTTGATGTGATGCACGTGCACATCTCTGTGTGGATAAACTTACGTTTATGTGTGTGTATAAGATTGGAATACTTGGAAACAGAAACAGCACTCAAAATCTAAGTGACATTTGGTGTTATCTTGAGGCAGAAAGACAGATACACATGATGCTGTATAACAGAGACGGAGATTCATTCAGCCACAGATATTTTCTGTGACTAGCACTGTTCTAGCATTTGAAGGAAAAAGAGAACAATGTTAGCAGAGAATAAAACAAGTCCCTGCTACCACGGATCTTGTAGTCTAAAGGAGGCAGAAGCAGGTGGAGGGAAATGTACGGCATTGGGACCAGGAGGCACACTTTATTGCATGGTATCTGGGATTTGGGGAGGAACAAGCTGCACAGATACCTGCTGAGAGAGCTCTCTAGACAGAGAACTGTGGGAGAGTAAGGACTACAGATGAGAGCATCCTCAGCATTTTCAAAGAATGAGAAGAAACCGGTGTGGTTGCTGGGAAATGAGTGAAGTAGAGGGAGTCATCCCGTCAGGTCTAAGAGATGAGGCAGAGGAGATCAGGTTGAAATTCAAAATTTTATTATGAATGAAAAGTAGACTGATGCACATCCACTGTGTTTTGAACACAAGAGTACCTGACCAGACTTAAATTTTTAAAGGATGGCACTGGCTGATGGGGCCACTGGACAAATAACAGACTGGAAGAGGCAAAAGTGTCAGCTAGGTCACTTCTTAGGAGGTCATTTTGAATGTACAGATGTGAGAAGATGAAAATACAGATTAAAATGGTAGCACTGGGAATCTTGGAGCATAGTCAGCTTCTGGATATATTTTAAAGGCAGAACCAACGTAACGTGGGTGTGAGTGTAGATAGACAATAACAGAGATTTGAGGACAGCACCTAGGGCCTTCTAGTACATAAGATCAATAAACTGATAGTTAATAAAAAATGGAGGCTGAGAAGGAATAGCCTAGAGGTGGAAAGAGAGCCAAAAGCATCTTACTGAAGCCAACAAGGGAAAAATGTTTCAAGGAGAGAGCTTTTAGCTTTGTCAAATGCTAGTGTCCTGTTCAGTAACATGAAAGTTACTGAAGTTGACAAAAGGTGTCTTGGGTGACCATGACAGTGGAGTGTTAAAGACTAAATTCTGACTGGAGTAAACAGATGGGTTCTTTAACCAACTGAGCCACCCAAGCACGCCTGGAATAAACAGATAGGTTCTTGAATGAGTAGGAAGTGATGTTGAAGCAAAGGTGTTTAATTGCAAAGGGAGGCATGAAATCTCTGTCTAGAAAGGGAAGCGGGGCCCAAAGAAAGCTTTGTTAAAAGTGGGATTTATTATATACAGAATGTCTATATGCTAATAATCCAGTGGTAAGGGAAGAGTGGTGGTGTAAACAAGAATAAGTGCATCCCAGAGGGAACATGGGATCCAGAGCATGAGTACAAGAGTCGGCCTAAGATCCAAGCATGGCTGTACATCTATAATGGGAGGGAGCACTCTATGCCAGCAGGAGCAGGTGGGAGATTTTGTAGCAGGATGGGGTGGACGTTCCCTCCTGAAGTCTCCATTGTAGGGCTGAAGACTTTTAGGAAGAGCAGTAAAGGGTGAAGGGAAGAGGAAGAGAGTTGTAGTCTTGTCTGTGCCTGTTAGGAAACCAGTGTAAGGATGGAGTCATCTCTACCTGCAAGGAGCACTGACTGACTGACTGAGAAGGCATATTGGCCACTTAACACTTTGTCTTTCTCTATGAACACAATTCCAGGATGAGCTATTCCTAGTAAGTGTAACCATATCATATCCAAGATTATGATAATATGAAGAGACAGCAGTGGAGGAAAATTTGCCATAATTCATTCACTCCTCAAGAAAGAAATAGCCATTTATGCCTCCATTGAAGAAATTCAGACTTGCAATCATGGCAAGCCCATCTTTTTTTAATAATTGCTTTCTTAACAAATGTAGTATTCATATCTGGGGAAATTGAAGTACATCCAGAGAATCCATTTAGCCAGTGAATCTGAAGAAGGCAAGTTTTCTCGCCCCCCCCCCAACTCTGCATTTCAAAGCAGTTAAGAATATGTCCACTCTAAGTAATCTGGAGGATAACGTATATGCTTTAAAAAATGGAATTACATCAAAGACCCTTTAATGCCTCATTTTAAATTAATAGACCATGACTTGCTTTTCATCTACGACATGCTGAAGGAGCCTTTCCATGCATGTGAAAGGCTGTACTTCTGGGAGAAGTAAAAATGAGCACCATTCTTTTATTATTAAAATAGCAGGGGCTTCTGAAAACCAGAGACCCAAATTCTCTCTTCATCAAAGAACTACTCTCTTGCTTCACTAGCACCTCTGTTTTCTAGAACTTGCCCTCCCTAGAGAAAGGCCCCAGAATCTTGCTAAATTATATAATGGGCCCATGATGTAAGGATAGAGGATGAGCCATGAATTAGCCCATCAGTCTCATTTTTATTGGTAACCTGATTTTACAGTATGCATTGCATTGCTATAAGTAAAAGCAAAAGTATCCTGTGCTCCTTAATTCACTCTTGCCAGCCTTTCTTAAGCAAATTAGTCCAGATTTTTAAGAAGCTGAGTGATTCCTTTTTTTTTCCCCTACATTCGCATCTGAAATAGGGAAATGCCAGTTAACCTCCAGTTCAGCAGACCCAGTCCAACAATGGCAAGCTTACTCCTTGCTGCTGACTTTTTCTAACAGTGGCACCTTAATAGGTCTGCCCCAGAAAAAGACAAATAGAAGTGTTTGGGGAGCCCCTTGGGTTTCCCTCTGAGCAGGGCCATAGGAGATTTATAAAATGGGACAGTCCTCATTCGTCATTCCTTAAAGAGAAAGTCTGTTGTTCCTTATTTGAGAAAAGCCCAAATGAGATCCTTAAAGGCTAGTGGGGAATGAAATAAAACTCAGCTGTATATCCTCACAAGGTAATCATCAAAGGGGAGAAGGATTGGGATATAAAGAGCCCGCTGGATAAATGCTCTCAAGTAAGGCCCGACAAACGTGGATTCTAGAATCAACCACACTGCTCTCTAGCCCCAAATCTGCAGCTGGCATCAGTGACCTGATCTCTCGGTGTTCTCTCACCTGTAGAATCAGGAGTTCCAGCTTTGAAGTTCTACATATTTGCTTAGTGCAGATCTCTTAGAGTTTGAATTCTGTATTCATGATTCCTAACCAAACCAGCACCACTTTTAACACCACTCAACTTCACCCCCACTGTTGACGTTGCCCTTGAAAGTACATCATGATTATTAGAAAGGCAGGAGGAAGGAGGGGAGAAAGGAAAGGCGGAGATGAAAGAGAAGAGAAAGAGCAAGAGGAAAATGGGAATTGGTAATCTCTTACTAATTTGTTCAAGACGAGCATTCCAGCCCACCCACCCNCAGTGTCCCGCTCAGATGCCAGCCCCTCCAGGACTGGTGTTCTCAATTCCCTATATGAATATAATAAGTGTTACTTTCTCTTCCTTTTGCCTGTATCTGTCCTCTGGAAAGACCAGAAAGACCAAAGGAATTGGGACCTTCTTATCCATGTTCTCCGACAATGTTCTGCATCGTGTCTGAGGCACAGGTAGCCTCCCGTGAATGCCTGCCTGGGGAAAGAAAATGAATTAAAATGAATGCCAAGAAAGTCGTGCTTAATATAAAGGCTGTTACTACTACCTTCCCTGTTGGATAAATCCCAGAACCTTGGGTTCAAAACCATTGTAGGAACCAGGGGAAAGAGAAAGGAATTTGGAATGCCAGTTTGATAAATACCATACTTCTCTTTTCCCTATTATGCATGAGAACCACCTAGCCCTTATTCCTCTAAATAGAAGTGGACAGAACACCTCACTACATTCCATGATTTATTTGTCTCTGTGCAGTGGTCACAGGCTCCTTTCTTCCTCCACTGGCTTTGCTCAGCATGCAGAAATAGTTTTCTGTAGGAGTTAGGATTAGAGTTGTCAGACTTTCCAAAAAGCTGTCCACTTTTTGTTTGAAATTCATATTCAACCAGACATCTTGTATTTTATCTAGCAACCCTAGATAGGACTCAAGTGGCTTGCAACCCAGCTCAAATTGGCTTCAACAACAACAACAATAACACCAAAACAACAAGAATTTATTGGTCCACGTAACTGAAAGACCCAGGTGGTAATTCTGGGCTTCAGGTGGGACTTCACTTAGTATGTCATTAGGAATCCATTTAATCTCTCAGCTGTGGCTTCTGCCTTAATGGCTTGATTTTCTGGTGTCCCATGGTGCTAGGTGATTGCAGACAGTGCCTGCCTCACATCCTACCATGGTCAATCTCACAATCGCAGTGGGTATGAGCCACTGCTTCCTGCCTAGCAGACCCAGCAGAAGCTGCCTCAGGCACATCTCCCTGGGCTACACTCCCAAGCTGTAGGTACATCCTGGCCAGAGCAACACCGGGCTCTGCCTGATCAGACCCCTGGCCCATGTCCCACCCTTAAGCCCCACTTACAGGCACCTGGGCTCGTGGTGGAAGAAGAGTAATTCCTTACAGACTAAATAGAGGTGTCCACATTTTCTCAGATGAAAAATAGATGCTATGTGACAGATGTAAAAGGAAAAAAAAAAACAAGAAAGAAAACCTTCTCACTACACTTGCTATGGGTTCCTATACCTCATAATTATTTTTAAAGAGATTTTGAAAGAAGAGATAGCAGCAGAAATTCTGGGCATTAATTCTGATTACTTTCCAAGCTTTTCAAGTTGCTTTAACTTTGTGGATTAATACCTGCACATGTAAAAGGAAAAACTAGGTGGTAGGTGGTTTCTGAAGTCCTTCCTAGTCTAACACTTAGTACTGTAAATAGTAGCAGAGAGAGAATATAAGAAAAATACAGAGAAGAATTCTAGTGCAGCTGATGTGTTTGGGATCCAAGTGCAGGTACTAGAAAGATAGTCTTGACATAAATGGAATGAGTTTTATTTATAGTAGCTATTCAGTCTGGTTTTTGTGGCTTCTTTTTGGATACTTAAAAAAAACTTAACTCTGCAAATGTGTGTGTGTGTGTGCGTGTGTGCATTAAAATTACTGTTCAATCACTGACACGAAATTGGTTTTTCTCTCCAAATTAATTTATTAGAGAGGAAAAAGAAACTGAAGTCTCATAGGAATGATCATACTCCTGTGATTTTATTTCAACATAGCTACCATTAAAATGACATAGATCGTCTTTGTGTCATGGGATTAATAGTAATTTGTGAGCTTTTGAAAGCCCTTTGAAATGTTCAGATTAAAGGGATTAAGTTCAATTTGAAAATAACACATCTAATTATGGGGTTTCCTGAACATTCAAATGAAGAAGAAAGTCATTTTCCCTTCCTCCTTCCTTCAGATAGTTTTTTAATTTGTTCTCTTACCACAGAGCCTTCAAGTTCAAAGGCAGTTTTCATCATTTCAGCTTCAACTCTGGGAAAACAGACCTGAATAGACTTGGCCAGACTTAACCTTGACCAAAAAAAAAAAAAAAAAAAAAAAAAAATAACGTGA